>NC_053493.1:266961786-267286786 GCF_905171775.1 Rana temporaria | reverse complement strand
CACGCAGCCACTGTGCCAATCACAGGCAGCCACTGTGCCAATCACATGCAGCCACTGTGCCCATCAAACGCAGCCACTGTGCCAATCACACGCAGCCACTGTGCCAATAACACGCAGCCACTCTGCCCATCAAACGCAGCCACTGTGCCAATCACACGCAGCCACTGTGCCCATCAAACGCAGCCACTGTGCCATCACATGCAGCCACTGTGCCAACACACGCAGTCACTGTGCCATCAATTGTTGCCACTGTGCCCATCACACGCAGCCACTGTGCCATCAATTGTCGCCACTGTGCCCATCAAACACAACCACTGTGCCATCACACGCAGCCACTGTGCCATCACATGCAGCCACTGTTTAATCAATTGTTATTGATTAAACAGTGGCTGCCTGTCCCCAGCCTCTGTCCCCCTCCTGTGTCATGTCCCCAGCGTCTGTCCCCCTCCTGTGTCATGTCCCCAGCGTCTGTCCCCCTCCTGTGTCATGTCCCCAGCGTCTGTCCCCCTCCTGTGTCATGTCCCCAGCGTCTGTCCCCCTCATGTGTCATGTCCCCAGCCTCTGTCCCCCTCATGTGTCATGTCCCCAGCCTCTGTCCCCCTCCTGTGTCATGTCCCCAGCCTCTGTCCCCCTCCTGTGTCATGTCCCCAGCCTCTGTCCCCCTCATGTGTCATGTCCCCAGCATCTGTCCCCCTCCTGTGTCATGTCCCCAGCCTCTGTCCCCCTCCTGTGTCATGTCCCCAGCCTCTGTCCCCCTCCTGTGTCATGTCCCCAGCCTCTGTCCCCCTCCTGTGCCATGTCCCCAGCCTCTGTCCCCCTCCTGTGCCATGTCCCCAGCCTCTGTCCCATGTCCCCAGCCTCTGTCCCCCTCCTGTGTCATGTCCCCAGCCTCTGTCCCCCTCCTGTGTCATGTCCCCAGCCTCTGTCCCCCTCCTGTGTCATGTCCCCAGCCTCTGTCCCCCTCCTGTGTCATGTCCCCAGCCTCTGTCCCCCTCATGTGTCATGTCCCCAGCCTCTGTCCCCCTCCTGTGTCATGTCCCCAGCCTCTGTCCCCCTCCTGTGTCATGTCCCCAGCCTCTGTCCCCCTCCTGTGCCATGTCCCCAGCGTCTGTCCCCCTCATGTGTCATGTCCCCAGCCTCTGTCCCCCTCCTGTGTCATGTCCCCAGCCTCTGTCCCCCTCCTGTGTCATGTCCCCAGCCTCTGTCCCCCTCCTGTGTCATGTCCCCAGCCTCTGTCCCCCTCCTGTGCCATGTCCCCAGCCTCTGTCCCCCTCCTGTGTCATGTCCCCAGCCTCTGTCCCCCTCCTGTGCCATGTCCCCAGCCTCTGTCCCCCTCCTGTGTCATGTCCCCAGCCTCTGTCCCCCTCCTGTGTCATGTCCCCAGCCTCTGTCCCCCCTCCTGTGTCATGTCCCCAGCCTCTGTCCCCCTCCTGTGTCATGTCCCCAGCCTCTGTCCCCCTCCTGTGTCATGTCCCCAGCCTCTGTCCCCCAGTTTTCCAACAATGATATTTACTGCTTTTTATAAAGAAATACAATTGATTTTATGCAGTATTGAGTTTAGCCTTTTGGCCCGGCCCTCCAAAATATTTTTAGTTTCTCATGTGGCCCCATCGAAAAAATAATTGCCCACCCCTGCTCTAGGCTGTGCTGATCGTGGTTGTCTTCCCTGCCGCTTCTCGGCCTTTTGGCTGGGACTGGGTGTGGTATCTGTCCTGATCAGTTGTCAGCGGAGCGCAGAAGCACCTCCTACATGGGGAGGGTGGATGCAATCCAATGACGTCATTGCACCTGGAAGGATGGTTTCAGCAGGGACTACGCTGTGCTGCCCGATAGAATACTGGGGGCCGGCCCATGGTTGAGTCTGAGCCATCTGGAAGGGTGCTCCTGGTGAGGATGGGTACTGCGCTTGGTCTCGGTCTTTTTGCCGAGTTCTAGTCTGGCCTTCTGGCTGGCTGGTGTAAGTGCTATCTCTGTCAGCGATCCGGTAGGAGGAGCTGGTAATGCCCTGTGGTAGGACGGGGCAGAACCATGTAAATCCGCTGGGTTGGCTGGCAGGGGTGGAGGGCTGCACTGGCCGGTCGGGGGGTCGGATATGGAACGAAAAGCCTATGGTGCATGTGCCCCTGGAGTGGCAGTCCAGGGGTATCTGAAAATCACTGTGTGTGAGGGACACTTTGATTTAAGATACCACGGTCACTGCACCAGATACACGCTTTTTTTAGCACCTGCCTCCTGGGCCGGGCCTTTTGGCTAGGACCGGAGGAATTTTTTATTCCTGGCCGGAGGGCCTGGTCATTGTTTCACCACAATGGCCACTTCTTTCACTCTCCTCTCCACTATCCCTTCCCCCACTTTATTTTATTTAAGCCTGTGTTTGTCACTTTTTTGTCTTTTTTTGTTGTGCACGTTTTGTCACTGTGTGATTAGTAGGGTGCGGGTCCTCGGGCCAGCCCTGAACGTCTTGGGAGTGGGTGGACATGGCCTTCTGGCTTAGTTCGCCTGCTCTCATGGGGTCTCCCTTCGGGGGAGCCCCACCTAGTACTGGGAGGGTTCTGTTTCGGCAGTCCCTCCGAGGAAGTTGGGTCCGTGTCGGCTTCGGTTGCTCGGACCACAGTACCTCAGTCCCCGTCTGGAGCCTAACGCCCCGGGGGATCAGGGTTTGGGTCCCTCTTCACAGGAGGACCACTTGACGTTGCACCCGTCTGCACGTTTTTGTGAACACTCTTTATGTGTGTGCACATTTTTTCTGCACCGGGTGGAGTTTTTTTGGGTGTGTTCACACGCCATAGGCTTTTCAAAAAACAAAACAAAAAAAAAAAAAAAATCTTTTGGAAACTGATTCTGTGGATCAGTTCCAAAGATAGAAACAGGGATACGACGGCGTATCAGTAGATACGCCAGCGTATCCCTTTTTTTTTTTTTATAATTCTTTATTTTATATCTATTTTCTACATATAAATCAGACTAGGTACAGCTTCATCTTTACAACATACATTGCACTCCTTATCTTAACATTTCTTATGCTTTATATTGCGACCTCCTGTACCCCTTCTGATCCCCCTTCTACAGCCCCGGTCTCCTCTCTTGTATATAACCTCGGTCTTCTTATACCATCTTCAGAGAGGAGTCCTGAGCCTCCGAGATTATTAATCATCCTCCCCCCCTTCCCACCACAAATAAAATAAAATAAAATCAAATGAAGAGAGAAAAAAAAAAAAAAAATGGAAAAAAAAATGGAAAAAAAAAAAAAAAAAATTTACAGTCGGCCGTAGTCTCTCCCCTCTTCCCCCCCTAGCCGCTCCGCTCCCTGTATTCCCTATATGGAGTCCATACCCTCCAGTAGGTCTCCTCTCGTTCCTGTATTCCCATTGTGAGGTTCTCCATCATCTGTATCTCGTTTATTCTACATAGCCATTGCGATTTGGTTGGGGACGAGGTGTTTTTCCATAAGATTGGTATACAGGCCTTCGCAGCGGTTATCAGATGGCGTATTAGGGATTGTTTATATTTTTCCATTGCTATGGGAATGTCGAGTAACAAGAATGCCGCGGGTCCATGTCCCAGGTCAATCCCGGTGATTTCCAGGACCGTCTCCGATACCATCTCCCAGAATTCTCTTATCACACGACAGTCCCAGAATATGTGTATCATAGTGCCCTCTTCCTTCTGGCATCTCCAGCAGACTTTGGGCGTATTGGGGAAGAGCCGGTTTAGTATTGATGGTGTCCTATACCACCTTGTCAGGACTTTGTATCCCCCCTCCTGGTACCTAGATGCAATTGAGGCCTTATGTGTAAGTGCAAAAATCTTGTTTTTCTGTATCTCAGTAAACTTGATGCCCAGATCCTTTTCCCATGCCTGGATAAAGACGAGCTCTTGTGGGGCGTTAACTTCAGTCAATATATTGTACATATAAGACAACTTATGTCTCATTGGTTCCCCTTTCAAACAGATTTCCTCAAATTTAGAGAGGCTTCCTATTTCTGCCTCATGAATCTTCAGGGAGCCTAGAAACGTTCTTAATTGATTTCGTCTCCAACTATCTATATCATCTCCATATGCCCTCTCTAAATCTTCACTCTGCATTACATGGTTTTCTCTCGTAAAGTGTATCAACCTACTGGCTCCCTTCCGTCTTATGTTTTTGAACTGTCGGTCTCTTATACCTGGCTCAAAGCTCGGGTTTCCCAGAATGGGTGTCATAGGGCCAATACACTTCACCAGATTCGATCTCATAGCTATCCTTCTGATAACTCTAAGTGTGGCCTTTATCATGGGATGTTTCTTTGCAGACTGGGATATCTTTTTCAAATCCAGCCACGCCATTCCTTCTATAGGGATATTGCTTACTTCTTGTTCCAGGTTCACCCAGGGTTTGTTTGTCTGGAGTGAGCACCAGTCCACAACTCGTGCAAGATGAGAAGCCTCGTAGTACCCCATAGGGTCTGGTAGGCCCACTCCTCCTTTTTCTTTAGGTAAGATCAATATATTCCTCCGGACTCTGGCCGGTTTTCCTGCCCATATGAACTTCGTAAATTTAGAACTTAAGTCTTTCAGAAATCCCCTAGGGAGTGTTATGGGAAGAGTCTGAAATAAATAGAGTAGTCTAGGCATAATATTCATTTTGACTATGTTTATTCGGCCAAACCATGAAAAGGTTTCTTTGTCCCACCTTAGTAAATCTAGTTTTATTTGTTTTAATAAGGGTAGAAAATTTAGTTCATAAAGCCTGCCCAAATTCCTTGGTATTTTTGTCCCTAAATATTCTACATGGGATTCCGTCCATCTAAAAGGGAAATTACTGGCTAATTGTTGCCGCAATCCACTGTCCACTTCAACTCCCATTGCTTCTGATTTGTTATAATTTACTTTGAAATTGGAAATTTTTCCGTATCTTTTTATTTCTGCTAATAAGCATGGAAGCGATGTTATCGGGGATGTTAAAGTGAACAGTAGATCATCGGCATATGCTGCCACCTTATAATCCACCTCCCCTACCCGGATACCCCGTATATCATTCTTTGCTCTTATAATTCTTAAAAAAGGCTCCAGCGAAAGAACAAATATAATTGGGGATAGCGGGCAACCCTGCCGGGTACCATTATGAATAGGGAAGGGGTCTGATTTTTTCCCATTTACTCTAACTCTTGCCGATGGGCAAGAGTATAAACTTGTGACCCAATTCTGTACACCCTTCCCCAGTCCGATATGTGATAACATTGCTTTTAAATACCCCCATTCCACCCTATCGAACGCTTTTTCTGCATCCGCGGATATCAGAACTGCAGGCTTATGGCGTTGTTGGGCAAGGTATATTGTACTTATTACCCTTTGAGTGTTCTCTCTACCCTCTCTGCCCGGGGTGAACCCCACTTGATCAGGATGTATCAATAACGGAATATATGTTAGTATTCTATCGGCCAAGATCTTCGCTAGAATCTTTAAATCAACATCCAGTAAAGATATTGGCCGATAGCTGGCGCACTGGGCAGGATCTTTCCCTTCCTTGGGGATCACTACAATCTCAGCCATCAAGGTTTCTGCCGGCATCCTCTGTCCATCGCGGATCGAGTTAAATGCCGCTACATACCTAGGTGCCAGTTTTTCCGCGAAGATTTTATAATATCGCAGTGTATAACCGTCGGGTCCTGGCGCCTTTCCCGCTTTTAAGGCGCCCAGTGCTCCCACAAATTCTTCTACAGTAATCGGGCCGTCTATCTTCTCTGCGCTTTCTTTGGGTATCCTTGGCATTTCTGAGGACGCTAGGTATTCCTTGATAACTTCTTCTCTTTCCACTAGGTCTGGTCTTAAACACTGCTTTTCTAGATTATATAAGTTTGAATAATACTCTCTAAATGCTTCCGCTATTTGTTGTGTAGAGCTCACCATCCCATTCCCCTGTGTTTTAATTTGCTCGATCTGATTACGGGCTCTCGTGTCTCTGAGTGCATTTGCCAATAGTCTGCTGGGTTTATTCCCATATTCATAATAAGTTCTTTTACACCTATTCAGTGTAGCTTTTGCTTTATCCGTTAACATAAGATTTAGTTTTTCCCGCAATCTCGCCAATTTCTCTCCTATCTGATGCGTCTGTAATTTCTTATGTACCGTTTCCAGCGATTGGATTTCCCCCAGCAGACTATCGAGTTTGGCACTCTGAGTACGTTTTCTGTGTGCCCCCAATGAAATAAGCACTCCTCTCAGGTAGCATTTATGTGTTTCCCATATACTCATAGGCAGCGTTTCATCCCGATCGTTAGTAGAAAAGAAGTTATCAAGTTCCTGGGCTATCTGTTTCTCATATTCCGGATCTTTTAGGAGTGTCTCGTTAACTCTCCAGTTCCATTCTCGTGGGCCTCTCTCACCCCATTCTATGCTGCAATTAGTTGGCGCGTGGTCAGATATTGTGAAAGATCCTATTTTTGCATCTCGTAACCTAGAGAGAATGTTCTGGTCTAAAAAAATATAGTCTAACCTTGTGTATGTCTTATGCTTTGCGGAAAAAAAACTATAATCCTTATCGTACGCGTGCATTATCCTCCAGCTATCTATTAGCTGTGTATCTTTAAGTAGACGCCTTGCTTTACGTAATTTTATATTGGATATATGAGATACTCCTTTTGACACGTCTATTGCTGGATCCAGGGCTATATTAAAATCGCCCCCCAAAATTAGAAATCCTTCCTTGTTTTGTTGTACCACTTCCAAGTATTTTTCCAGTGTAGATGTAGGATCATCATTGGGTAAATACAAATTCGCCAGAGTAACTTTTTGATTCCCTAATTCTCCTGTCACTATTAACATCCTTCCTACGTCATCCGTAATTACGTTTGATTCTTTCCAAGTCATTTGTTTTGAGAGCATAATTGCCACCCCGTTCGCTTTGGATGTTTGGGAGGCACCATGGTACACTGTCGGATACCTTTGGTTGCCCAGTCTTGGAATTTTATCTCTTCTGAAATGTGTCTCTTGTAAAAAGATTACTTGAGCTTTGATTCTACTGAGTTCTGCCATTAATTTGGTACGTTTTTCTGGGCAGTTCAGGCCCTTGACGTTATATGATGTGAAATTTATTATGTCCATTTTATCGCCTTTCTAATCTGATATACCTCACAAAGGGAACCAGTAATATACAATAAAAACTACGGTGCAAGGGGGAGAAAAAGGGGAGAGAGACAGACGACCAAAAAAAAAAAAAAAAAGGGAGAAACCCCCCTCCCTTTCCCCCGTACCTCGAGAACTAGTCACTCGTCCAAGTGCCCGAGTAGTTACCCTTCCGCCCCCCTCTCGTGTCTCCCCTAGTATTGGGGACCAACCACCGCAGGCGCGGAGGGGGCAAAAAAAAAAAAAAACACAACAAAAAAAAAAAAAAAAAAAAAAAAAAAAAAAAGGGATCAGAGAAAGTCCCTATCCCTTTATTTAACGCTTCCGGTTTACCTCCAATTGGAGGAGAAGCGTTTTTAGTGGGGAGAATGTATGTGCAGAAGAGAGCGAGGGTAGCGAGTCCAGAGCTCCCCCGCATTATCCCGCACGCACCCCGTTAGTCATTTCCCATTGGCCTAATGCTAGCCTTATCCTATATCCCTTCACCTCCGCTTCAGAGTCACCTCTTTATTCCAAGCGCTCTCCCGTGGAGACAGAAGTAGCCCCACTGGGAGATATCTCCCAGTCTTTTGGACAGAGCACAAAAAAAAAAAAAAGGAAAACAGCAAGAAAGAACAGAAGAAGACGAGAGAAGGGAGGAAGAGAAGGAGATTCCTGGAGAAAAAGAAAATGCTATCTCTCCTCCCCTCCTCCCCTCCCCTCCCCTCACTCCCCCAAAGTTATATCTCACCCCTCCCGACCGTGCCCGGACCCCCAGTAGCTACCTACTACACTTCTATATTTCACTACGGCAGACAAAAAAAAAAAAAAAAAAAAAAAAAAAAAAAAAATCAGACTTCCTTCTTTAGCATATTTAGGGTAAGGGAAGACATCTAGCCTATTTGCACCCTCCATCCTATGCATACCAACTTCTATAAACAGCCCCTTAACATCTATATACAATATACAATTATTCAATATTCCATTCAATTGTTCAATGCTCAGTAGTTCAATATACAAGCCCTATTTTCTTTCTTGAACCTCATAAACAGATATCGGGGGTATGCTTGAAAAAGAAAGAAAAAAGAAGGGAATTCTTGTTTACTAGCCCCTGATAGCTAATCTTTTAAACTTTTATTTCCATTTCCCATCCTGCTCTTGCCCTCCTTGGCCCTTTCCCTCCCCCCCTATTCCCCTCCTACCACTTCTGTTTCCCCCGTGTCCACCCCTCCATATTCGTGTATTCGTGTAATTATGTATATAGTGATACTATTCTCACGCCCCTTAGAGCCAGATAAAAAAAAAAAAAAAAAAAAAGGTGGGTGTACACCCCACTTATCATTGTGACCGCGATTGCAGTCAGTTTTAGTGTCTGTGACGACTTTACTATGTGTGCCCATTATTTGTGACCCTATCTTTCCTATTTACCCCCCCTCCTTAATGGCACTTATGCCCCCCCTTTTTACCCTCCCTAACATAGCAGGGATCCATCCCCCCTATAAAAGGGTGCTACCCCCATCCTCCCCAAACATCCCACCCCACTACAAAAAAGAGACACCTCGTGCCCCCCCCTTCCCCCCTCCCTTCTGTTGGGCCTCAGAGAGGGCGTTTTAATTCTTCTGCCTATTCTCCCCCCTGGGGAAGTGTTTCTGCACCTTTATTCTCCCTCTCCCTTTCCCTTCCTTCCTCCTTCCCTTTACCCCTCCCTTCCCCTCTACTTAAAAAAAGAAAAAAAAAAAAAAAAAAAAATGGGGGGGTGGAGCATTCCTATCTCTCTCAAGCAGACATTTGTTCCTACACCTCTGTCGCTCCTTTATATATATATGGTACATTATATGAATAGCCTCCTTATATCGGTACATGATATGATGTATAGCCTCCATCTATCAGATAGCTCATAAAAAAAAACAATAAAACGAAACGAAAAAGAAGAAAAAACTATACACCATTCGTTGTGCCAACCTTTGTATGGCTTATATAGCTTATATATATATGCTTTACCTACACCCCTCTAACGCCTCTAACGCAGCCCTCTTATTTTATATATCATTCAGTGTATATTTAATCCAACACTCCACCCCTCCTCAAAAAAAAAAAAAAAAAAAGAAAGAAGAACCCCCAATACAAGCGGCACTCATGCCGGGAAAAAAAAAAAAAAAAAAAAAAAAAAAAAACTGTCCATTTTCCTCTTCTTCCTCTATGGGGACGCTGTTCTTGTACTTCCTACATGGTGATAGTCTCCTTTGTCAGTTTGGATTAATATCTGTCCATTGTTATGGGTGAATCTAACCAGTTCGGCACGTCTATGGGCTCAGCACCCAGGAACTGAAATAGTTCTTTTAGTTGGGCAGGGGACCTTAAGTTAAAGTTCTGCCCTTCTTTTTTTATGATTACTGCCAAAGGATATCCCCATCTATACGTGGCATCTTTAAGGCGAATATACTCCAAAAGGGGTTTTAACAAACGTCTTCTCCATTTTGTGAGCCTGCAAAGATCTGGATAGACCTGTATGTCCCCACCCTCCCATTTTATCACTCCCTCCTTCCAGGCTGCCCGCATAATATCTTCCTTAACCCTAAAGAAGTGTACTCTACAGACCACATCTCTAGGGCCCCCTTGGGCCGGATGGCGAAAAGCAGGGACTTTATGGACCCGATCCAGCTCGATTGATGTATCAGCAGGTCTATTCAAAATTAAATTAAATATGGTCACGGCCGCCTCTCTCAGGGCCGGGCCTTCCAAGTTTTCAGAGACCCCCTTAATGCGGATATTATTTCGTCTGCTTCTATCCTCAGCCTCCTCACTGTGTAACTGTAACGCAGCCAACTGTTGATGCTGTCTCATAAGCTCTCCTTCCATATTCAGCAGTCTGTGCTCCAATTTGCTGTTTTGCACCTCTAAGTTTATCATTTTATGTTCACCCCTTTCCACTCCAGCACGCACTTCTTCTATTTCCTCTCTTAGTGTATTCATAATAGTTTTAGTTAGAGTCTGTATGTCCTCCTTTGTGGGGAGTGCCTGAATAAGCGCTCTAAGCTGCTCCATGTCTGATATAGTCTCTTGCCCCTTGTTCTCCTGGGTTTGTGGGACCTTATTACTATACTCCAGGCATGTCATCCCCTCCCCCATCCTGTTTGCCACCACTTCAGTGGAGGGTTCTCCCCCCTTGGGCATACCTTTATTCAGCATAGATGTTACCGCTGGTGCAGTAGATATTACCTCCAATATAGAGTCCCGTCTACTCCTTACATCATGTCCTGCAGCTGCCATCTCTGAGGGATCCTTCGTGTTATTGCCTTTTTCCCTGGTGTCCTCCAGCGACTGCAGCGTCGCGTCCGTCTGAGCCCTGAGATAGCGGGTAATGTAGGAGTGTGCTGGGGTGCTTGATACTCGGGATCTTCTTCCGGGTCTTCTTCCACGGCGCGACATGTGCCAGTACTGACCCGCTCTCTGATGTGGAAGGTCCGCTCTTCAGCACCGGCCCCCCGTACACAGCTACAGGGCTTACTCACCGGGGTAGGTACTATGACAGGCACTCTGCAGTGAGCGCTCTGTTTTGCTCCGCTCCCTGCCACTCAACTCAGCTGGCCTGCATCCCTCGTTCGTCAGTAGCCGCAGCGCGGCGAAAACAGCGTGTACAGCCGCTCGTCTCTGACACTGGAATAGGCGCTCTGGAGTGCCCGCTCTGCTTGCTTGTTTCCAATGTCCAATGTCGGTCCTCTATCGGGTGCATGCGGTGATCCCGCTAGGAGCTCCTCTCACGCTTCCTCACTCCTCCATGCTCAGGCCACTCCCCCCGGAACCGGAAACCATTTCCCCCCCCCCATTCAGCTTTCTAATCCCACTTTATACATGCGCCAGCGTATCCCTTTTGAGGATCTGGCCCATAGTGATTATACATGTAGTAACTTGTAGGAGTAATGGCTTCTAAAAGTGAAATTTAAGGGGCATAAACACCATTGCAAATAAAATATGAAAAAAATTAGACACACTCGAAGAAAATATACACAATAGAACTAGATATCTTTTCAAAGTGTTTCTAAAAGCACTGAAATAATTGTAATAATTTATATGAATTAGGCCGCCATCTGAAATGTATTATACCTGGCTTAACTGTATATTCTCTCTTGTATCTTATCTCTATGTATCTGTATAGGTATGTAAGAATGTTGTTGTTGGTCAAGCCTGGAATCCGTTTTTTTAACTTCAGGCAACCTTATGACCAGGTATCCATCTTCTGTTAAGTTATGAACAAAACCTGTTTTGTTTCGTAGTCATGTAACCATAAATCAGTCCCTCCCCTATCTATTGTTCTCTCAACCAATATATACTGTAGAAATGAGATACGCTGTCAGTACATCAGAATTGCTCAATTTTCATATACTGTATATATGACTCTATAACTTTTACACAGACTGATTAATATACACTGATTTGGGTTATTTTTTTACCAAATAAATGTAGCAAACTACATTTTGGCCTATATTTATGAAGAACGATTATTTGTTTGTAAAATATTATAACAGAAACAAAGAAAAAATTTTTTTTCCCCAACATTATCTGTATTGTTTTGTTTATATAGCAAAACATGAAAACAGGGTGGTGATTAAAGACAAAATAAAGCTCTATTTACATGAAAATTATATAAATTTAATTTGCATACAGTCTTGCATGATTGAGTTATTCCCAGTTCTGAATACAAACAATGCTCAGGTCATGAAGGGGCGTAAAACCTCCTAGAGGTCAAGCGGTTAATGGCTTCCAGCCGTACAGCCTGCTGCAGTTCCTGCCCCTTGCGCTGCAACTCTGCTTGTCGCCTGCCAAGTCTTCCAGCCTATCAGCCATCTCGCTTGCCTGCCACCTGCTGAGTTCCTGCTCATGGGTTCCTGGCTTCTACTTGCACAGACTTCCTGGACTGATCATAGGAACTCTTACCCCGCCGTGCTCCTGGGCCTGCTGTCTCACTATCAATGGTCCACGAGCCGGAGCTGTACGAGAGGCTTTCCTCTACACGTCAGGCTCACCCATCAGGTACGCGACAGTCAACCATCTTTCTCTTGGGTTTCCTGAACCCTGCTGCCCAGGGCTGTCTTAATGAGAGGGCACACCTGGGCACTGCCCAGGGGCCCCAGCTGCATGGGGGACCCCTGCACTTTCCCCAAAGCAGCTGGTCCTTGAGCCCACACCGCTCTGAAAATGGGGGGCCCATGATGGCACTGAGAGTGATAGATGCAAAGGGAAGGCAGTCTACCTCCTACCTACTTAATGTCTGTTTACCTGCACTGTCATCATTGTAGGGGCCCCAGAGCATTACTTTGCCCAGGGGCCCATGATGCTATTAAGACGGCCCTGCTGCTGCCCCTTTTGTAGTCTTGAGTATGCCTGAACTCTTGATCTCTATGTAGCCAATGTCAACCCTTTTATCTACTAAAGTAATTACATTACCTTCAGACCAGGTATGGTGCAAAAGAACAATGTTCGCAACAATATTTAACTATACATTTTTTTCTTTACTGGAATGTTTTTGTATGCAGAACGCACGACAAGATAATTAGATAATGATCCCACATCAGATCCCACATCAGATCAGAGCTTACACAGCATTTCTCTTGGGCCAATTACTCCATGCAAAGGACTAATGACTCTTTCTACTTGCTTCTACTTCCTTCCTACCCTTGATCCCTCACCCACTCCTAACTAATCGCTAAGAAAAAAAAATACCTAAAAGCCCTTTACTGAATGATATCTGTGGTCAAATGATGCATTTTCTATTTCCCTGACTACAAAGTGGAGTCCTTCCTTGGTGCTCACATTTTGTGCCTAGGTGACATGGACACTTCTTTTTGGCTGTCCAGTAGCAGGGTCCTCTCTAGCTTCAAAAGACGGAACGGAATGACATCATGAAAAGGAGGCCATTGGGTGCTTACACATGCTGCAGCTCTGGGTCTGTGTATCTAGGAGGACGATTTCTCCACACTTGCTGTCCAGGTGGTAGATGTCAGGCTATATAGGAAGAGAAACAGAATCCTTGCTGTAGGGACATTTAAAGAAAGAAAAATTATGTTAGAGGGGATACAAACAGCTATAAGTAGATTTGTAGAGCAAACACTAATTAGAAACAGAGAACCATCAGCAACCGAAAACATATATCCTTTACTCCCAGCCTCTGTCCACCTTCTCTCTCTCCCTCACTAGGCAAGCATACTGGCTTTTTGTCCCTTGGTTGGTCAGCCACGGCTGTGCAGTGGCCTCTCCCGTCATTCGGGATCACCTCCACCAGGACACAGATTTTGCTACGGTCGCACTCTCACGGGAATTCACCCCACCCTCTCCAGGTAAGGACTGTCCCATAATCCATAGATACCGCACCTATCTGGTCCATTGGCATATACTACTATAATATTGTAATGAATGTTTTTGTTTCACATATTTTGTTTTTCCTTTTCTCTCTTTATTTTTGCATATGCAATATATATATATAAATTATTTTTGATATGTGAAGATATCTTACTGGTACATTTTCTACCTATATAGACTATCACCCTCCACGGGTTCCTGACGAAGCCCATCAGGGCGAAACTAGTAGAACCTCAATACGTGGGTTATAATGAAGACTATGTGCATTCACATGCATCTCTAGTACTTTTTCCATTTCTAGTCTGACTGTTTTTAGCAATTGTTAAATATTTATATTCTATTTTTGTAATAATAAATTCTTTCTTATCTAATATGAATTTTTATCGATATGGCTCAGATGATTGAGGTTTGACCAGGCTCTTATCCATATACTAATATACTGATCACACCTATCCATTGTGCATCATTCAAAATCCCACAACCATATCCTGTTATAGGAAACACTTATAAGGGATACAAACAGCATTTAAAACCTGGCAAAGGTTCCAACTAATTCCATTTTCTTTCTATTACTTAAAATGTTTTGGCTGGTGATGGGTTCTAATTCCACAATCATGCATCCGAATAATCTTGCCAACAGCTAATCTAGCACACTAGACATAACATGTTGTGTTTTTTTACCTGCAGGCACTAGAAGCAGATCTCATGATGACTGATAGCTACATTGAAATTTCTATTCTATTGTGATGTCATGCTACAACGTTGTAAAACAGATCTATTGGTCACGTGACTCAGCCATAGCTTGCTATATGGAACTGTTAGCATACCATGCAGGAACCATATGAAAATTACTCTGCTCTTCTATGCATATTTCAACTCAGTTTATGACTACATCATGTAGTTAGAACTATACAGTATAGTGTATATACTGTGTACAGAGTGTGTATATATATATATATATATATATATATATATATATAGCTATCAGGAAGTAATAAAGTCTGTGATTGATGCCCATAGAATAATAATTCTCACATTTTGTAATCTTCGTTAAAAAAAATCTGTTGAATCCTGACCGTCATTTACTATTTTTTTGACTATATCAGTTAAAGCGACACTAAAGTAATATATATATATATTTTTTAAATAGCAAACATGTTATACTTACCTCCACTGTGTGGCTTGATTTGCACACAGTGGCCCAGATCCACATCTTCTGGGGTCCCTCGGCGGCTGTCATGGCTCCCCCTCCGCAAGAGCTTTCCCCCTTCATGCGATCGAGCTCGCATGGTGGAAAGCTCTTGATCCCATGATACAGTGGCGGGCATAGCCACCGACTGTATCACTCAGCCCCGCCCCCTGGGGTGCCGTGTCATTGGATGTGATTGACAGCAGTGCCAGCCAATGGCTGCACTGCTATCAATCCGTCCAACCTAGCCAATCAATGGCTAGGCTGGGAACCGAAGAGGATGACGGGGACGAGCGCGGGACTTTCGAGGGGTGAGGTAAGGAAAACGGGGGGGGGGGGGGGGGGGGGCGGTCGGTTGTTTTTTCACCTTAAGATGCATTAAGGTGAAAAAACATTTACCTTTGCAACCCCTTTAAATATTAATTATTATTTAATTCCTCTTAATTAAGCTTATTTACACTATTGAAATGAAAAATTTACATTATTTTGACTTTGCATAATTAACTTCAAGTGATTAAGCAAAGTTATAATGACAACATATAATTTGTTGCTATGGCGTTTATGCTGTTGTCACTAAATTACTGAATAAAACATATTGTGCACTGTGCAATCTTAATATGAATGAAGGAACACATAGTGCATTTTAAGCGGCATTGCGGATTGTGTTTAAACAGTCCTAATGTGCCAAAATTACCAAGCAGTAATATAATTCATATATAAAGTGATATTATTATTATTTTACAGGATTAATATAGTATATATCCCTAACAGTTTGTGCAGCGCTTTACAAAATAAAGGGAGACAGTACAGTTATGATGCATTCAAGACAAGATGGTTAGGGCCAGTAACCAATGTGTTTTTACCTGCACTTTCCTAAGAAAACTTTGCTAACCAATATACCCCAGCTGCTGCTTAAATGTGCTCCCCCTAGTGCACCATAAACCATTTTTAAAATAAATAAATAATAATAAGCAGCCCTTATATCAAATATAACAATATAACTAAAAAGGTTTCAAAATGTCTACATTATATGCATAATACAAAAAGATACTTGGTGGGCACACCCTAAAAATACTATACATCTAAGCTGGTGCTGCTATAAGACCAAATACAGTACAAAACAGATTATAGCGCACACATGCAAAAATGACATTTATCCTGCAAGGCTAGTTAAAAACACCTGAACATATTCAAAAATACGGGGGTTTGGTCACACTATATAGTCATATAGTGCTAAGCCCACTTACTGCGACAAAGTACCCCGAATTAGTGGGTCCTACCCTAGTAATAGAATGAAAGAACCTGGGTCTCAACCATGGGAGATATACTCCTCTATGTGGGAGAACTGAAGGGATTCTTCCTATACAATGGTGGCCACTAATGTGAGGTAATGAAGAGGGGGAGGGGTGCTCCAGCCAAGAGACCTGGTCAGGGTCTATACAAAATACAAAAAGATACTTGGTGGGCACACCCTAAAAATGCTATACATCTAAGCTGGTGCTGCTATAAGACCAAATACAGTACAAAACAGATTATAGCGCACACATGCAAAAATGACATTTATCCTGCACGGCTAGTTAAAAACACCTGAACATATTCAAAAATGGGGGTTTGGTCACACTATATAGTCATATAGTGCTAAGCCCACTTACTGCGACAAAGTACCCCGAATTAGTGGGTCCTACCCTAGTAATAGAATGAAAGAACCTGGGTCTCAACCATGGGAGATATACTCCTCTATGTGGGAGAACTGAAGGGATTCTTCCTATACAATGGTGGCCACTAATGTGAGGTAATGAAGAGGGGGAGGGGTGCTCCAGCCAAGAGACCTGGTCAGGGTCTATACAAAATACAAAAAGATACTTGGTGGGCACACCCTAAAAATGCTATACATCTAAGCTGGTGCTGCTATAAGACCAAATACAGTACAAAACAGATTATAGCGCACACATGCAAAAATGACATTTATCCTGCAAGGCTAGTTAAAAACACCTGAACATATTCAAAAATACGGGGGTTTGGTCACACTATATAGTCATATAGTGCTAAGCCCACTTACTGCGACAAAGTACCCCGAATTAGTGGGTCCTACCCTAGTAATAGAATGAAAGAACCTGGGTCTCAACCATGGGAGATATACTCCTCTATGTGGGAGAACTGAAGGGATTCTTCCTATACAATGGTGGCCACTAATGTGAGGTAATGAAGAGGGGGAGGGGTGCTCCAGCCAAGAGACCTGGTCAGGGTCTATACAAAATACAAAAAGATACTTGGTGGGCACACCCTACTCCCACATACATTATATGCATGCCCATTAATGCTAGTGCTATGATCAACCTCACCACTCCACTTTTAATATTCCATATACCATGAAAACTGTAAATCGGGAATTCCCCCAGAGGGAGTATAATTAGTAATCTTAAAAGTCAATTATGGTGCTTATTTCACTATGAAAAGACTATAAACTATAAACAAAGTGTTCCAAGTACGTACAGTGTGTAAGCGGGCTGCAATCAAGCTAGTTAGTTACAGTAGGTGCTACCCCAGATGGGAGGGTGAGGGTTAATATTTTCATGGTTCTTTTGTTTGGTGGGTTTTCTTTGGGTCTGACCCACTGATCCTGTGTTATAAGAGAGGGACAGTGGTCTGGAACAGAGAGCTCGAAGGGGAGAGAGTCCGAGAGCTGCGCTTATGAGGAGTGAGAGAATGTTGCCTGCTGGTGCAATCACCATGATCCAGAAGGTCATTGGGACTTGGGTTTGTCCCCGAAGACACCAGCCACTGGGGAATGCCACTGATGGACCCTTGTTCATACATGAACTCTACATTTGCAGGTATGCAGGGGCGGCATTTAGTTAAGATTAGGGATGTAGGACTTATCGCATGTTGGACTTTGTAATATGTTGCACATTTTCAATTAAAGCTTTTGAAACCTTGTTCCCATCTGGTCTGAAGTTAATCAAGGGATGTATTGAAAGTAATCGGGAACATTTCTACAGCACAGATCACTAAAGCACTTTGGGAAGGGGTATGAAGTCATCAGCATAAGGCGTCTACATGGTGTGGATATACAAGTGTTTACCAAGGGTAACATAAGTTTACCTGTCATGATCACTTAGTGCCCCTTTTCCTCATTCCAGCACCTGGGTGTTGGCTTTTCCTCCCTGTCTGTGTTCACCTGTTGACCGATTGATCTGGTCAGTCACCTGATCTAAGCTAACTGAACACTCTATCCCTCGCTTGTGATAGACACAGATCTACCTGCATTGTTCTAGACCAAATCCCTGTTAGTCTGACTTGTTTGTTGTTGGATCCCCTGTGTTTGACCCATATTGGATTGGATTATCCCCTGAATGCAGCATGCTCTTCTACCTGTAACGGATACTGGATTATCCCCTGAACTCAGCCTGCCTCTACCTGGACATTCTTTGAACCACACTGTCTGCTAACTGCAAGTAACCTGTTGTTTGCTCTGTTCGTGTCTGCCCGGCTGGGTTGGCCAGACACTATAGCATTGTGTTTAAGTCCTGGGGGCAACCAAGTACCAGTAAGGCCTGCTTGCCTTAAGGGAAAGGGGGCTGCTATAGGTGAAGTGCACAGTAACCAGCTATAGTGTCTAACCAGTAACCACTAACGTTGGGGTAGACGTGACATTTGTGACATTGCCAAGCAGCCTCTCATGAAACACCTGCCTGTGACAGATGGGATAGCCTTTTGCAGTGAGGGAGTTGTTGTCGTCACTCTCTCTGTGAGAAGTCCGTCTCCCATAGCAACAGGAGAAGACTCGTACTGCAGCGGTCCCTGGCCTGTGCATAGGTACAGAAAAGGAAGAGCTAAGTGATGTGCTGAGGTGCACAGTGGAACCCCATACCGTTACTGGGAATCAGATAGCAGTTATGAGCTGGATGGGTAGATGTGGACAGGGCTCGGCATGTCTCTCCTAAATGCACTTTACAGTGAAGGTGTACATGGGGACCCGAGAGCTAACTGGAGAACAGGTATGGTGCAATTGTACATGGTGTATTTTCATCTCTAAATAGCAGAGGCTTGCCTTAAAGTGGAAGTCAATGGTAAAACTAAAATCCCTGCATCTATAGTCACCAACATTGTAACACTAACCTCTCTAGCCCTGAAAAGAAAAAATCAGCATACATACCTTTTTGGAAGCCATTTAGATCCGATCTCCAGCGGCAGAAGCTCTGATCTCATGCTGAGCTGTAAGCCGCAGCTTTGTTGTGTAAGCGGTTGCAGAGGACACGTCTGTCAACGGAAGCCCTATAGTAACCCTATGAGTGACGTCACTTCCCATTCATTTCACATCCATTGTCGGCCGTGTCCTCTGCACACTTTCTGCTGCTGGAGATCAGGTGAGATTGGCTTCAGAAAAGGTATGTATACTGATTTTTTCTTTTCGGGGCTAGAGAGGTTAGTTAGGCCTGGACTTCCACTTGAGGTCGAGTATGTATCCAAAAGCAGAGGCTCCCCTTAAGGTTGAGCATTCCCCCCGCGGTAGCCTCAGCCTTGTCCCAGAACATTGATGAAAATGGCACAGAAATATAGGTGCCCCATGTGTAGTAAACTGATCCTTCCTTTTACAGGTGCCTAGTGTAGCCCAGAAGGATCCAACCCTGGCGTAGGCCTCCATGTGACCCACACTTGGCACCCAACGAAGTGGAGAACATGGAGGAGGTACCAACTGTCTACCCCCTTACAAGTGTCCATGCTTCACAAGACAGAATGAAATACCACTTCACTCCAACATCCACACAAAAGAGAGGACTGATCATAGCACTAGCACTTTAATGGGTATGTGTATAGCATAGACATGTTTTTAGTTATATTGTTATATTTATTTTGACATATATATATATACATACACACACACAACATAGATGATTTGATATTAGCGCTGCTTATCAATTTTTTGATAATGGTTAGGGGCCCTGCTCTTGAGAGCTTACGATTTAATATTAAATATAAACTTTTTGTTTGATACCATTAAGTGGAAACCGTTTGGTGCACACGACCGGTAAGGGTTGAACTCATTTGGCTGTTGGGTAACCAAATATAGTTTCACTTTTTACTTTTTTATGTAGTTGTTTTAATTTACAAGGAGTCAATGCCGTAAGGTGTGGGCATTTGCCCTGTTCTGAGATGGCGGACTTATAACATACGTCACTCAGAGCTCAGAATGGGGTGTGACCCTTTAATGTTCAGATGATATTAGGCGGTGAGTCAGCACACCGCCCGTGCCCCAGGACGACGTCAGGTGTGACGAAACACATAGAGAGGAGCGACATGCTGTTGTCACTGCCTACTCACAGGTCCCGGAGTGACGGGCTGTAATCGAGACCCGGCTGGCTCTGTATTTTTCATTGCCAGTTTTTACTCTGCATAAATGTAAGTGCAATAATCTTTTAACTTTCAATAAAACCATAAGGATTGTATACTATGGAAGCTTTTATTTTTTCATGGGGATCATTTGGATATATATATACCTGTTAGGATCTCCACTGGTGAAGATGCTGATATTATTGGTGTGCTCCTTAAAGGCCCGAGCTGGGTAACAAGTCAAAAGCACGTACGACCTCCCGTAATGGGATATCATTCATAGCTGGTAAGCGGCAGTGTGTGCAAAGGTGGAAGCTACGGGCCAGATCCACAGTGAGAGTACGCCGGCGTATCTACTGATGCGCCGGCGTACTTTCAAATTTCCCGCGTCGTATCTTTAGTTTGAATCCTCAAACCAAGATACGACGGCATCTGGGTTTGATCCGACAGGCGTACAGCTTCGTACGCCTTCGGATCGTAGATGCAATACTTCGGCGCCCGCTGGGTGGAGTTTGCATCGTTTTTCGCATCGGGTATGCAAATTAGCTATTTCCGACGATCCACGAACGTACGCGCGGCCGTCGCATTCTCTTACGTCGTCTCTAGTCGGCTTTTTCTGGCGTATAGTTAAAGCTGCTTTTTTGCGGCGTATAGTTAGATTTGCCAAGTGTTAAGTATGGCCGTCTCTTGTGATTGCATCATATGTATTTGCACTGAGATTTTTTTCACAATTATTTGTGTATCTATCAATTTTCCTTGTCTCACATAATATTCTTAAGTAAGTCTATTTTGAAAAATGTATATATTTATAGCACTTTAGATTTTACAGATCAATAACTTATGACTTGTACACACGATCAGTTTTCCCAACGGTAAAAAGTCCGCTGGGAAAACCGAGGGGAAAGCCGAGAACCTGTTTGGCAGCTTTTTCCCCCTACACACGTAGGTGTGTAGGTCTGAACATGTAGATCTGAACAAACCTGAAAAATTAATTGCAGCTCAGCTGGCTACAGCAGAGCTATACACTAAGGGGCAGATCCACGTAGATCGGCGCATCTCTCCGCCGGGCGTAGCGTATCTAAGATACACTACGCCGCCGTAACTTTTTTTTTTTTCTAACCCTCAAAGAATTTGCGCCTTAAGTTACGGCGGCGTAGTGTATCTTTGGCGGCGTAAGGGCGCGGAATTCAAATGGCTGTGATGGGGGCGTGTTTTATGTAAATACGTTGTGACCCGACGTAAACAACGTTTTTTTTTAACGGCGCATGCGCCGTCCGTGGGGGTATCCCAGTGCGCATGCTCGAAATTAAACCGAAACAAGCCAATGCTTCCGACGGTGACGTCATTCTACGCAAATCCCTATTCGCGAACGACTTATGCAAACAACGTAAAAAATTCAAAATTCGACGCAGGAAAAACGGCCATGCTTAACATTCAGTACGCCTCATAATAGCAGGGGTAACTATACGCCGGAAAAAACCCGAACGCAAACAACGTAAAAAAATGCGCCGGCCGGACGTACTTTCATGGATCGCCGTAACTAGCTAATTTGCATACTCAATGCGGAATTCGACGGAAACGCCACCTAGCGGCCGGTGGAAAAAATGCACCTAAGATCCGACGGCGTACTAAGGCCCCGTACACACGAGAGGATTTATCCGCGGATACGGTCCTCCGGACCGTTTCCGCAGATAAATCCTCTGAGGATTTTGATCCGATGGAGTGTACACACCATCGGATCGAAATCCGCGCTGAATTCCCATCGCGATGACGTGTCGCGCCGTCGCCGCGATGATGACGCGGCGACGTGCGCGACGCTGTCATATAAGGAATTCCACGCATGCGTCGAATCATTACGACGCATGCGAGGGATGGGTTCGGACGGATCGATCCGGTGAGTCTGTACAGACCAGCGGATTGATCCGCTGGAGCCGATTCCAGCGGATAGATTTCTTAGCATGCTAAGACATTTTTATCCGCTGGAAATCGGTCGGCCCGAAAAAAATCCGCGGAAAAATATCCGCTGGGTTGTACACACCAGCGGATCTATCCGCTGGAACTGATCCGCAGATAAATTCCAGCGGATAGATCCTCTCGTGTGTACGGGGCCTAAGATGTACGCCTGTCGGATCGATCCCAGATGCTATTGTATCTTGTTTTGTGGATACAAAACAAAGATACGACGCGGGAACTTTAAAATTACGCGGCGTATCAATAGATACGCCGGCGTAATTCTTTTGTGGATCTGCCCCTAAATCTAGCCAGCCCAGGGCAGGGGGCTCTACAAGAGGATAAAACAAAGGCGTGTTGACAGAATGCCCCCTGACTTTTAAATCAGAGAGGCTAGATACCGCCCTGTTAGTGTCAAACGAAGCCTTGATGGCTAAGTAAGCCCTTGAAGTCAGCCCTTGTTCCTTCCTTTATAATAGGACCCAGTGGCGGGAAAAGGTCAACCAGTGCCCCAGTCAAAGATGCCAAACTGCACCCCCCAACCCCCTTCTCAAGTTTAGGGATCCTACACCCAGCAGTCTATTGCTTGTCAAAATCACTGCAGCAGCGACTACTCTTGTCAGTCTTTTAACAGAAGGACGGCACTCCCATCCCTACAGTAAACCACTGCGCCCAGGGCAGCCATCCCTCCTGCCCATCCCTTGTCCCAGCCCTGGTTGGACCTAATTGTAGAAAGATAAAGGCAACACTAGGAGCCAATCGAGTGTGCTGCATTCACAGCTAGGACCATGCAAACAGGAAGGAAAGAAGGACAGAAATAACACCATCTATTTGTTGCTGCTCTATCACTCTCCAATCAAAGACACCAGGCAGAGAAATGTACAAAGTTTTCTTGGCCAACTGCAATAGAGAAAAGTCAAGTCAGGGCTATATAAACCTCATAACTGGATGGACAGATTTACAAATTGCAGTTCCTCTTTACAGTATGAATTTCAAGGGCATATTTAGCTTGGAATTCATTTTGAAGCCATCCTCTTTCTGACTGTTATGTTAGCTGTCCAAACCATTTTGACTGCAGTCCAAGAATAATAACAAAATATGTACACCACTATATAACACTGAACACGAAAACAGGGAAGCTAAAAACGTATTGTGACCCACAATATTAGGATAGTCCAGGAGGCAGCTTCCTGGGGGGGGGGGGGGGTGGGGGGGGGGCATGACTACCTTTCGGCATAGTTCTTACATGATTGCTGGCTGGATGCCCACTTCCCATTCTTATACCTGGAAACTGTTGTAATGTCCTGAGTCAAAGATTGTGCAAAGGGTATAGAACCACTGTATTAGAGGCTTTTATGGATGTGACAGGACTGCAGGATAGGGGTCAATGATTGTAATATGGTCCTCAGAATAAAAAGTGTTGACTTAGTCGAATACTTAGGGACCATTCACACCTATGTGTTGGGTTAATACACTGTTAAATGCAGGTTTTTCCATGTGCTACTACAATTGCACAGTGACCAGTGTACTGTAATGCAGTGCATTGCCATTCATTTTGAATAGCTAACACAAAAAAGTGCAGCACAAGGGTGTATGCAGGTGCTGTTTGGCCTCCCTGCACAGGTGGCGCAGACAGCACTACCTTGCAGGGAGAGTGGAGAACAGGAGGAACTCAAGTTCAATAACTCAGTAACTTGCTGCTCAGAGAGAGGTTCCAGTGGAGGCGGGACACAAAAGGGACTGGTCACCAGTTCATCAGTGTTGCGCCTTTCCGCTAATTCCTTATTTCATCACTGTCTGTAAGCCACCTCCTCTGCCAGGTGCTCTTGGCGAGTGTCACGCTCCAAATGGCCTGCATAGCTCATTACTGTTATCAGATCACTGCTTCCACCTAGACTCTGTACTGTGTTGTTGGAGCTTTCACATAATAAACTTTGTTGCAAACTCAGGTCTCCTTGTGTCTTTCCTCTCTTCTGGGTATCCAATAAAGGACCATCCTCTCACAAGTATGTCAACACTTTAAACAAACCTCCAATCCCTGCGCAGCAAACAAAATTCCAATTGTAAACCCTAAGGCTGGGTTCCCCGCATCCAATTCACAAGAGCAGGAGATGTTGCCCGGCTCTCTATGGAACTGGTTCACATGCCTCTGCTGCGGCTCCGGTGCGAATTTCCACAGGAGCCCTGTGCGTCTTTTGGTCCGTTTCAGGTCCGAATTCAGCCAAAAATTCGGGCTGAGATCGGACCTGAAACGGTGAACCTGAAAGGTGAGCCGCGCGTGAAGATAGTATAGAAGATAGCCTAATGCCACATACACACGATCGGAATTTCCAACAAATGTTCGATGTAAGCTTTTGGTCGGAAATTCCGACCATGTGTAGGCCCCATCGGACATTTTCTGTCGGAATTTCCGACAGCAAAAATTTGAGATCTGGTTCTCAAATTTTCCGACGGCAAAAGATCTTGTCGGAAATTCCGATCATCTGTATGCTCGGAATTATTGAACTTAATTTTTCTCAGGTTGTCATAGTGTTGTATGTCACTGCGTTCTTGACGTTCAGAATTTCCGTCAACATCTGCGTGACCGTGTGTATGCAACCCAAGTTTGAGCCAAAATTCAGTTGGAAAAAAATCCACGATTTTGTTGTCGGAATTTCTGATCGTGTGTACGCGGCATAACACTTAAGAGCAGCTAAACACTAAGGCCGGAATCACACTAGTGCGTTGCTTTTTTGAGCTGCGTTGTCGTTGCAAATTTCTCTAGAGGGTGTTCTGCAGATCAACTGCGGTTTAGCTGCAGATCAGGTGCGAATTTGGAGACCTGGGAGAAGTTCCGGGTGAGAGGAGAATGGGGGAGAATTGTATTGAGCTGAATGAGAGAAATTCATGCAGAGAACTGAACACATGTGCGAATTAGATGCATACCCATAGAAGATAATGGGACTGAATTCGCACCTGAGCCGCACCGCAAGACATAAAAACCGCATGCGGTTTGGAGGCAATACGCAGTGCGGATGCATCGCACATATGTGAACCAGCCTCATTGAAAACAATGTATTTTGAAATGTCCTGCGAATTAGATGCGGTTTAAACCGCACTCAATTCGCATAGGTGTGAACCTGGCCTAAAGCCTGGTATACATAGATAAAAGTTCATCTGGCTCATTAGGGACCAGACAAATTTTGATCCATGTATAGGCAGGGTGCTTGTACAGAAGTCCATCTACCGACGGACTTCTGTAGACCCGGCCTGTCAGGTTTTGTCTGCGCTACTCAGTGTATTATGATGGTAGAATTGAAATGAGTAAAAAACAGCACCAAAGATAATGAATGGGAACTAAGGTACAAAGATATATATCAGGGATGAACAACAGATCGCAGCTGCCCTAAAATTTGGAAGACCAAA
Organism: Rana temporaria; assembly: GCF_905171775.1. Lineage (NCBI taxonomy): Eukaryota > Metazoa > Chordata > Amphibia > Anura > Ranidae > Rana > Rana temporaria. The sequence continues at coordinate 267,261,471 of NC_053493.1, read as the reverse complement.
AGATTTGAAAAAAAGAAAAGAAAAGCAGCGCTGGTCTCAAATGCCTAAATACACCCCCCAAACTGATGTCCAATATTGTGAATATTATTAATCACTGCCATAAACACAAAACCTAAATGTTAATATAAATACAATGCAAAAATTAGCTCTATAATATAAGATGGAAACAAAGTTTTTCAAAACTTTGGGTCTTTTTTTCATTTATATAATAAAAAATAAAAAACCCAGTGGTGATCAAATACCACCAAAAGAAAGCTATATTTGTGTTAGAAAAAATTATATACATTTTATTTGTGTACAGCATTGCATGACCTTGCAATTACCAGTTAAAATAGCACTATACTAAAAGGCAAAAAATGGCCTGCTCCTTCTGGAGATATGTAGCTAGATTCACGTACGGCGGCGTATCTTTATGCCGGCGTAGCGCATCCCATTTGCACTACGCCGACGTAACATAGTGAGGCAAGTACTGTATTCACAAAGCACTTGCCTCCTAAGTTACGTCGGCGTAGCGCAAATGGCCCGGCGTAACCCCGCCTAATTTAAAATAGGCAGGTAGGGGGCGTGTTGTATGGTAATGAATCGTGACCCCATGTAAATGAGGGCCGTTGGTACGGCGCATGCTCAGAATCACGTCACAAATACTCCTTGCTTTCGACGTGAACCTAACCTACGCCCAGCCCCATTCACGTACGCTTACGCAAACGACGTAAAATACGATGGCTGTTCCGTCGTCTATACCTTGCATGGGCTGCGCCATCTTTTTGGTGGTTTATCTTTACGCCGGAAAAACACCTTACGTAAACAGCGTATCGGGCGCAAGTACGTTCGTGAATAGGCGTATCTTGCTCATTTGCATATTCTAGGTGTAAATCCACGTACACGCCCCTAGCGGCCAGCGTAAATATGCGGCTAAGATACGACGGCATAGGAGACTTACGTCGGTAGCAGATTCAGACTTACGACGTTGTATCTACTGATACGCCGTCCTAAGTCTTACTGAATCTGGCTAATGGTGGTTAATAGTTTCAAATAGAATCACACCTTTAGGCCGGGTTCACACTTGTCCGACAAACGCTCCGACATTGGGAGCTCATGTCGCATGACGTGTGAAAATCAATGTTTCCCTATGAGAGCCGTCTTAACTGGAGCGACTTTGCAAATGCTCCCTGTACTACTTTGGTCCGACATTGATCCTACTTCAGCCCATTGAATATCATTGAAGTCGGACCAAAGTAGGAGCCTTGTCCTTACCATCCAACTTTTGACATCACAGCAGTAAAAGGAATTTATCTCACTCTGGGATTGTTTTGATTGGTCAAAGAACAAGTTAGACTATCACAAAGTCGGATCAAAGTAGTATCCTGTTCATGAAAGTCAGATGGATGTAGGACCAATGTAGGACCAATGTCGCACAGCAAGGTAGGATGAAAGTCATACTGCTGTTGGCTGAGGCTGGGTTCACACTATACTACATGACAGTAAGTAGTACAACTTTCATCCTACTTTGCTTTGCTACATGGGTCCTACATTGGTCCTACATCCATCCTACTTTCATGAACAGGATACTACTTTGATCCGACTTTGTGATAGTCTGACTTGTTCTTTGACCAATCAAAACAATCCCAGAGTGAGATAAATTCCTTTTACTGCTGCTGTAAGCACAAAGTCGGATGTTAAAAGTCGGATGGTTAGGACAAGGATCCTACTTTGATCCGACTTCAATGATATTCAATGGGCTGAAGTAGGATCGAAGTCGGACCAAAGTAGTACAGGGAGCGCTTGCAAAGTCGGACCGACATGTGTCGGACCAGTTAAGACGGCTCTCATAGGGAAACATTGATTTTCACACGTCATGCTACATGAGCTCCCAATGTAGGACCGTTGTCGGAAAAGTGTGAACCCAGCCTCAAGCACAATGTCGGATGTTAAAAGTCGGATGGTAAGGACAAGGATCCTACTTTGATCCGACTTCAATGATATTCAATGGGCTGAAGTAGGATCGAAGTCGGACCAAAGTAGTACAGGGAGCCTTTTCAAAGTCGGACCGACATGTGTCGAACCAGTTAAGACGGCTCTCATAGGGAAACATTGATTTTCACACGTCATGCGACATGAGCTCCCAATGTCGGAGCAATTGTCAGACAGGTGTGAACCCGGCCACATACAAAATCAATAACTACGCAATCCCTACATCCAAGCAAATTTATTAGTACAACCCACTACATAATTTAAAGTGATACAAATGTAAACAAACCCATATGATATTATCAATAGTGACCACCCATATACATACATAATGCCAGAACACCCATGTGTAATAAATAGTGCATAATGAATGAATTGCAATAAATGTGATTAAAAAGTCTGTATAGTATATTCATCAATCAGTCCTATGTATCTTCATTTCATCTCCAATGTCATCTTCCCACAACTGCACGTGTGCCGCACAATTAAACACTTCCACTAATCGTGCCTTTTGGGTTTGCTCTCACCTGGAATATTGGAGCTCTTAAATTATAGGAGGTCACATAAGCCATATACCCCACAGGAGTTAATCCTCTGTCTCTCTTTAAGGATTTCTTCAGACGCAGCTCTGTAGTCATACCAACCTCTCAAGGCTTACTCCTACTTCACCACAGGTTTAGCAAAAGTCTCTGTGCAGTTTAAAACACTCAAATTCATGTAGGCTTATCACATTTCCATATATTGCTCTCTCTCTGGCAAATTCAGATCAATTCCTGGGAATGTCCCTAGCACAATAACCTCATACCTGCAGCCCCACCTTACATTCTTTGGACATCATCAGAGGATCATGATAATAATTAAAACGGAGTTCCAGTCCCCTAAACACTTTTCAAAAAAAAAAAAAACGGCTCTGCACTTGTAAATTAACAATTGCAACATGTCCATGGGCATCCGCTCCATAGGGCAGGGGGGGGGCAATTGACCCCCCCTGGAAAATCGAAAAGGTGTTGAAGAGTCTAGTGGCCGTCGGTGGTCTTGGCCCGGATGTCACACATTCACAGCGAGCAGAGTGAAGCCGCCTCCCCCTCCGGTGTTTATGTGTACACAAGGGGAGGGAACCTACTGTGCCTGTGCCGCGCTGATGGCTGATCTGAGGTACTGAATGGGATGGGGGAGGGGGGTCCATCTGTGCTGAAGGGGGGTCTGTGCTGAATGGAGGGGTCTGTGCAGAATGGGGGGTCTGTGCTGAAGGGGGGTCCATCTGTGCTGAATAGAGGGGTCTGTGCAGAATGGGGGGTCTGTGGTGAAGGGGGGTCCATCTGTGCTAAATAGAGGGGTCTGTGCTGAAGGGGGATCTGTACATTCTCTAGGCTATATGTATATGGGCATGGAGTGAAGCTGAATCATCTCAAGAGCTATTTCACACTGCCAGATGACCGCGTTATCGGTTTAAGAAAGGGTTAAATGCGACTGTGTATCACTGCTGCCGAAGCGCCCCCCTCTGAAAAAAATTCAGCGGACGCCCATGAACATGTCATATGTGTTGCAATTTTACTTTCTTTAAAAATAGTTTTGTACCTACTGTTCCGGGAGCAGGCAAGCTCCATTTAAGCTGTGGGCATCTGAAGCCCTCCTGTCCTCATTTCCGAGATTTCCTCCCGATTTTGCGCATGGTCAGTAATGCCGCTGCACGGCTCTCCGTCTTTCTGACAGGTCGCCATAGCAATGTCGGAGTCTGTGGAAGTTCCCGCCCCATTTCTATCGCAACCCGTCAATCAGAACGGTTACGTCATTTACTGTCTGTAAATAACAGGAGATTTCGTCAGTAGGCGATTCACAAGGACTCCTGGGTCACATGACGCGGCTATCCCAGGAGCCCTTGTGATTCGCCTAGTGACGTAATCGCCTAGGCGGGGAAATGCCGGAAGTGTGGGTGAAACCCTAAATTAAAGGTATTTGCATGCCAGAAAAAAATAAAACAATTTCCATTACTAAAAGCATGATCAATGGGTATGCAAGTGACATCAAGTATAACAAAATGGGTGGAACTCCCCTTTAAGCTTCATGGGACATTTGTGACTTTACGTAGCAACAAAAGGCCAATCATGACAATTTGTTGGCAACATTTATAATATGTGGTTCCCTCAACAGAAAACTGTTGTAATGTGTGGGCAACAAGGGGACAATCATGACAGACAGGACAATGACAATTGTGGTGGTAGAAGGGCAACTATATGGACACATCACAGAGTGATGACAGAAAAAGAAAAAAGTAGTCTACCAAGTTTGCCTTCTTTTTGATTACCGGTACTTATTTTTTGTTAAACTTTTTGTCTTAGCATTGATACATGTTTGTCCCAACCATGTTCACATTTCTTTACTGTTGACTGATTCACTGCCTCTGCTGGAAGTCTGTTCCAAGCATCAACTATTCTACTTTACTACTAATACTGTACTTTCAAAAATTAGCTTTGGGTTTCTCTGCTGCTCATTTCAGGTCAGGTTATCCCTGTGTTCCTAGCTATTAGCGTCCTTTTTTCCCCACAAATAGAGCTTTCTTTTGGTGGTATTTGATCACCTCTGCGGTTTTTATTTTTTGCACTATAAACAAAAATAGAGTGACAATTTTGAAAAAAAATCAATATTTTTTACTTTTTGCTATAATAAATATCCCCAAAAAATATATAAAAAAACATTTTTTTCCCCTCAATTTAGGCCGATACGTATTCTTCTACTTATTTTTGGTAATTTTTTTTCGCAATAAGCGTTTATTGATTGGCTTGCGCAAAAGTTATAGCGTTTACAAAATAGGAGATAGTTTTATGTCATTTTTATTAATATTTTTTTTTTTTTACTAGTAATGGCGGCGATCAGCGATTTTTTTCCTGGCTGCGACATTATGGCAGACACATCGGATACTTTTGACACATTTTTGGAACCATTGTAATTTTCACAGCGAAAAGTGCTTTAAAAATGCACTGATTACTGTGAAAATGACAATGGCAGTGAAGGGGTTAACCACTAGGGGGCGCTAAGGGGTTAGGTGTGCCCTAAGGGAGTGATTCTTACTGTAGGGGGTGTGGCTGTAGGTGTGACGTCACTGATCGTCGTTCCCTAAAACAGGGAACAGACGATCAGTGACACTGCCACACAGAAGAACGGGGAAGGTGTGTTTACACACACCTCTCCCTGTTCTTCAGCTCCTGTGACCCAATCGCGGGACACCGGCGGTGATCGGGTCCGCGGGTCCCGCGGGCGCAGTCACGGAGCTTCGGACCGGGTCGCGAGCTTGCGCGACGCACGGCTGGGCTCTTAAAGGCGATGTACAGGTACGTGCCTGTGCCCAGCTGTGCCATTCTGCCGACGTATATCAGCGTTAGCCGGTCCTTAAGTGGTTAAGTTGGTTGTAGGCGTATTAGAGAGTGTGGGGGGGGGGGGGGGGGGCAGCACAATGCAGCGGCAATGACACACACACACAGTCTAAGTGTGATGTAAGTACTTGTATTTAAATTATGCCAAAACAGTTCACAATAAACCTGGTGGGAAGACAGCCGACCAGAACACTCATGGGTCCAACAGCGTGTAGAGAGCAGGTTTCGGCCAAACTATTAAGAGAGGCAGAGTGTGGCCTGGCCGTCTTATGACCAAGCGGGAAGATGTCCAGAGAAGTTGCGAGCGCTACACTTCCCCTCCTTGTCAGGAAACTTTCCCTGTTTTGTCCCTAACAGGCTAGGTACCTGTCCCTACTCTACCCACTCTCAAAAATGCATGCTGAGCCTGGGATCCAGGGCCATAAATAGTCTCTGCCTGACCCAAGATGGCTGCAAGAATCACACAGGGCAGCAGCATCCAATTGGATAGCTTCCCCAGTGATCCAGGAAACATTAAAGAAACCATGTTCCTCCTGACTTCCTGTTCAACTGCAATGCCGCTGTAGACAAGCGCCACCTACAGTGAAGAAAGTAGACTGCACTTTTCCACAAGTGTACTTGCAAGAACATAATTGAGAACTGTCTGTGATACTTTTTTTATATTTTTTTATATTTTTTATATCTGCACTATCATTTACAATTTCAGAACAAACTTTTGGGATGTACTCTTCTTCTTCAAAAATAAAAAAATAAAAATCACTGACTGTATTCAACTTATCTTACTGAAGCAGGACTGGCTTAAATATTTCATGACCATTAAGATTTATGCAGATTTGCATTTACTTCAAAAAAGTACAGGCAAAAACAAAAAGAAGACGGGGTGAATAGTGCTTTACTTTACAAATTTATATATGAATTGAAATATTAGCCCTGGTTCACACCAGTGTGGCTTTGATATTGCGCTACTTCCACACGATTTCAAAGCCACAGATCAATGCCATTTGGACCTCCGATTTCATTGCGGCTTGAGACTTCATTTAATAGAAGTCAATGCAATTTGCAATGAAATCCCAGGAAAGTAGTGCAGGAATCTTTTTCAAAGTCACTGCGACTTGAGTCGCAATGATTTGAACGGTTCCATTGCCGGCAATGGGGTGCGATTTTTCACATGACAAAAAGCACTGGTGTGAACCAGGGCATGTTGTGTGCAGTTATATTACTTCAATAATGGGAGTTAAAGTTGTTGTAAACCCACTTTTTTGACTTTTGCCTACAGGTAAGCCTATAATAAGGCTTACCTGTAGGTATAAAAAATATCTCCTAAACCTGTACGGTTTAGGAGATATTCCCCTCGCAATGCGCTGCTGATTGCAGGGGCGCATGCGCAGGGGGGATCCTCGGCTGAAGGGCCGGCCCTGCCGACCCATGCCGGATTGAAATCTCCCGCGTGCATGCACGGGAGTGACGTCATCGCCGCACCAGCCAATCACAGCGCTGGAGTGGCGATACCCGGAAAAAAACGCTCGGCTCGGCGTGGACCAGGTAAGTTCCCTACCTCGTTCCGAGGAAAGTATTTCATAATGAGCTAATATGCAGTGCAGACTAGCTCATTATGGCTTTTGCCTTGCAGGGTTAAAAAAAAAAAAAAAAATGTATATGCGGGTTTACAACCGCTTTAATTAGAATCCTATTTGGCAGAAGTAATAATGTGTAATGGCTGCCACCTAGTGGACACTTTACAATATATGAGAACATTAATAATATTTCAGAAGTCAGCATACAGACAGCATGTGCCACCTCATTGACATTTATATCTATATATTTAAAACATGCTGATCTGAACTACCAACTATAATTTTTACCTTTTAACTGAATCCTTCGATTTCAATAATTAGGCATGGTCGTTTACAAACCCGCATTCATATTATATACATTATTGTAAGATGGTGCATCACAGTTGTTTTTAGACAGGGAATGTTGAACTAAATGCAGAGAAGCAGTTTTCAGATCCAAATGAATTTCAGCTGCCGTTTTTGAGCATCAGAAGAGTGACTTCATTCTTATTGGCAGCCAAAAAATAGATTGGTCTCATTGTATTGTTGCCATCACACTGCAGTATTGAAGAAGATGCTTAGCAATTATTCTTTTATTGCTGGAACAATCTTATTTGCAGTATCACATTCTCCTCTGGGGAGGCTACTTCTTTCTTGTTATCCTGCACCATTACCGGAGAAGACAAATTGTAGAGTGTTAGGGCACACACAAAACACACAAGCTCAAACCCCCAGTGTCAGGGTGGACAGACACATAGAATAAGGACAGACAAACATATACTGTATACAAACACAGTGTCAGTGAACACGCACACATCGTTTACCGGTTCACACTATAACGTGGTGCCGGGAAAGGTCTGCTGCAGGTGCCAATACAATGTTAATGGCAACCCAAAGCAAGTGCTTTGCGGGCATCAGATCGCATCGTACCATGCGATTTGGTACGGCTTGTTTTTTAAAAATAGTGCACTACTTTTGTGAGTTCCGGTGCGATTTGCAACCCCCTTCACATGAACGGGATGCAAAATCGCACTGCAAGGGAACATGCAGGAATCACACAGGAACATGGGCCACATTGTTGGGGCAGACACACATGCCACACACTGGGTCAGGGCAGACACACACTATTAGTAATCATATTTTTTTTTCTTTTAAAGTGTATTTTGTGCGTGTACTTGAGAGAGGAGCCGGACTGCAGGAGTTGGGAGGCCTCCCCCAGAGGCAATCTGCCACCTTTCTCCATGCTCCGGGTGGCAATGGTGGGTGTGTGAGGGGGTCCTCCCACACAGCCCGCCCTACCTGCTCCGCTTTGAAGCCCAACGGGGCAGAGGGACTCCCTATAAGGGAGTGATAGGATCTAGCCCGCTCAACCAGCCCCGTTAGTCCTTCGCCTCTCTTTTTAGAGACCGCGTGGTCAAAGTGCGTGCATGTTAACCCAATTTCGAGTGCGTGTAAGTGTGGTGGTTTTTGTGGGAGGGGGGTGGGCGTACTAAGCGCAGGCTTACCTCGCATAGCACACCCACCGGGAGCCGGGCTGAGACCACCAAACTCAATTCACATGTAGCTGAGACCGGGATCCGAACCCCTAGCTGCAGAGGTGAATGGCTTGTCAGCGCAGTGCCAATCGCGTTGAGCCACCGCAGCTCCCGACTGACACCCACTATTAGGTCAGATATATCCATCTCCAGCTCACACTTTGCTTACTACCCTGTGATAACTGTACAGATAACTGTCCAGCACATGAAGCTTACTTTCCAACATCCATTCCACTGGTCAGACCTGTTGCTTTGACCTCCATCAAAAAAACACAGGTTAAGTTTAGAGAACAACTGTACATTGTTTATTCAATTGTACCCACCCCCTTCAGTACTCCCCAGTTGAAAAATGCTAATGATTCTCATAAATCTATCGTTTTTTTGCCGTGGGCCCTTGCTTGGTGCCTTTCCAGAAAAATCACCCCCAACCTGATCTTCTTTTCAGTGCGCCTGTGCACTACGGCCCTATTCAATGTTGTGAAAATCCAATACTTATGGTAGCCTCCAGAGGTCCAACAGAGTATGGCTTACCCATAGGATCATACGGGGTGTACGGGAAACTTTAAGCTTCTCCTATAAGAAAATAATTCCTTGCACTTAAAAGCACAAATATAGCTCTCTTGTATGCCAGGAAAGGCGTGCTGGTTTATCTCCAAGTAACACAGACACAGATATCACACTGAGCTTAGCAGAATCCTGCAATAGAATGCTCTACTGCTTTTATTTATACTGTAAACGTGAATAACAAAAGGAAGGTGGTGGCTTCAGAATCAGCCAATCAGATTTTTTTGCGGCAAATTAAACGCATAAAACATAACACACATCCTTCACTATATTCACTATCAGGATTGCAGAGGTTGCTGTTGACATGGACCCTGTACTCCATGATATGGCATTTCCAGTCAAGAAGAGCTGATGTGAAACAGACACTTCAGAATAGTTATTGCTACCGTGTTTCCCCGAAAATAAGACACTGTCTTATATTTATTTTTCCTCAAGAAAACACACTATGGCTTATTTTCAGGGGATGTCTTATTTTATTGAAGCTTTTCCCCCTATCCCTTGGTGTTTGTGTGGGGTGAAAGACTGTTGCTGGTCAGTGCTGGGGAGCAGCTTTACTTCTTCTGATGTGGAGCACAGTGGAGCTGGGGTGATCTCTTTGGGCTCAGTAGTCTGCTGAAGCTTTTCCCCCTATCCCCTGGTGTTTGTGTGGGGTGAGAGACTGTTGCTGGTCAGTGCTGGGGAGCAGATTTACTTCTTCCCCTGAGGACAGAGCGTCCTTCTCCTCACTTCACTGAGGAGACTTTTTACTTTCACTTTCAGCGGGACCTGACAGGGGGAGCCAACCTTATTGATGGGGCTGCTGACACCTCTCTGGTCACCTAGAGATACCGTAGCAGCTGTCACGATGGAGCAGATAAGAAGGGCTGCACGACTTCTTTACAGCTCCGCACCAGTACATTACGGTACATACGCCTATCACGTCTTGTTTACCGCTCCGCGCCGCTATGCATAGTCACGCCAATCACTACGTCTTATTTTTGGGGGTATGGCTTATATTTCGGAAATGCTTGGAAATCCTGCTACGGCTTATTTTAGGAGTACGTCTTATTTTCGGGGAAACACGGTAGTTGCAGATCCCATTTTCAGGTTGTGCAGCAGGGAGAATATCGGTAGTTGTCCTAGTAATGTAGATTCATTGCCCTCAGAGCTTCTGGTCATCCTGGCCAGCAATGAAACCCTGTATGTCTCATGTAATCTTCCTCAGAGTATCTCCTCAGCTTCAAATTTACAGCTGTTTTTAGTCCTGCAAAAGAAAGAGCAGAGAGCTGTGAGATTGTGTTTGATCGCTCAGTTCTCAGTGTTAGAGGCACTGGAGGACAGATGCAATATCCGCCTAGGTAAGTATGATACTTAAAAAACCCTATACATCTCTTTTAATAGAGGGCTATAGTGGCTGTTATGTTTCTGAGGATACTTTGTTGTTTTTTTCTGGTTTGTGTTTCAGCTTATAAACTGCCTGTTGCTGCTAAAAAGACTTACAGTACCTCAGTTAGACCCCTTTCACATTGGACCGTTTTTCAGGTGCTTTTGGGCTAAAAATAGCACGGGTGGTTTTAACCCTTTAAAGAGCCCAGCTAGCGTCCAAATACCTCTGCAAAAACGATGGCAAAGCGCCGCTAAAAATAGCCGCCGCCCGTGCCCCAGTGTGAAAACAGCCTTACTGGGCAGGTCTCCTGGGCAGGTCTCATGTCAGCTGAGAAACAAAACGAAAATAAGCTCCTGCGCACATGTGGATTGTCCAAAGTTATTCAATATTCCACATGAAACACACCAACAGTGTCAAAAACCGGTGACAAAAAGCCTTGCTGCCCTTCGTGGATGGGGAATGTCCTAGTAGAAAACAAAAAGCAAAGAAAGAAAGGCGCACCAGCCTAGTGTGTTACCGTTGACAGGTTTAATAAAATAAAATGATAGTAGAAAACTACTCACAAGAGAACTGAAATGATAAGCTTATCAGCAACGTTGTGGTGGATACCCCCCGAACCCTCCAAAATAGGGGGGATGTAGAGGTGTGTCACTGCCGGCTGACGCGTTTCGAGGCGTCAAGGACCTCTTCATCAGAGCTCAGCAGAGTGCTGGAATGGTGACAGATCTTTTGTCAGGAAAACAGCTGGGCAATGAGTGTAACCATTCTTGTATAGTCACCCCTGTCCCTGGGTGATGTCAACAGTTAACTTAGGTCAGTCATGATCTGGACTCACCTCTTTAGTATCTTCCATTTTCCTGTCAACCCTCCTCTTTGCTCTCTTTTCCTTTCATTGCAGTCAATCTTTATGGGGCAATGTCACCCACCTTGTGGATGGACAGTGTTGGCTAAACTGGTATTTGGTTGATGCAAGATACTGTTTGAATCTTGGTGACAAAGCATGTTATGCCACGGTATGCAAGGTGAGATACACGATAATAGGTACATTTCACCTCCCATTCGTTCCATTGTAAGGGACTGAAACGGAATCCGGCCCAGGTTTTCCAGCCTCTGGGGCAGGCTGGGTTCCAGTCCGGATGTTTGGGTCCACTGGAGTCCACAGTCAGCTGGACTTTAAAAGATTCAGGAAGAGAAAACAGCTGGGCTTTGGTTTGGAGACTCAGGAGGGAACCTGAGTGAGAGGAGCTCTGTTGGAGTGGATTAAAAAGAAAAGGTTTGCTTTATCGCCTGTTTTGTGGGTGACGGGGACCAGCCCTGCACTGTATAGAGAGGAGACCTTCCTGGGCATTACAGGGTGTTACAGGTGGTTCATACCCAATTTTGCCAGCATTGCCGCCCCCTTGACCGACCTGACGAAGGGTGGAGGGTCGGTCATTGTCAAGTGGAATCCCAAAGCCTAGGCATTTCAGAATTTAAAACATACCCTTTGTATGTTACCCATACTAGTGACCCCGGACTTCAGCAAGGAGTTTGTCGTACAGACAGATGCCTCTGAGGTGGGCCTAGGGGCCGTACTGTCACAGAACAGGGATGGTGAGGAGCGCCCAGTGGTATACCTGAGTCGGAAGCTGAACAAGCACGAAAAGCATCGTAGAAAAGGAGTGTCTTGCCATTAAATGGGCCTTAGACTCCCTGAGGTATTAACTATTGGGGTGTTCATTTAAGCTGGTCACCGACCATGCTCCCCTAAAGTGGATGTGTGACATCAGGGAGAAAAATGACCGTGTGACAAGGTGGTTCCTGGCTTTACAGCCCTAAGTTTATGGTGGAGCACAGGCCGGGAAAGTTACAAAATAACGCAGACGCCCTCTCCCGCGTGCACTGTATGGTTGGGTCAAGTGCTTAGCCGCAGGGGCTTGAGCAGAGGGGGAGGATATGTGATGGTATGCGAGGTGAGATACACGATAATAGGTACATTTCACCTTGCATTCTTTCCATTGTAAGGGACTAAACTGGAATCCGGTCCGGGTTTTCCAGCCTCTGGGGCAGGCTGGGTTCCGGTCCCCAGTGGCATTGGGAGGATGGCTATAGCCCCAAGTGGGCCCCCAAAAAGCCACGGGTCTCATATTGCTAATTCAGAATCATTAGCCTAGAATCCCAAGGCCTGGGGTTGGCCGGAAACTCGGTGTTATACAGGTCTGGAAGGGCCTACCAGGATGGTGGGAGATTTTGTGGTAGATCGCCTGCCCTGAGGTCGCTTTTCAGGGCCGATCCTGGAGGTGCGCGTGCTGCCTCTTAAGGGAATGCCGCCAGATTACACAGAGCAGGGATCTCCCACTTACCTGGCAAGTTCCGCCTCCTGGACCGACTCCTACGATGGACATCACACTGCTCCAATGCCGAGATGTGTGATGACCATCATAAGAGCTGGTCCAGGAGCCGAGACTTAGTGTGATACAGCGGCAGCGCTGGGTAAGCAGGAGATCCCCGCTCTGTGTAAACCGGTGGCTCTCCTCTCCCCAGGCACTGGCAAGGCTGCGCTGATGGGCACTGGCAAGGCTGCACTGATGGGCATAGGTAAGGCTGAGCTGATGGGCATTGATCAGGCTGCATTCATAGGCACTGATCAGGCTGCACTGATGGGCACTGGCAAGGCTGCATTGATGGGCACTGGTGAGGCTGGGCTTATGGACATTGATTAGGCTGCATTGATGGGTACAGGTAATGCTGGGCTGATGGGCACTGATTAGGCTGCATTGATGGGCACTGATGAGGTTGCATTGATGGGCACTGGTGAGGCTGCATTGATGGGCAGTAGTGAGGCTGAGCTGATGGGCACTTATGAGGCTGCATTGATGGGCACTGGTGAGGCTGAGCTGATGGGCACTGATCAGGTTGCATTGATGGGCACAGGTAAGGCTTAGCTGATGGCCACTGATCAGGCTGCATTGATGGGCACTGGCAAGGCTGCATTTATGGGCACTGGCAAGGCTGCTTTGATGGGCACTGGTGAGGCTGAGCAGATGAACATTGATCAAGCTGCATTGATGGGCACAGGTAATGCTGGGCTGATGGGCACTGATCAGGCTGCATTGATGGGCACTGATCAGGCTGCATTGATGGGCACTGATGAGGTTGCATTGATGGGCACTGGTGAGGCTGCATTGATGGGCAGTAGTGAGGCTGAGCTGATAGGCACTGATGAGGCTGCATTGATGGGCACTGGTTAGGCTGAGTTGATGGGCACTGATCAAGTTGCATTGATGGGCACAGGTAAGGCTGAGCTGATGGCCACTGATCAGGCTGCATTAATGGGTACTGATGAGGCTGCATTTATGAGCTTTGGTGAGGCTGAGTTGATGGGCACTGATGAGGCTTCATTGATTGGCATTGGTGAGGCTGAGCTGATGGGCACTGATGAGGCTGCATTGATGGGCACTGGTAAGGCTGCATTGATGGGCACTGGTGAGGCTGCATTGATGGGCACTGGTGAGCAAGGCAGCAACCAGCAAGTGAGCCTAAACCCCCCCAATGATTTGGGGCTTGGGCTGGACTTACTTTAAAATGTGGGAGGGATTATCAAATTTACCATCGGGCTGAAGCTCCTGGTCTTTTTCCCACCTAGCCACACCCCTGGTCATCCCTCTTTCATGACCTGCCAGGCTACATGCCCGGATAAGAGTCTGGTATGGATTTTGGGAGGGGCCCCACACTTTTTTCTTTCATACTTTTTAATTTACAATCAGCTGTTAGCGGAGAAGCCCGCTGACAGCTAATGAGTCATCGGTTGATAAGGATGCGGCAGACAAATACCGCATGTAATACCGCCAGCAAATCCATGGTGGTAATTATCGCATGCTTTTTAACGCTTTGGTCCTAAGAGCTTTTTATGCGGTATTTACCGGCACATTTATTTATTTATCTTTGGTAAAAACGTTATAATCGTTATTTTTTTCTGTGTGAATTGGACTAGTTTACCGCATGTGATCATTTATGCAAATGAATAACATGATACCCTTATCGCATGCGGTAAAGTTTTATGAATTGACCCCTTTGTCATATATAGCCCAGCCGAAACAGGAGTGAGTAGCATGAAATGTAAAACAAAGTGGACTAGATTCAGGTAGGGGGACGTAATTTTGTGCGGGCGTATCGTATCCTATTTACGCTATGCCTCCGCAACTTAGACGGGCAAGTGCAGTATTCACAAAGCACTTGCTCCGTAAGTTGCGGCGGCGTAGCGTAAATCAGCCGGCGTAAGCGCGCCAAATTCAAATTGAGAAGAGGTGGGCGTGTTTTATGTAAATAAAACATGACCCCACGTAAATGACGTCTTTAACGAACGGCGCATGCGCTGTTCGTGAAAGAATCCCAGTGTGCATGCTCGAAATTCCGCCGCAAATCGTCAATGCTTTCGACGTGGACGTAATTTACGCAAAGCCCTATTCGCGAACGACTTACGCAAACGGCGTCAAATTTTCTAAATTCGACGCGGGAACGACGTCCATACTTAACATTGCGTACGCCTCATAAGAGCAGGAGCAACCTTACGCCGAAAAAGCCTAACGTAAACTACGTAAAAAAATAGTGCCGGGCGTACGTACATTTGTGAATCAGCGTATCTAGGTCATTTGCATATTCTACGCCGAAATCAACGGAAGCGCCACCTAGCGGTCAGCGGAAAAATTGCACTCTAAGATACGACAGCGCAGGCCGTCGTATCTTAGCTAGGTTTAAAGCGGTTCTCCACCCTAAAGTGGAGTCCCGCTGATCGGAACCCTCCCCCCTCCGGTGTCACATTTGACACCTTTCAGGGGGGAGGGGGGTGCAGACACCTGTCTAAAGACAGGTATTTGCACCCACTTCCGGCCACACGCTACGGGCAAAAGACAGGTTTTTCTGACTTCCCGTCTGTCGCCCGTTGTGTGCTGGAAACACTCAGCTCCCAGCACACAGCGTGTGAGCCAATCGGCGGGCGCAGCGCGACTCGCGCATGCGCCGTAGGGAACCGGGCAGTGAAGCCGCAGCGCTTCACTTCCTGGTTCCCTCAGCGTGGATGGCGGGGGGAACAGCAGAGTGACGAGCGATCGCTCGTCCTCTGCTGCGATCGGCGCTGGACTCCAGGACAGGTAAGTGTCCTAATATTAAAAGTCAGCAGCTGCAGTATTTGTAGCTGCTGGCTTTTGATATGTTTTTCCCATGGCACATCCGCTTTAAGTGTATCTCAGTTTGAGCATACACTTAAACTTACGACGGGCTTAGATTCCAAATTACGTCGGCGTATCTACTGATACGCCGGCGTAACTCTTTGTGAATCCGGCCCTAATTTTTCAAAGTGGAATGCTTCACAGGCCATTTTCTTTTTATGGTTGAGTAAAATTACATTTTAAAATAAATGTTCTCTTTTTATTGCAGTCTGGTAAATGTTGCATAATATTGTTATGCAGACTTCTATCCAGCAGATGGAGCTCTAGGCTCCTCTATTTTTCTCTTTACATATTAGGCTATACAGTACTTCAGGTTTTAGCAGTGCTGGAAGAAATTAATTTGTTCAAACTATTTTATGGTGTCATTGCAGAAAAAACTAATTAAAACATTATTGGAAGGCTCAGGCTAAGCTTTTAATCACAATATGCACTACTGTGCACAAGTTTTAGGCAGGTATGAAAAAAGTCTGTAAATTAAAAATGCTTTTAGAAGTGTTAATATTTTTTTTTTTTAATCAACTAACAAAATGGAAAGTAAATAAACAGAAGAGGAATCCAAATCAAATCAATATTTGGTGTGACCACTCTTTGCCTTTAAAATAGCATTAATTCTTCTATTTGCACATAGTTTTTGAAGGAACTCAGCAGGTAGGTTGTTCCAAACGTCTTGAAAACGAATCACAAATCTTCTGTGGATGTAGGCTGCCTCAATCCTTTTGTCTCTTCATGTAATCCCAGGCAGACTTGATTATGTTGAGATCAGGGCTCTGTGGGGGCCAAACCATCCCTTTCATTACTCCTTGTTCTTCTTTACGCCGAAGAGAGTTCTAATGACATTCACTGTATGTTTGGGTGTCGTTGTCTTACTGCAGAATAAATATGGGGCCAATCACATACCTGATGGTATGGCATGATGAATAAGTATCTGCCTGTATTTCTCAGCATTGAGGACACCACCATTGATCCTGACCAACTCTCCAACTCTATTTGTAGAAATGTAGCCCCAAACTTGCAAGGAAAATCTGCCATGCTTCACTGTTGCCTATAGACACCCATTATTGTACCACTCTCCAGCCCTTTTGCGAACAAACTGCCTCCTGCTGAAACCAAATATTTCCAATTTAGATTCATCAGTCCAGAGCACCTACTGCCATTTTTCTGCACCTTGGTTCCTATGCTTTCTTACATAGTTGAGGTGCTTAGCCTTGCTTACATGTTGAAGGTATGGCTTTTGGACACAATTCTTCCGTGAAGGCCACTTCTGGCCAGACTTCTCCAGAAAGTAGATGGGTGTACCGGAGTCCCACAGCTTTCCAGTAGTTCTGTGCCGATGGCACTGGACCTCTTACGATGTCGAAAGGAAATATGTATGATGTGTCTTTCATCTGCTACATTAAGTTTCCTTGGCTGCCCACTGCGTCTACGGTCCTCAACATTTTTCTGTTTCTTTGTGCTTCTTCAAAAGAGTTTGAATTGCACATCTAGAAATCTTAGTCTGCTTTGAAATCTTTGTTTGGAAGAGACCATTGCCCAGATTCAGTAAGCAATTGCGCCTGCGTAACCATAGTTACGCAGCGCAATTGCTGACTTGCGCCGGCGTAACGAGTTCTCCTGATTTAGAGAACTCGTTACGCCGACTGCAGCCTAAAATCTGCGTGGCATAAGGCTCTTATGCCACGCAGATTTTAGGCTGCATTCTTGCGTTGACCGCTAGGGGGCGCTCCCATTGTGGTCAGCGTATAGTATGCAAATTGCATACTTACGCCGATTCACAATGTTGCGCGCCCCCTGCGTACGCAAGTTACGGCGGTTGCGTACGGCGTCTTTAGCGTAAGGCTGCCCATGCTAAAAGCAGGGGCAGCCAATGCTAAAGGATACCCGTCGTTCCCGCGTCGCGCCGCTCGAATTCGACGTCGTTTGCGTAAGTGATTCGTGAATGGCGCTGGACGCCATTCACATTCACTTTGAAGCAAATGACGTCCTTGCGACGTCATTTGCCGCAATGCACGTCGGGAAAGTTTCCCGACGGAGCATGCGCTGTATGCTCGGCACGGGAGCGCGCCTAATTTAAATGATTCCCGCCCCCAGCGGAATCATTTACATTGCGCGCGCTTACGCCGGGCAATTTTGCCGGCGCGCCCTCGCAATTTACGGAGCTACTGCTCCGTGAATCGAGGGCAGCGCAAAATATTTGCGGGGGCGCAGGGCAAAATCGTTGCCCTGCGCCTCCGCAAATAGAGCGCAAATGTACCTGAATCCGGGCCCTTGCTGATGCAGCATATAGCAATGGGGGTACAGCGCTCAGGTTTGTCAGCAAGAACAATCAATAAAGGGTTAAATAATAATGATCAAATTAAAATTAAAACAAATAAACAAACCACAACGGCGACGTATGTACTAGTCTGAAAGTTCATGAGTCCATGTTTTAGGAGGTAATAGGATCAGTCCCAGCAAGAAATCAATAGGAGTTTGTAGAAAGCTGTGGACGATCAGTTCAAATGATGAGCAGTTAATCAAGGCAGCTGTCCAGGAGCGAAGTCAGCTTAGTATATGCAAGAAAAAAGAATTAGGCCCCTTTCACATTGAGGAGTTTTTCAGGCGGTAAAGCGCTAAAAATAGCGCTGCTATCCCGCCTGAAAAACTCCTGCCCAGCTACCTCAATGTGAAAGCCGAAGGGCTTTCACACTGAGGCGATGCGCTGGCGGGAGACAAAAAAATCTCCTGTCAGCAGCATCTTTGGAGCGGTGAGAGGAGCGGCATGTATACCGCTCCTTCACCGCTCCTTCCCATTGAAAACAATGGGAACCGCGGCAATACCGCCCGCAATGCGCCTCTATAGAGGCGCATTGCGGGCGGTATTAACTCTTTATCGGCCGCTAGCGGGGGTTAATACCGCACCGCTAGCAGCTGATACCCGCGGCAATTCCGGCGGTATAGCGCCGCTATTTTTAGCGGCGTTATACCGCCACCGCAGCTCCCGCCCCAGTCTGAAAGGGGCCTAAGGAGAGAAGCGCCACTGAGTAAACTGTGTTTTTAATATAACATATGAAATAATCCAGCACTTACATCATAAATTACTTCCCTGACTGCAGCATAGTTATTTATGATGTAAGTGCTGGATTATTTCATATGTTATATTAAAAACACAGTTTACTCAGTGGCGCTTCTCTCCTTATTCTTTTTTCTTGCTGATGCAGCATAACTACCTTGTGTCTTCTTGTTGTGCTCAGTCTTGCCATGGTGTATGACCGGTGACATGAAACTGTCTTTCACAACCTAATTTTAGTAGCAGAGTTTGACTTTTCCCTACCCAGATTGAAGCCTTCTACACAGCGGTTTCTGTTTCATTTTATGACTGTGTTTCAACCTACATATGAAATCGATTATCATTAGCACCTGCTTGGTATAATTGGTGTAGCACCCTTATCCTAGACAGGCCTCTAATACATTTAGCTTTGCATGGATGGTAGTTAGCCTGGCTGATTTTTAATCTATTGATCAAATGGGTTTCTCCTAAGCCTGGTGTTAACTGTGAGTTCTCCCTTTTGTCAATAGGTGGCACTGTTGCCTTTGGCATCAGTGTGATGAATTACAGAGAAAGCAGGTTATGAGTGAGTATACTTTTCTCAGTCAAATAGCAAGAGTTTATTTGGCTGCCGAGGATGGTGGTAGAAGTTATTTATTCGGAGAAGGTCATGTGATTGGGGTTCGCTAAGTAATCTGCTACTGGTATCTGAGACCTCTAACCCCCTCTCCTACTACCTTCTTTCAAGTCCTACATTAAAGCTTTGAAAAGACCTCCAGCTGTTGCAGAACTACAAGTCCCATGAGGCATAGCAAGACTCTGACAACCACAAGCATGACACCCAGAGGCAGAGGCATGATGGGACTTGTAGTTTTGCAACAGCTGGAGGTCCGCTAATTTCATTTCCCTGCTCTAGAGGTTGCACCCTGCCTTCAGTATACCCAGGGGGTGCTACATTTTTGATGCCCAACGTGGGGCCTGGCGGAAAGTGTTTGTCATTGTCTCTAACAACCAACTGCAACTCAGTAATTTTGTCATGACACGGTGGGGAAAAACAGGGGTTAACTGCAGATCACATTCCTGATCATGTGAGCTGAGGGTGGAGTGAGAGAAGCCCGGGAGCTACATGACCAGAGAAAAGCAAGTGGGAGGAGCAACTGCTTTCTGCTGCGACAGATAGTAGCTGTGTGTGTCTGGAGCGTAATTGAGAGAGAGCCTGCTGCCACTACAAGGAAGAGGCGCGCCCAGTCATGACTGAATTTGACCTTGTGTCACTTGCTGTAGAGTAGGGTGACCAGACATCCCCAGTTTCTGGGGACAGTCCCTATATTGAGGACACTGTCTCATCACAGATGTGTAGCTCTACCCCCTTGGGTGCTGCTGAGTTTTGGGTCCCCTATAGTCTGCATATCCAGTCAGCACGCATTTTCCAACTTGCATCCGGACATAAGTCCATGGGCTTGTTTTTTAGGATTCATTAGGGATTTCAACTTGGATAGAATAAAAGGGGTTAAGGGATGCCCAACATGACTTGAAGAACAACAAAATGGGGACAACTTTCTTCTCTGGCACATTGCAAACAGATACTTAAAGCGGGGGTTTACCCTATTAAAAATTTTTTTTTATTATACCATTACATTCGGCATCGTAGCGCGAGCTACAGTATGCCGGTCTTACATTTTTTATCCCCGTACTCACTGTGCTATGGATCATTGAAGATTCCGGGGAATGGGCGTTCCTATGGTGAGAGAAGGTGATTGACGGCCGGCCCTGGCACGTCACGCTTCTCCGGAAATAGCCGAAATAGGCTTGGCTCTTCACGGCGCCTGCGCATAGCCTGTGCGCAGGCGCCGTGAAGAGCCGAGACCTACTCCGGCTGTCTTCGGGGAGCGTGACGTGCCAGAGCCGGCCGTCAATCATCCTCCCTCTCCATAGGCACGCCCATTCCCCGTGGGAGTCGGATTCTTCAATGATCGATAGCACAGTGAGTACGGGGATTAAAAATTTAAGACCGGCATACCGTAGCTCGCGCTACGATGCCGAATGTAATGGTATAATGATGTTAAGGAGGGTGAACCACCGCTTTAACTGTTTTCCCTCCTGGAAAAAAGCAACAGTCTTTAGCCAAGTAATCCCCTGCTTGGAGTTTGGTGTCCCCTGGGTGGATTTTTAGAAAAGTCCCAACTTGTAGGAGATCTTGGTCCCCTTAATGAAAAATACCAGCTCACCTGGCTATAGTATCTGATCCCAAGGCAAGGGATTGGGTAAGCAATAAACTGTCCCCTGAAGACTTGCCAGGAACTTGCATCTAGCAGACTTCTCCCTTATAGGCCCTGGGGATGTAGAGGTACTTGCCCTGTCTTTGTCCTGCAGCTATGGATAGAACTGCTTTCAGGCCTTCTGCTGAGCTGGTTCCCTTCCAAGCTATGCAGGCTGTCTTTGACCAGTGCACTTCAGGACACTGAAGCTCCCTCTTTCAGCTCTCCTCCTTCCTTCAAGCTTCACCTTTGAGGCAGAACATTCTTACTCTGTGGCCCCCTCCCAGGCTACACAGCAGCACCTCAACTAGGCTCTACAATATGTATGGGCTGGTTCAGCCACCTTGCCAGGCCTACTGCCCGGTGATTGGCCAGATTTCCATAAATATTCAGATCACTGTCTCTTTACCTCACCCACTAGCTTCTAGAAGTTTCCATGAGACCTCCAGAACGAGGGGGAGGAGTCAATAGAGGCCCGGCCTGCAGAGCCTTTCAGCCTGCCCTGAATCTGAGCCCTCACCCAAGTAACAGACTCATGCAACTAACAAGAGTCACGTAAATTTTCCTGTACCTATTCTAGCACTTGAGGGTGCTACAGATGCAAGACTGCACAGAACAGCATGGAGTTACAGACTACCCTCTCTTTTTATCTCTAAACTCTGTAATTTTGTAACTTTGAGTACTGCTTGGACCTTGAAGAAGGGGGACACACCCCGAAAGCTCGTCTATGAAAAATTATATGTTAGTGCAAATAAAAAAAGTATCACGGACAGTACTAGTTTTCTCTGTCACAATTGCACTAATACTGCTACAATCACCTCAAGTACATTTAGTATAAAAGAAAAGGATTTGTCTCTAAGATGCAAAGCCTCCATTCTACCACTAGATGTCATATTTTTTCTATTTATTTAATACCAGCCTGTAACAGAGGTTATAGCAATGTAGTTTAAAATCTTTTTCAGAAACCTGGTTCAAAATTAAAAGTCTATTCTTAAAGTAAATTTGAAATTCCTCCAAACAACTCAAAATAACAGAAGGGATTAAAGGCTATTTTTTAATGCTTAAAAGCTCCTAAACCCATGGCACTGAACAGCAAATACTAAATTTCAGTTTTGATGTCCAAGTTCAGGTCGCTCCCCTTCAACTTGTGCTGCTCATTGCAGGTCAGAAAGTCATTGCATAATCCAATGAAGAACACTGAGAACCGAGCGATCGAACACAGCCGATCGCTCGGTTTTCAGAGCTCCATGAGCAGAGAGCAGTATACTGTTAGTCACAGCTCTCTGCTCTGCTCCCTCCTCGCTCATTGGAGCGCTGGGCTGTGAAGGGGCCAGGGGCGGCCGGCTCAGGCTCTCAATGGCTCGCTGAGAGCTTGAGCCGAGTGTCAGTCCAGGGACCTTGCGGATCCCGACTTTGTGGTTGTGATGTTGCCAAGCCTATACTGAGAGCAGTGACATCAGCAGAGAGCAGACTTCAGCCCGCTCTCTGCTGAAAACGGGTCACAGGAGTGCAGAACGAACTGCACTCCTGTGATTCATAGTAGAAGTCCAGCCTGCCTCATATACTGTATGTCATTTATTTTTTTTGCCTTTAGTGGCACTTTAAGTCCTCTGGGATCAGTATACAACAGAACAGGCACTACATCCATTCTGATTTCTATTAAAATGCTTTTATTGTATTATGAGTCTCTCCACAGTGCTTCTCTCTAGGCAATTTACCTAATGAGGCTGGACCATTATCGAGCAGCATTGCCTGAAACCCTGTAACGTTGCAAATCCTGTTACTACGCTTCTCTGTCAATATTACCAGGCCCTGCAGTTTAAAATGATCATGAATTGCCATACTGAGCTGCCACTTAGCTCCAGGTCAAATGAGGCTACATTTACTCAGCAGTGTCCCTCCTAATTGCAACATACAGCAGGCAACAGTGCGTAGTGACATCGGACAGTACTTTTCAGACTTTTATTACTGCACACAGTGACACAGCTTATCTCTAAGTCAGGAAACTGCCTTAATGTTTGACTTTTACGACTGCGGTCCCCGCCTGGTCTTTTTTTCACGATGAAATGTAGCCTCAAGGCGAGTGGCCCCGTCCATAAGCAAGTTTACCACATACTGTAATATTAGAAGTGCTTGAATTCAAAAGGCAATAGCAATTTCCTATTATATATATATATATATATATATATATATATATATATATATATATATATATATATATACTATGTTGTCAAAAGTATTGGGACACCTGTACAGTTTGGCTATCCCCAAACTGTTCCCACAAATTTGGGAGCATGTAAATATCCAAAATGTCTTGGTATTCTGCTGCCTTAAGTTCCTTTTACTGGAACTAAGGGGCCAAGCCCAACCCCTGAAAAACAACCCCCCCCCCCAAAAAAGTCATTAAAAAACACTGGCATGTCTTGAAAGGTGAAAAACACTTGAAAGACATTTTGCCAGAAAAACCCAACATTATTTATAAAAGAGCACTCACAATCAGGGATATCCTGGTAAACAATGTGGTTGACCCTCCACCTAGAAGTGGTTATACGTTCTTTAATTTTTTTCCATGCAAGTACTGTTATGCCTGTACACACTCAAAAGGTCCACAACAAAAAAGGACCGACTTTATGGCCACCCACACCAACGTGTGTCATCCTATTAAGGATTTTATTAGTTGTCACACGGAGGGGGTAGTGTATGTTTGACAGTGCACGTGTAACCTACAATATGTAGGATGAACCAAGAGACCGCTAATGGTTCGAATTAAGGAACACATCAAAAATATTATAAAGGGCTTCCCTAAACATAATGTCAGTAGACACTTTGCAGAGGTACATAACAAAGATCCAAAACAATTATCCTTCTGGGGTATAGATAAGTTTAATAGACCATGGAGAGGTGCCCACCTGGTCAGAACCATTAGCCAGAAGGAATCTCAGTGGATCCATTCTCTACATACACTTGTGCCAGACGGCTTAAATGTGGAGTTCGACATCAATTGTTTTTTAAGTAATTTTTAACAATAAATTTTACTGATGCTATTACAGTCTGTATTTATTTAAATTTAATTTATTCAGGATGGATTTGGAATTACCTTATTGTTAGCGGATGGGGTTGCGGGTTTTTTTCCTGTTTAGTCTACCCATGCACATTGGCTTTCCCTATAAATCATCCATTTAGGTTTTGTATTTCATCATATACATTTACATAAATTATATTATATTTTAATTAATGATACTTATTTAATTTTAATACTAGCCAATTTAACGCCATTGAGGATATCTGATCCTCTATAGTCAATTGGTACTATGTCGGATGTCTGTTATCCATTTCTATATATTTTTTGATTAGACGGTGCTTTATGTTTCATTTCCTTATTAGGTTGATGAGAATCATGATTGTTTCCTCTATAATCTTTATCACCAAAGAGTTGTTATACCGTCTTTATTGTAATTTAATCTTGCCCACTACTTTTTCCCATATGTAAAATGGCCGCGGTAGCATGTGAACACATGTAGTCTCCAAAATGGCCGCAGTGTTATTTCCGCTTATTAGCATATATAAGGAAGTATCGCTCAGCCAATCAGAAGCCTCTAATGAAGTCACGTGTCGTGACGTAACGCGTAAGGAACGAGCCAGACGTAACCGGAAGTGACGTGCAACCCCGTTCGTCCAACCGGAAGTGTCTGAATTGGCGTTTTTTTATTCACATGCTTGTAAGCATATTTTAGTCTTATTAAACCCCATTGATTTTTTTACTTATTTCACAATGAGAGTCTTTATTCCTTTTCTTTGGTGATCCTTATCCATCTGCATCCCGGGGAGAGCCTCCATATTATTGAAGACCAGGACCCTGTATACAGCTGAGAGGACGGTTCAGTTTCACATACTTGGATTGAGGATCTGTCTAGGCGTTTTTCCCACATCAGGGAGGTAAGCGCTCTGTGAGCTCAGTATATGTGAAGACTCATCGTTATTATTACATCCTTCAGTTCATTTGGCAGTTGTTTTGGATGGGACTTTTTGATTCATCAATAATTTATGTTCACATTGAAGTTCTTTTCTTACCTTTAGTTCACGGCTTGTGAACTTAGTCACACTTTTTTGAGTTTGATACATTTTTTCTGCATGATTTAAGGGACTTAACATTAATTTGGTTCATTATTGGTGTTTGTTACATGGATATATTTATGTTTTGTTTGCATATTTAATCAGTGTTACACCGTTCTACAGTGTTACACTGTCATACATTTAGTGCATTAATTGCGCTCATCACTTTACCTATTCAACGTATCTGCATCAAATATTGCATTAAGTTTGAACTATTCGGATGATTCAGAAGGCTTTTGTGGACGATGCAATTAGTGCAGTGCAAAAAAAAGTGTAGAACAAATGCTTCATAGATGGTCGAGAATCTGTTGAAAGAGATGCAGGTCCTGGAAGGATGCAACAACCAGAACACCTGAGAAGGTTTAACGTGTACGGGCTGCATTCAACAAAGATCAGTGTGAGAACTAGGAGCTGACCTGGGGATTCCAAAAAATGACTTTATACGAAATTTTGACGCACGACCTTGGCATGAAATTTGTGGAGCAAAATTTGTTGTATATTTATTTAAACTGTCTCTTTTTCTTAATATCAGGTAAGCCATACTACCTGGGATTCAACCAGTGGCGGTTCGTCCATAGAGGGCGCTGGAGCGCCGCCCCCTCTGGCTCTCACCGCCACTGAGTGAAATAACATAGATTCATGCATTGCACGAATCTATGTTATTTTCGCCGCTGCAGCTGTTATTCAGATGGTCGGCGCTCAATTTCCGGCCATCTGAATAACGCCAGCTGGTTGGCTGTAGGGAAATGTCTATCAAAGCCAACGGCTCTGATAGGCTTTCCCAATACAGCCCGGAAGCTTATTCTCGGAGCGCACAGACTGTACGCCCCTTGAATAAGATGACAGGCGTCTCAGCCAATCAGGTTGGCCGGTTCTGGCTACCAGTAACCTGATTGGCTGAGACGCCTGTCAGTCATCGAGGGCGGGAGAAGACATCGTGGGACGTGGATGCCTAAAACCAGTAAAGGTAAGTGCCGGGCGGAGGGGGAAGAAAGCAATTTACAGGGCACAGTGGGGACAATTGGCACAGTGGTGACCATTAAAGGGCACAGTGGTGACAATGTATGGCACAGTGACTGCGTTTAATGGCATGGCACAGTGGTGACAATGCATGGCACAGTGGTGACAATGGATGGCACAGTAGCTGCGTTTAATGGCATGCACAGTGGTGACAATGGATGGCACAGTGACTGCGTTTAATGGCATGGCACAGTGGTGACAATGTATGGCACAGTGGCTGCGTTTAATGGCATGGCACAGTGGTGACAATGCATGGCACAGTGGTGACAATGGATGGCACAGTAGCTGTGTTTAATGGCATGGCACAGTGGTGACAATGCATGGCACAGTGGTGACAATGCATGGCACAGTGGTGACAATGCATGGCACAGTGGTGACAATGCATGGCACAGTAGCTGCGTTTAATGGCATGGCACAGTGGTGACAATGTATGGCACAGTGGCTGCGTTTAATGGCATGGCACAGTGGTGCGAATTGATGGCACAGTGACTGCATTTGACGGCATGGCACAGTGGTGCAAATTGATGGCACAGTGACTGCGTTTAATGGCATGGCACAGTGGTGCGAATTGATGTCACAGTGGCTGCATTTGATGGCATGGCACAGTGGTGCAAATTGATGGTACAGTGGCTGCGTTTGATGGCATGTAACAGTGGCTGCGTTTGGGCACAGTGAGACTGCAATTTTTTTTTTCCTTTGCGCCCCCCCAAAAATTTTGAGCACCAGCCGCCACTGGATTCAACCTTTCCTCTAGTCTACTATTTAGATAAAAAAAGCAGCAGGAGGTTATCCCTTTGCTTGCTCTGCTCTCTCCTACTTCTCAGCAAGCTCTCATTTAGATTGTAAGGAAAAATAAATAAAATAATTGCGCTTGTTTCAATGTAGAAGAAGCAGCGATCAAAAAAGTGTTATACCACACAAAACAGTATGCAAAAAAGAGAGGAGATCGCGCTAAGTAAGTGTAGAAACATAAATATTGAGTGATAAAAACACATGAATGTTCAAAATTGATAAAAATCATAAATTGATTAGTCCGCCAGAAAGGCAAATTCTGTATAAACAATCTCCCAAGTGTATACAGCGAGTCCACACGAGAAAGTGCTTGAAAGGAAAGAACCTCCACCACAGTCAAATAAAGCCTCTTACCGAATGGAGATGATCTCAAAATTATAAGAGATCAAAAACAGCCTGGTAAGAGACATGGATCGATGGTGTCCGATATGAAACCCAGATGATGATAACCTGGTAACCCGTATCCTTGGTATGGGTAAGTGACTCCCGATATGCCATCCGAGGGTATGTAAGAATAAAAGGGGCTCACATAGTGTAAAACCTTAATTTATTCAATAAAAATAAGTGAAATTGCACTTACAATTGTTCAAGTATGCAGAGCATATAAAAGCCGGCCAGCTTAGGAACACACAGCCCGTATCCGAGTAGAGAAAATGCGCGGTGACGTTTTGACGTCACCGCGCATTTTCTCTACTCGGATACGGGCTGTGTGTTCTCATTTAGATTGACAGTGTAGCACAGGGGTTGCTACTAAAATTATTATGTTAAATAGTTTATTGTTTCTTAAGTAAGGGTTTGGCTCCCTCTAGTGACCGCTGAACTCTATTAGGATCTTTCCTTTGGTTTAAGAAGCAAACAGTTATACATTGTGGGATATATACTGTAGTTTGATGAGGAAGTGACTCATGTTGATGAATCAGTCTGGGGACTATTGGAACCACAATGCCAAGTCACAGAACAGCCTGCTGGGTAGAGAGATAAAAGGACAGGCGTGGCCTGCTTTTGGCCTTTCTGGATGCCATTCAACTGCCAGCAGGAGGTCTGTGTGTGTGACCAGGAGTGAGAGACTGCGACCTATCATCCACCCCAGAGGGATCTTTGGAGGACGGCCCTGCTAGTCGAGCGGGTGTATCGGCCTGTGCTTCTGAGCATTTGAAGCCATCTGCCGTCCAGTATACCGGAAGAAGCAGTATGGCGTGGCAGCGCCATCTTCACTGACGGAGGCACCTGCAGGAGGTTCCGGACGGAGTCTGTCAGCCAGCTGGGATCCACATTGGTGAGAGGGCACCTGCCTATCCAAGTAGTGACTGCAGTATTGCTAAGTGAGTTTCTTCCCTACAGACTGCTGCTGAGACCTGTAGTTCCATGGCTGTGGATCTTCTGCACCTGAGCATCTTACTACCAGACTTCGGGGCCTTGCTTTCCTTTCCCCAGGCTGTAAGGTCAGTACTGTATTACTCACACATTAAAGGAATTACAAGTGGGAATAGTTCTTCAGCTAAGGGATTCATAGCATCCTATTTCTACGGTTACTGCTTTTCCTCTGTTTCTTTTGGATTACAAATAATTACACAATTCAACACTGCAGTATAAAATAAGCTCGCTGAAGACCAACTGGAAATTTAGGAGCATTCAACGCTTTATTCCGTTACAAAGCACTATGGCTCTACATTAGAGAATTGCTCTGAACTGCAACCGAGAGGGAGCCATTTATTGAGATATAGTTGGAATCTGTATTGTATTACTGTATTCACTGCTTGTGCACTCTCTTAGTGCATCGGTTTTTGTGTTGATGCCTCAGTGGGAAGGTATTCAATACATGTGTTAAAAGTATTGAAGATCTGTTTCCCTGTGCACCTGTTCATATACCCTCTTCAGGTTGCTACTGGGTACAAGTGTATGATATCATTTCATTGAACAAATATCACTGGAAATCCTTACTTGTGTTCATTCCTTTTTTAACTGTACCATTTCCTTGTGTTATCTTTTACCATAGTAAAGGTTCTTTGAGTGGTTCAGTGACTTTGTCTGAGTTTCTCATTACTAATGTGGTATTTTACAATGGAACCCAAGGTTTCAGAGATAGGAGAGGGTCTGCAGAGTCGGGGTGGCCAGTGGGGTTATACAGTCAATCAGCAGCCCTCATGGGGGTACCGCTACAACAGCAAATCACAATAATATATATAATTTGAGAATTGGTGTGGGAGTACCCAGGGATGGACTGGCCATTGGGACTACAGGGAGTTTCCTGGTGGGCCGATGGCTCAGTGGGCCGGCTTCAGTGACAGCGGACCGCCGCCCCCTTCGATGCTTTGTCTCTCACTTCCCGCAGTGCTCACCTCCTCTCCCTCCCCGCAGCGCTCACCTGGGGGGAACAGAGAAGCAGGGGGAGGACCAGAGGAGCAGGGGGGACGACAGAGGAGCATGGGGGACGACAGAGGAGCATGGGGGGAGGGGACAGACAGCTGACTTAACAGCTATGGCCTGGGAGTTTGTCACTTCTGCCTAATCTTTGCCCGGGTAAAATAATGTCTAGCTTCCCCACTGGTACTGCCTATAAGAGTACCAGTACCAGCCGTTCTACTCTAAGTAGAATGGATAGTGGTTAGTGAAGGGGATGAGGGGGGGGGGGCTGCGGGAGTTGTCCGGCTGCCATGGGAGAGACCTGTCAAAGTGGGCCAGTCTGGATGAAGTCCAGGGCCAAATTTTTGTCCCAGTCCAGCCCTGGGAGTGCCCATAAGCATTTATTTATTTCTTGTTTCACAGAGTTCAACATATCGAACATCCCCTCCGAGTCCCAACCCCCTCCCTCATTCTTCCCACCCCCTTAACAGTTAACAATAAAGCAATCAATCGCTAAGTTATTCATGACTTGGGTGTTTCCTGGGTGGGGATTGGCTTTGTGCGGGGTGTCCTATCTGGTCTTCTATTTAAAGCTTAGTTCTCACCCATTCACTTCACTCACTCCACACCAGCCATATCTCTCATTCATCCTTCTTATTCACTCTCCTTCGACTTATTCAAATTTCTATTAGGTCACTCCTCGTTGTTTAGATGCTTTTCTATTCAATTGCAATTTACATGTTAATCCCTCTTGCTTCCCATCAGGGTTTCCAGATCTTGTCATATTTCTTTAGCACCCCTTGCTTTATTAAAACTGACTTCTCTTTGAGAATTACCACGTTTATACTATTTACCCATTCTCTATTGGACAGAGGTGTTGCCGACTTCCATTTCAAGGCAATCAGCTTCCTTACTTGGAAAAATCATCTCAGAACCGCTACTTGAGTGTTTCCTGGGTTTGCCACTCATTCTACTAAACCCAGTAAACAGTGTTGTACCTCCAACCCAGTGGAGGTTCCAAACACCCGGTCAATGGTTCTTGTTACCTCCGTCCAGTAGCAGAACAGTTTTGGGCATCTCCAAAACATGTGGATCATATCCCCCTCTAAATTCCCACACCTGGGGCATTTTGCATCCGGTCGACGACCAAACTGGAAAAGTTTACAAGGAGTGTAATAGGTTCGATATAATAAGTGATAAAAGATGGGAGTTGCGCTAAAAATTATATATAAATGACCATATAAAATAAAAATAAAAAGGAGTTGTACTAGAGACACCTCGTAGGGATGACCAAAGGATCAACAATGTAAGAAGTCCCAATAAGTGTGCACATACAAAATTGGTAAAAAAAATTATTTTTACAATAGTCCAAAAAATAAGAAATGAATCCAATTCTGTGGTTAGTGCTGGAACAATATCCGGGTGAAAACGTTCAGGCTGACCCTTACCAGAAGTATAGATCCCCAAGGATCAAAATGAGCCATCCATGGTGTAGCCAATAGAAGATCCAACATGGAACGGTGCAGAAGCTCTTACTTCAGTGGACTCAGCCCAGTAGAAAAAGAGAAAAAAACAGAAAAAAATAGTGCAAAAACTCTCTTGTTTCGTTTTGCCCAGCAAAGTGTTGTATTTCAGCTGAAAAAAAAAACACTTTGCTGGGCAAAACGAAACAAGAGAGTTGGGACTGGCCAGTGTGATCAATTTGACACAGTTGACCAGAGAAGGATCACGTTGATGCATTTGGCCAGAGAAGAATCACTTTGACAGGGGTGACATTCGATAGTCTTTGAAGGTCAACGATAAAACAATATAGCTCTATCTGACGGCGACGGCAACCGTTCCTTTGCGAAAGAGAGCAGTCTCCAAGTCAGAGAAGTCTTGTACAGGTTGGGGGCTCGTCCGGGATTGAATGTTTCTGAACACCAGACTGAGGACATCTAGTGGCAGAAAAAAAGTACTGCAGGATTAGTTTGAAAACGCCTCTCTGCTGTTGACCGTAACACACTGACATGCAATATTGATCCCTTGAGGGTCGCCTAGTTCTGGTAAGGGTCAGTGTGTCTTTATGGTGGTGGTGCTCCAGCTTTACTTCACAGTGTCTGTCAATATTAGCCACCGGGAGTTAGTCAGAGTGTTTGTTCACCATACGTTTTTGCACTATTTTTTTCTGTTTTTTTCTCTTTTTCTACTGGGCTGAGTCCACTGAAGTAAGAGCTTCTGCACCGTTCCATGTTGGATCTTCTATTGGCTACACCATGGATGGCTCATTTTGATCCTTGGGGATCTATACTTCTGGTAAGGGTCAGCCTGAACGTTTTCACCCGGATATTGTTCCAGCACTAACCACAGAATTGGATTCATTTCTTATTTTTTGGACTATTGTAAAAATATTTTTTTTTACCAATTTTGTATGTGCACACTTATTGGGACTTCTTACATTGTTGATCCTTTGGTCATCCCTACGAGGTGTCTCTAGTACAACTCCTTTTTATTTTTATTTTATATGGTCATTTATATATAATTTTTAGCGCAACTCCCATCTTTTATCATTCGTTTTTATGTTGTATAACATTTTGAGTTTGCTGCTGTCTTAGAGGTTTTTTTTTGGTATGCGCATTTTTTCACTTCTTATATCGATATAATAAGTACAGATGTGACATCCTCTGAGAGGGGGACAACGATATCAGTAGGGCAAGTTCAAGAATTCTATTCCATTGTATTTTGGAAATATTTCCCACATCTTTTTCCCATTTTCTCTTGTATGTAGGGGCCTCTATCCCTCCGATTATCCCTTTGTTTATATGTGGGTATATATTCGAAATTAAACCCTTCCCTGTTTCTGCGTTAATTATCTTTTGAAGTACTGGAATTGTACTCCATTCTAGGGTCCTCTCTCTAAACTGCTCCTCCAATGCGTGCCTGACCTGTAGGTATCTAAAGAAAAATTTACTTGACAGGGAAAATTGATTTCTCAGCTGCTGAAAGGTTTTCAAGGTACCCTCTTGATATAGTTGAGTGATCAGTGGCGTCCTGTCCATAGGGCATAGTGGCACCCCCTCCCCCCAGGCCGTCAAATTTTTTTTTTATTTAAACATGTCCCTTTAAGATTTTTTTTTTAAAAAAGTCCTTATGTGCACTGTGTCCGGGGCCCGGTCTCTCAGCCACCCCTCCTCTGTCTCTCAGCCCCCCTCCTCTGTCTCTCAGTCCCTCCTCCTCTGTCTCTCAGACCCCCCTCCTTTGTCTCTCAGACCCCCCTCCTTTGTCTCACAGACCCCCCTCCTTTGTCTCTCAGACCCCCCTCCTCTGTCTCTCAGACCCCTCCTCTGTCTCTGTGCCCCCTCCTCTGTCTCATTCACTCCCTGAATCTTAGGTTGCGTTCACACTGGGGCGGGCGTGGACGGTAAACCGCTGCTAGTTTTAGCGGCACTTTACTGTCGTTTTAGCGGCGCTATTCTGCCTCTAGCAGGCGCTTTTAACCCCCACTAGCGGCCAAATTAAGGGTTAAATGCTCCCGTGTAGTGCTGCTGCCGAAGTGCTTTGCAGATGCTTCAGCAGCGGTGGCTATTCATTTCAATGGGCAGGAGCAGTGTATACACCGTCTTTCGGCTATAGCACAGACGGAAATGGGTGAACAACCATTGACAAGATAAACCTGTCATATATTCAGGCCAAAAGAAAAGATCACACTTTATTCCAATTATGTATATGTTCAAAATATTAGATTGTAAGCTCTTATGAGACAGGCTTTTTAACCATCTTGCATTTTATTTAGGGTTGCACCGATACCACTTTTTTAAAGACTACAAGTACCGATACTTTTTATCAAGTGCTTGCCGATACCGAATACTGATACATTTTTTAATGTCATGTGACACGTGTCAGTTGTTTTTATTTAATTTTTTACAATTAATTTTTTTATTATTTTTTACAAATGTATATATTTTTTTACAATGCTATTTATTGTGCAGTATTTAGTTTCTCAGAAATGCCACATTAGCAAGAAATCAGTGAATTTGCAGGTTCATTGCAGTAGCTTTACGATCAGCTATATAAAGACTACAATAATAATCATACTGTATTGTATATGGAGAGAAATTGCAGCTGCTATACTGTATATACAGATTAGAAGCCCAGCAAGCAGAAATAAACAAACAGTGAATCTCTTTATGAGCTCATGCACACAGCCATAAGGGGGCTGTACAGTGGCCAGAGCCAACACTTTCCTTGGACACACAGCTGCTGTGTACAACCCACCCAGCTGCGGGTCCCCAGAAAGTGTTCATAGAGGCTCTGGCCACTGTATACTCCATTTACAGCCATATGCATAAGCCCTATTGTTGAAATAATATGTGGTGACCCCAACAATGTAAATCTTTTGTCCTCGTCAACGTTGTCCCCCCTGGCAAGGTACATCCCCATGTTGAGGGCATGTGGCCTGGTATGGTGCAGAAAGTTAATGGGGACAGTGATGTCACTGACTCTCAAGGACTCAGACCGGTGTCCCTAACAACTTCAATACTGGGCACTTTCACCCCCTTCCTGCCCAGGCCAATTTTCAACTTTCAGTGCTGTCACACTTTGAATGACAATTACGCATTCATGCAACACTCTACCCATATTAGATTTTTATAGTTTTTTTGAGACAGATAGAGCTTTCTTTTGGTGGTATTTAATCACCACTAGCTAAACAAACTAAAAAAGGTTTTCTTAGTTCCTGTTAAAAAAAAATTGCAATTAAGTAATTTTTCTTCTTCACTGATGTGTGCTGATGAAGCACTGGTGAGGCTACACTGATGAGGCAGCACTGATAAGGCTGCACTGATAGGCTCTGATGAGACTGCATTGATGTGCACTGATGGGCACTGAGGTGGCTGCACTGATGACCACTGATAATCTGCACAGATGGGGCACTCATAAGGAGGCACTGATGAGGCGGCAATGATGGACACTTATAACCTGCACTGATCGGTATTGATTGGCACTGATGGCGCTGCACCGATAACCAGGGCACTTATTATGAGTGTAAACTATGTACTATCATCTTTGCCAATTATCATCTCTCCTCACACAGAGACAGCATGTGAGGAAAGTAATGCAAATAACCAACAAGCCTGTTAAGGCCCTGTACACACGAGGAGACATGTCCGATGAAAACGGTCCGCGGACCGTTTTCATCGGACATGTCTCCTGGGAGCTTTTGGTCTGGTGTGTGTACACACCATCAGACCAAAATCCCCGCAGACAGAGAACGCGGTGACGTAGAAGACACCTACGTTCTCAAACACGGAAGTGCAATGCTTCCACGCATTCGTCAAATCAATTCGACGCATGCGCGGGATTTTGGGACGCTGGTTACACGTCATAACCAGCAGACATGTCCGATTAGGTGTACTAACCATCAGACATGTCCGACGGACATGTTTCCAGCGGACAAGTTTCTTAGCTTGCTAAGAAACTTTTGTCCGCTGGAAACCTGTCCGCTAGGCCGTACACACATTTGGACATGTCCGCAGAAACTGGTCCGTGGACCAGTTTCAGCGGACATGTTCGACCGTGTGTACGCGGCCTTACTTGTGATCAGCTGTGATTGGGCACAGCTGATCACATTGTAAAGGGCAGTTGTGATTAGCCCTTTACTGCGATCTGTGATCAGCTGTGTCCAAAGGACACAGCGGTCACAGAGTACACCCGATGCCTGCCCCTGGGGTTGCACGGATGGATTCTGGGAGGACATCCATGGATGCCCAACCAGAACTGGAGAGCCATGCTGTAGCCGTCTTTTGGCTATAGCACGAACGGAAATGGGTGAACAATCAATGACAAGATAAACCTGTCATATATTATCGCATTAGTAGTACCACTATTATACATAAGGCTCGGCTCCCACAGAAGAGGTACGCGTTAGGGTGTTCCTTGCTGTGTTTGTACTGCACCTTTAAGTGATTGTAAAGTCTTGTTTTTTTTCCCCCTATAAAAATAACAAACATGTTATACCGTATTTATCGGCGTATACCGCGCACTTTGTTCCCCTTAAAATAAGGGGAAAATCGTGGGTGCGCGATATACGCCGATACCCGCTTCCCGCGCTTAGTTTGAATGCCTGCGCCGACATATACCGAGCGCAGTACACTCGGGTACATTCGGCCAGGCTCGGCTTCGCTCGTAGTCACGCTCTGTGACGTTTATGCGTGAGAAGCCGAGCGTGGCCGAATATACCCGAGTGTACTGCGCTCGGTATATGTCGGCGGAGGCGTTCAAACTGAGCGTGGGAAGCGGGGATTCGACGCGGAGACAGCGCGAGAGAAGCCGGGAGGACACCACCGAGGCCGCAGACGGACGCCGGACCGGACGAGGCCGCCGATGGACGCGGGGCAATACACCAAAACTGTAAGTAGTAAAATGTAATAAAATGTTTTTTTACAGGAATTTAGGGTCAACATTAAGGGGTGCGCGCTATACGCCGGAGCGCGCAATACCCCGATAAATACGGTACTTATCTGCTCTGTTGCAGTGGATTCACACAGAGCAGCCTGGATCCTCTTCTTCCCGGGTCCCCCTTTCTCCTGTTCAGTGCCCCAACAGCAATAACCTCGCTATGGGGGCACCCAATCCGAGTCAAAGCTCCCTGTGTCCATTCAGACACAGAGCCCCAACCGTCCCCTCCCTGATTGGCTAGCTGACTTTAATTGACAGCAGCGGCAGTCAATGGTGAGTCTCAGCCAATCAGGAGAGAGAATCTTGGACGGCTCGTGGACATCGCTGGACAGAGAGGGTCCTCAGGTAAGTGTTATGCCACATACACACGATCGGATTTTCCATTGGAAAAACCTTGGATGGTTTTTCTGATGGAATTCCGCTCAAGCTTGGCTTGCATACACATGGTCACGCAAAAGATCTCTGAACTTTAGTCCGTCAAGACGTACAACAATATGACGAGCCGAGAAAATGGAGTTCAATGCTTCCGAGCATGCTTTGAATTGTTTCCGAGCATGTGTTGGAATTTTGCGCGTCGGAATTGCTACAGACCAGGGGTCTTGAATTAAATTTCAAGGAGGTCCGGTCACTAAAATTTTCTTTGGGCCGAGGTCCGAATCTCAAGTCCCCATTTTTCCCCATCACAGCGCTTCTTTACATCAGGTGTCCCCATCACAGCGCCCCTTTACATCAGGTGTCCCCATCACAGCGCCCCTTTACATCAGGTGTCCCCATCACAGCATCCCTTTACATCAGGTGTCCCCATCACAGCATCCCTTTACATCAGGTGTCCCTATCACAGTGCCCCTTTACATCAGGGGTCCCCATCACAGCATCCCTTTACATCAGGGGTCCCCATCACAGCATCCCTTTACATTAGGTGTCCCCATCACAGCATCCCTTTACATCAGGGGTCCCCATCACAGCATCCCTTTACATTAGGTGTCCCCATCACAGCATCCCTTTACATCAGGTGTCCCCATCACAGAATCCCTTTACATCAGGTGTCCCCATCACAGAATCCCTTTACATCAGGGGTCCCCATCACAGCATCCCTTTACATCAGGTGTCCCCATCACAGAATCCCTTTACATCAGGTGTCCCCATCACAGAATCCCTTTACATCAGGTGTCCCCATCACAGAATCCCTTTACATCAGGTGTCCCCATCACAGAATCCCTTTACATCAGGGGTCCCCATCACAGCATCCCTTTACATCAGGTGTCCCCATCACAGCATCCCTTTACATCAGGTGTCCCCATCACAGCATCCCTTTACATGTGCCTATTAGCGTGCCCCTTAACATAAAATAAGGGTCACGCCGATGGGCACATTTTATGTTAAGGGACACTCTAATGGACAAGTTTTATGTTAAGGGACATCCTGATGGGCACATTTTATATTAACATAAAATCTGCCCATCAGCGCGCCCCTTAACATAAAATAAGGGTCACGCCGATGGGCACATTTTATGTTAAGGGACACTCTAATGGACAAGTTTTATGTTAAGGGACATCCTGATGGGCACATTTCATATTAACATAAAATCTGCCCATCAGAGTGCTCCTTAATACAAAATGTGCCCATCAGTGTTGCTCTTAAAATAAAATATGCCCATCAGAGTGCCCCTTAACAAAAAATGTTCCCATCAGCATGGCCCTTAACATAAAATAAGGGTCACGCTGATGTGCACCTTTTATGTTAAAGGGCACTCTGATGGGCACATTTTATTTTAAGGGGTACGCTGATGGGTATATTTTTAATGGGTACACTAATGGGCATATTTTATGTTAAGGGGCACTCTGATGGGCACAACAAAATGTGTCCATCAGTGTGCCCCTTAACAAAATATGCTCATCAGTGTGCACATTAAAAATATACCCATCAGAGTGCCCCTTAAAATAAAATTCGTCCATCAGAGTTTCCCATTAACATAAAAAAAAGGTGCCCATCATCGTGACCATTAATGAAATATGCCCAGCAGTGTACACAATAATAAATATGCCCATTAGTGACAACTAATTAAAGCGGATCTCCCATGCCTAAACGTTTTTTTTTTGGGGGGTTAGTTAAACAGTACATGGCATTGTTAAAATAAACTCACGTTTCTGGTGTTTAGTGTCCGTCCCTATCTTTAGCCGTCTGTAATAATAAGTTATATTTGCAGGCGTCAGCGGTTGCCATCTTCGCTGTGGGCATTGTGAATCCCACCAGCAGAGACTTCCTGGATGTGGCGATGCTGTAATCCCAGCATCCACCGCTCGATCTGCCGCGCGCACTCGCACCCGTGAGCGGCGGCGTCAGCGTCTCTGTTCCCATAGTAACGGCTAGCGTTACCGCCCTGGATGCTTCTCATTACAGCATCAGTAACTGTGCTGTAATGTAGATTTTTGAAAAGGCCCGCCCTCCTTCTTTTGTTTACATCCGCGCCACTTCCTGGTAAACGAAGTCGCGCGATGTTTGCTATAACAGGGCCGAATATGATAATTAGGGAGCTATGACTCAAGCACCCAGAAGACACAGCACGGGACAGGAAACAACAGAAAACCCGACGGAAACCCGAGGGGCTGCAGACCGGAAGCCTATCTAGTTCAGATGGTATTGTAAAACTTTTTTATATGAAACTATCCAATTAAGAATTGTGTAGGAGCATTATTAATATTGAGATTAAGTTCAATTCAGGGTGGAGCTCCGCTTTAACTTGTCACATACCTTGCATACAAGATGGGCGAAAGCTGTGCGATATGGCGAGCTCGGGACCGCGAGTAGTAGGGGGGCGGGGCGCGCACGGGACGTCACGCCCCAATCTCACAAAGAGAGCCAGGAGTGGACCCGCAAGCTGCAGGGGGCGGGGCACGCACGTGACGTCACGTCCCATCGTGAGTGCAAGCCTGTCTTCTCCGCTCTCAGCGTCACTGGTTGCTGGGGAAACCCGCGGCCCCAGCAAACCAACGCTGACATTTAAAATTATACTGGCGGCATGGCGGTCCGGGCAGAAGCGCCACCCGGGCCGGACTCGGACCGCGGGCCGCCATTTAGTGACGGCTGCTACAGACGATCGGATTTTCCGATAGGAATTTTTTCCATCTGAAAATTTGAGAACCAGCTCTCAATCTTTTGTTGGCGGAAATTCTGACAGCAAAAGTCCGATGGAGCATACACACGGTCGGAATTTTCGTTCAGAAGCTCACATCGGACTTTTGCTGTCAGAATTTCCAATTGTGTATATGGGGCATTAGGGGGACTAAGGGGGGCTGATGCACACAGAAGGCTTTTTATATTGATGCAGAGAATGCATTAAGATAAAAAAAAAAACTTCTGCCTTTACAACCACTTTAAGGTCATCCTTATTGAGAATAATATCTTTCTTTTTTTTTTGCTTAAGTCACTAAAAAATATACATAAAAAACTGTGTCGTGAAAGAAATGCCTGATATGACATTATTTTTTTTTAACACTTTTTTTAACACTCCTGCCTCGGAACCTTGACTACCGTCCAGCAGGATAACATGCCGGCGCTCGCCCGTGGGGGCGCACAGCGCAGGGATCGGTGATGCGGGGTGTCACCTCATTGGTGCCACCTCATCAGTGCCCATCGGTGCCGCCTTATCAGTGCCGCTCAGTGCAGCGGCCATATCAGTGCCCTTCATTGAAGTAGAAAACGTACTTATTTACAAAAAAAAAATAACAGGAACAAAGAAAACCTTTTTTTTTTTCAAAATGTTCTGTCTTTTTTTATTTTTTGCGCAAAAAATAAAAACCGCAGAGGTGATCAAATACCACCAAAAGAAAGCTCTATTTGTGGGAACAAAATTATAAAAAATTAGTAGCATGACCGCGCAATTGTCATTCAAATTGCGACAGCGCTGACAGCTGAAAATTAGATTGGGCAGGAAGGTGTATACGTGCCTGGTATTGAAGTGGTTAAAAAAGAATCTTTAAACCAATGGATGGGAGAACATACGTGAATGTATTTTGCACCTTGCCTTCACACCCATGAATGGCTATTTGTAGTTGCCCCTTTTGCACCTTTAACAAATGTCTTTCATAAAAGCTGGAAAAGCCAGAAGAAGCTCAAGTCCTTGAACATGCAGCTGGCTTGAAATTTCCATATGCTGTTATAATTGCTGACTGAATGTACCCTTGTGTACAGCTAACTTTGTAATAGCCAAAAAAGGAACAGATTAACAGAAACACTTTTTATGTGTCACACTCCCCTCTCTGTAGGGAGCCTTTGCTTATTAGGGTACTTTATTATGTGTCCCCTGATGTGCATGAAAGAGAATGGTGGTGGTTGACATTTGTGGACTGCCCAAATTGTCTCTTCCTTTGACAGGTTAATGTGAGGGTGTTTTGATGTTTCAGTACGGCTGTCATATTCCTCTGCCCTACAGTTTAACTGATTTGGTAGCATAGCTGATCGATTTAAAAGACAAGTCCAAATATGATTTATAAATCTATATAAAACTGCAAATGCTTTACACAATAAAGCCTAAAATGATTTGTTCTTTAAGAAAGTTCAATTGCTGTAATTAAAGAACAAAGTGTGTCTCTATAGCAAGAATTCTATATAATTAGGAATTAGTCTTCTATACAATTCCATATGCAGTATGGTACTGAATTCAAGGCCTTTGAATTATTTATATGTTGGTAAGTGCCGTGACCTTTTATTGAATTTTCAAAACTTTCAGTAGGTCTTGCTGTTTAGTTCTGGAGAAAACATTAGGGGGGCTATACTTTTTTATGATTTCCACATCATTACTAACCTGCTGTGTTTTCTAAGCCATATTTATATACCATGTGTTCCGGAGAGGAGTGTACCATGCTACCACCACAAGCCACAAAAGTTGTGAATATGTTTTCCCAAAGCCTCCCAGTAGTTTCTTAGACCTTGACAAGACCTGTAGTAGAATTGCATACTGGGGGCTAGATTCAGGTAGGGGCGCGCATTGTTACGGCGGCGCAGCGTATCGTATTTACGCTACGCCGCCGTAAGTTAGAGAGGCAAGTGCTGTATTCACAAAGCACTTGCCTTCTAAGTTACGGCGGAGTAGCGTAAATGGAGCCGGCGTAAGCGCGCCTAATTCAAATGAGGATGAGGGGGGCGTGTTTTATGTAAATGGGTGGTGAACTGACGTGATTGACGTTTTTTACGAACGGCGCATGCGCCGTCCGTGTACATATCCCAGTGTGCATTGCTCCAAAGTACGCTGCAAGGACGTATTGGTTTCGACGTGAACGTAAATTACGTCCAGCCCTATTCGCGAACGACTTACGCAAACAACGTAAAACATTCAAAATTTGACGGGGAACGACGTCCATACTTAACATTGCGTACGCCTCATAGAAGCAGGAGCAACGTTACGTGGGAAAAGCCTTACGCAAACGATGTAAAAAATTCCACCGGGCGCATGTACGTTTGTGAATCGGCGTATCTAGGTCATTTGCATATTCTACGCCGAAAACGACGGAAGCGCCACCTAGCGGCCAGCATAAATATGCACCCTAAGATACGACGGCGTAAGAGACTTACGCCAGTCGGATCTTAGGCTAATTTCGGCGTATCTTGCTTTCTGAATACAGAAATAAGATACGCCGGCGCAGCTCTGAATTTACGCGGCGTATCTATAGATACGCCAGCGTAAATCAATGCTGAATCTAGCCCTATGTTTTTTCCTGTGAAAACAAAAATCTAAATGTCATGGCGCCTGAAGAAAGTCAGTGACAATGCAAACTGTACTTTGTTAGGCTACTGATAGTCATAATAAGATATTAATGGGATGGTTACAGATTATAATGAACCATGACAGGAGCACCGGAGGCTTAACCTGGCTGGTAAATCTATGGTGTACTCTGAAACATGTCCTTGTAAAAAAATGAATGTTCTAACAAAAATGCATCAATAATTTAGGTTAATTTAGGTTACTGTATCTTTGGTTGTAAAATATTTATTTTAAGATTTGTGAAAGAATTGCGAAAATTTGTTCATTTATTATATTATTTTAAATAGTTTCCATTCATTTAGAACTGCTGGTCAATAGCACAACTATGTCCAAAATACAGAGCTAAAAGTGGAACACAACCAGGGCTCAAGTCCTGCGGGAATGCGTGGGAACGGAGTTCCTGCACTTTTTTCACAGCAGGAACTCAGTTCCCTTTGCAGGACTAGAGCAGCCGAGAGCAGCCGAGCCGCCCGAGCCGCCCGAGCCAATCCTTCACTAGGTGGCGATGCCCAGCTCGAGTCACTTGCTTCTTTCTAAATCCTGTGATAACTCGCGGCAGACCTCCGCAATGTCTCCTGGGAACAATGACAAAAGCTCCCAGGAGACATTGCGGCATCGAGGAAGTGACAGAATACCCGCATACTACCCGATGAATCCATATACAGGGAGCGGCCAGTAACATAAAGGATTACTAAGGTACAGTGGATCGAAAAAAAAAAACATGCGGTTTAGTAATTATGCATATGAGCGTATCATTTTTTTTTTTGGTGGGGGAGTGGATCTTGGGTGGGAGTTCCCACACTTTTTTCCCCAGGACTTGACCCCTGAACACAAGGTAAAAATATTTGTTTCTGACTTGTGCTGTGTACAAAGAGGCAGTGCCGGAATAAGGTATCCAGTGCCCAGGGCATAGATGCCAAACTGTGCCCCCCTCCCCATTCATGATGTGCAAGCTTAGGGGATCCTACACCCAACAGTGACTTACCTAAAATCACTGCTGCTGTCACTACTCCTGTCAGTTTTGCAACAAAAGGGAGGCGCCCCCATCCCTACAGTAAACCATTGCGCTCAGGGCAACCCGCCTCTCCTGCCCGCCCTTTGTCCCGGGCTTCAAAAGAAGTTTTCTCTAATGATAATTATACTAAGGCCCCATACACACGATAGAATCCATCCGCTGAAAAATCCCAGCGAATGGGTTTCAGCGGATAGATTCTATGGTGTGTACAATCCAGCGGATCTGTTTCCGCGGATTTTTCTCCCATGCGATGGATTTCCAGCAGATAAATATTGTCTTGTCTTCAAATCTATCCGCTGGAATCCATCCCAACGGATTGATCCGCTGGTCTGTACTGACTCACCGGATCAATCCGTCCAAAGGGATCCCCCGCATGCGTCGTAATGAATCGACGCATGCGTGGAATTCCTTATATGACTGCGTTGCGCACGTCGCAGCGTCATCATCGCGGCGACGGCGCGACACGTCAACGCCAGAGGATTTCGGCGCGGATTTCGATTCGATGGTGAGTACACTCCATCGCATCAAAATCCGCGCAAATCCTCGAGAGGATTTATCCGTGGAAACGGTCCGCTGGACCGTATCCGCGGATAAATCCTCCCTTGTGTACGGGGCCTAAGTCTGAAACGCTCATGTGAAGGGTAAAAATCCTAGTTTCATTAATTACAAAAATCACAGGTAGTGCTATACTTTGGCGCTCTCGGCATTAAAGCAATTAGAGGTGTGGCTCTCATACAGTGAAGGATCCTGTCTTTTTCCCACATCTCCTCCTACTTCACATAATACCTATCAGTGTTGGAAGAATAGCATTGGCTGTACTTTCTGGCATGAATGAAGCTAGGATTTTTACTTATTCAGCAGCAATCCAGACCTAGGATAATCATTATTAGTTCTTTGCATGCAGCACGCAATTTATTTAAAAATAAATAATCTCCTGCAGTTACCTTTTTAACCCCTTCCTCACCAGGCCATAATGATATGACGCTGGCAGGAACCCTCCCTCCCCCGGGTGGATGTCATATGACGTCTTTTCTTCCCGGCCATCTAGGGCGCACGCGTGCGCCCACGGCACCGCTCGTTCCCTGGCGGCCGTGATGACCGCCGGGTACCCGCGAATGCCGGCGATCACGGCAGGAGTGTGGATCTGTGTGTGTAAACACACGGATCCACCTCCTGTCAGAGGTGAGGAGACCAATGTGTGTTCCTAGTACAGAGGAACACACATCAGTCTCCTCCCCTTGTGAGTCCCCTCCCCTTACAGTAAGAATCACTCCCAGGGAACATATTA
This sequence comes from Rana temporaria, assembly GCF_905171775.1. Taxonomy (NCBI): domain Eukaryota; kingdom Metazoa; phylum Chordata; class Amphibia; order Anura; family Ranidae; genus Rana; species Rana temporaria. The sequence goes on along the minus strand of NC_053493.1, from coordinate 267,217,857 downwards.
AACCCTTCAGCGCCACCTACTGTTAACCCCTTCCCTGCCAGTCACATTTACATAGTAATCAGTACAGTTTTAAAAATAAATAAAAATGCCATAAATCTATCCCCTATTTTGTAGACGCTATAACTTTTGCGCAAACCAATCAATATACGCTTATTGCGATTTTTTTTTTGCCAAAAATATGTAGAAGAATACGTATCGATCTAAACTGAGGAAAAAAATATAAAAAATAAATAAATTGTGATGTTTAGTAAAACAAAAAGTAAAAAATATTGTGTTTTTTTTTTTAATTGATAGTTTTAAATGACATTTTTTCCTTTAGAAATGCCATTTTGCTGCTCTCATTCATTACACGATGTATGGCCGCTATGTAAGCAGCCTTACATAGTGTGGGGTGTGGACTAAGCCCCCTAAGCCATGATTTTTTTCAAAGGCACCCTGCCTTTGGCCAATCATGGCTCTCACAGCACAGCACGCTGTGATTGAACTTTGCAAATGAACATATAGACAAGCCTGATGCATTTTGGAAACAAGTTCTGTGGACCGATGAGGTTAAAATATAACTTTTTGGCCGGAATGAGCAAAGGTACGTTTGGAGAAGAAAGGGCACAGAATTTAATGAAAAGAACCTCTGTCCAACTGTTAAGCATGGGGGTGAATCCTGCTTTGGGGTTGTATTGCAGCCAGTGGCACAGGGAACATTTCACGAGTAGAAGGAAAAATTGATTCAATAAAATTTCAGCAAATTTTTGGATGGTAACTTGATGCCATCTGTGAAAAAGCTGAAGTTAAAGAGAGGATGGCTTCTACAAATGGATAATGATCCTAAACGCACCTCAAAATCCATGGGGGATCACATCAAGAGGCGTAAACTGAAGGTTTTGCCATGGCCTTCACAATCTCCTGACCTCAACATAATTGAAAATCTATGGATAGACCTTAAAAGAGCAGTGCGTGACAGACAGCCCAGAAATCTCAAAGAACTGGAAGACTTTTGTAAGGAAAAATGGGCAAAGATACCTCAAACAAGAATTGAAAGACTCTTGGCTGGCTACAAAAAGCATTTACAAGCTGTGATACTTGCCAAAGGGGGCAGTACAAGATATTAACTCTGCAGGGTGCCCAAACTTTTGCAGGCGCCATTTTTTTGTTTTCTGCAATTTTGAAAGTGTAAATGATGGAAATAAAATCGAACTTTTTTTGACATATTATAAGAATGTCTAATCTGTAATTTGATGCCTTTTGGAGATTTTTCCATCTTTCCTTGGCTTTGTTATGCACATTAATACTAAGTTTTACCTGGGGTGCCCAAACTTTCGATTCCCACTGTAATTAAAGGATCACTATGAAGGGCCATTTTTGACAGAGCGTGTTGTCCAAACATAAATATTATCAAATTTGCATTTCTTTTCAAATGCAATTGACTGTTTGGCAATTTGCAGTACGTGGCACATTCAGTTTAAATTGCATGCTGTTATAAATATAAATTTAATTTGTATTTAAATAATATATGCATTGTGACTTCAAACTATTTCTACTCAATTTGTAATGTAAAAGCTGAAGAACCGCAAGGCTAAAAATACTATTTCAATACTTGTTTATGAAGAGTGGAACACATACAAAAATGAATTTGAATTGCTGGCTAATTAAAAGCTAGAAGGATGTAGAACATAATTCAGATTTTAAGCAGACATGTCTGTCTGTGGTTAGGAGATCAATATCTCATTTATTATATGATAGTTGTCCATTTATTATTTTATGTCAGACATTAGGTCATTCAGAACCACAGAATTACAATCATAACAAAACAAATATGCAAGGTTCTCTTTAACATATAATAATAATATATACAATATAATAATAACAATAATATTTAACCAAACCTCATTTAACCACTTCAGCCCCGGAAAAGAATTTATCCCCTTCCTTACCAGAGCACTTTTTGCGATTCGGCACTGCGTCGCTTTAACTGACAATTGCGCGGTCGTGCGACGTGGCTCCCAACCAAAATTGACATCCTTTTTTTAGCCACAAATAGAGCTTTCTTTTGGTGGTATTTAAGGCTAGGACGGAGTTTCACCTTCCAGCAGGACAATGACCCCAAACACACTGCTAAAGCAACACTTGAGTGGTTTAAGGGGAAACATGTAAATGTGTTGGATTGGCCTAGTCAAAGCCCCGACCTCAATCCAATAGAAAATCTGTGGTCAGACTTAAAGATTGCTGTTCACAAAAGCAAACCATCCAACTTGAAGAAGCTGGAGCATTTTTGAAAGGAGGAATGGTCAAAAATCCCAGTGGTAAGATGTGGCTCATAGAGACTTATCCAAAGCGACTTGGAGCTGTGATAGCTGCAAAAGGTGGCTTTACAAAGTATTGACTTTAGGGAGGTGAATAGTTATGCACTTTTCTGTTATTTTGTCCTATTGTTTGTTTTTACAATAATGGAAAAAAAAAATTCAAAGTTGTGGACATGTTCGGTAAATTAAATGATGCAAATCCTCAAACAATCCATGTTAATTCCAGGTTGTGAGGCAACAAAACACAAAAAATGCCAAGGGGGTGAATACTTTTGCAAGGCACTGTATACAGATACATTGAGGGAACTACAAAAAGGTAAATGGTTAATGACTTACTTGTGGAACATCAGTGTCCTCCTGTGATTAGGCTGCACCAATGAGCTTTTAAAAGTAGTCTCTTTACAGCGGTCCCACCTATACATTGCTTAGTCAAATTTACATATCTGCATCTAGCAGGGAGTGTGAATAAAGTAGATATAAACCTTAACGGCATTATATTAAAGCCTAGTTCACACCTACAGGTGCAACCGTGTGTGTACGCCTCATTCTCGTGTGTTGCGCATAGGGTAGCCCACACATTTCAATGGGCTGTTTACGTGTGAACAACACAGAATTCAAAGTCCCTGACTCTTTTCCAAAAACGTGCCACACTGAAACGCATGGTGCTGCGGCACCATGCAGTTTGGCATGTGTAAAAACACATGCATTTGCAGATGTTTGTGTTCTCTGCATGTCAGGAAAGTACGTGATTTTGCACAAATTCCTGACACGTAAAGGTCTGACCCTAGCATTAGTTTGCTAAACTCTATGGGCCAGATTCACGTAGAGAGGGCGCAATTTTACGTAACCGGTTTACGTTACACCGCCACAATTTTTCCGATTTAGTGCCCGATCCACAAAGCACTTACCTGGAAATTTGCGGCGGGGGAATCGTAAACAGGTCCGGCGCAAGGCGGCCCAATTCAAATGGGGCGGGTACCATTTAAATTAGGCACGCTCCCGCGCCGGACATACTGCGCATGCTCCTGTCGCAAATTTCCCGACGTGCTTTGAGCGAAATTACGGCGCGCCGACGTTTTGTGAATCGCCACGTGAAAAAAGAGTTACGCCGGGAAGATTTTAAAAAATGTAAAAATAATTCAAAAGCGACGCGGGAAAGACAGGCATACTTTAACATGGTGGAGTACTTTTACACCATGTTAAAGGTGCACTATCTTTGCAACGGAAATCTAACACTCGCGACGACGTAACGACGGGAAAAAGCTTTGTGGATCGCCGTAACTCCTAATTTGCATACCCGACGCTGGTTTACGATGCGGTACTGCATCCTAAGATCCGACAGTGTAAGTCCATTACACCTGTCGGATCTTCTGCCTATCTATGCGTAACTGATTCTATGAATGACCCCAACTTTCTCACCGTGACCCCCTCTTGCTTGTTCATAAGGGATTGCACAACCGGTGACCTGATTGTGGTCAAACATGTTTGTACTGTCGTTTTAATGTTATGTTTTTTATTCTGTTTGATGTATTTATGTGAATAAAAAATTTCTTACAATTTAACTAATGTGATTCATCCTGGTTGTTTCACAACCAAATCTTTACCGTACCGGTATAGTCCTCCCTGCCCATTTCTCTCTGTAGGAGCCTCGGGGACTGTGGGGAATCCCTGGGACCCCTTATTCTTTATCAGTCGCATAGTTAGAAACAGAGATACGACGGCGTATCAGGAGATACGCCGTCGTATCTCTTTTGTGAATCTGGCCCTATGTATCCCAAACCATGACTACAATTTAAAACATAAAGGCCCAGATTCACAAAGCACTTGCGCCAACGTATCTCCAGATACGCCGCGTAAGTGCAAATATGCGCCGTCGTATCTGTGCGCCGTACCCACAAACTAAGATACGCCTAAAAACAGGCTTAATCCCGCCAACGTAACTTGCCTACACCGGTGTAGGGTGGGCGCACATTTACGCTGGCCGCATGGTGGCGCTGCCATTGATTAGCCATTCAAATGAGGAAAATACGGCGATTCACGAACCTGCGCCCGCCCGACGCAGGCTACGAGAGATGCGCGTAAGTTGTACGGCCGGCGTAAAGTTAAGCCCCATAAAGGAGGTGTAACTCAGCAGCAGACATGTAAAGGACTGCATCAGGGAACACAAGCCGGCGGTTTATACGTAGTTTACGTTGGATGTATGTCTGGATGGGCGTAGATTACGTTCATGGCGTAGGCAGTGCTCCGGCGTATCTTAGGTAGTTGTTCCGACGTGGTTATGAGCATGCGCACAGTGATGCGTCCACGACACGACGCATGCGCAGTTCGTTCAACGTACTTGTCTGGCTCTCCAACCATCATTTGCATGGGGTCACACCTCATTTGCATGGCTTTGCTTGGGGCAAGCCCACTTCCACCTACGCCGGCCTGCGCCTTCGAAATCTACGACACACCGACGCAGCTTTGGGAGCACTGGCTTCCTGAATTCCATGCTTGACTCTCTGCGCTGAGTCGGCGTAGTGTACATTGAGATGCGATACGGCGGCGTAATGTGCGCCCGTTCTCTGTGAATCCGGGCCAAAATATTTGTTTTGATCCTCTTTAGTTCTTGCTTCTCAGTGCTACTAATTTCCTGCATTTGTTGCAACCACTTTGCCTGCATTATTTGTCTTAAAAATGACAACTTATTGTCTCCATCAAAAGCCAGAGTAACAGACTATAACAGGAAGTTCCTGAACAAGGACTTTTTTATGTCAGGATTACTGGGTATGCAAAACATTGGCTGCATTCTATGATTTTATTACTTTAATTACGTCTCATTATTGACAAAAGTAGTTTACTAATAAAAAATAAGAAAAATTCTCAGCAGGGCTGCAGTAGAGTTTTATGTTAGCAAGACTTATTCTATTTTATACTCAATATTTACATATGAAAATGTACAGTACATGTTAAGTGTTAGGAATTACTTCATTTTATCGATGAACTTTTTATGTAATCATATGGAAATATATGACAGTTGTATTATTATCTTATTATATATTATTTTAAATAGTTAAAAAATATGTTTCCGTTCTGTAAACTAGTATTAGGATTAGAGACAGAATTAATAAGCATTTGTTCTGTGAAACCGATAGTTTAGGTGCACCCTGTGGTTAGTTTGAGAATTTCTGAGAAAACTGCATCTGCAGATGGTCACTTTGAGTTCTGTTACACTGATAACGAACCTCCCATGTCCTTTGTATGTATGTACTTTATTTGATTGTATGCTGTCTGGGTTGTTCTTCTCTGTGACAGCTTTTATTATATTGCAATGTGCAGCCTGGCTAATTATCTGCTTAAACTGGGGAACCACAATGCCAGTATCTCTGATGAAGAGAAAACACAGATCCTGTCTACGCATAACATAAAGCAAAATTAGTAGATGTATTAAACAACTTGTATAGATTACTGTAATTTAATTTGCCACTACATCTTGTGTACATTTAGTGTATTAAATGGAAGCAAGTTTGTACTGTAAAGTTTAAAATTATTCTAAAACTAAATGTATTTATGCAATAAAAAGTTTATGCGCTGGGCCTGATTTTACCATTTTATCTTTGTACATGAGTCTACAAAGCAGGCAGATTAACCAAATCCTATTCGCTTCATATTTTTTTACAGTTATATGAGGCTATATGATGTTTATTAACAAATATGGTTTGCGTAGCAGTGGTTAACTCTCTAGTGTCCAAATACAGTATACACAAAATATGCAGAGAGAAAAAGAATGTGTTGAAACTAGAAAGAAGTTTATGTGTATTTTGCAAGGAGAGGAAGCACTAGCAGGTCCTGAAGATGACAAGTTGTCACTGTGTCAGGAGGAGACGTATGTTTGAGTCTCCCACCAGATACAGGTATTGATGGATTACAAAGAAAGTCACTGGTTCACTGACAGCCGAATGGTCAAGTACCAGGCCATGCTGTGTGAAAATCATCAAATCCATTTAGAGACTGTTAACACCCTAAACCCAGCAGTTCTCAGCAGTGTTTTCCTGCCGAGAAACCCGAGCGTCTGTCGCCATGGAAACCCGCGCATGCTCGAAATGACTTTGACGCATGTGCGGTAGCTTCCAAGGCAGGGTGGGGTAGGTAGGGTGAAGCAAGGTGGTGGCGACGGCATCGAATGTGACGAGCGCATGCTCGTCGTAATCGATGACGTCACGGCGGTTCTTTTGAATTGTATGTCTGTACACTCGACCGGCAAGAGAATCTTACCAGGAATCTCGTCAGGAAAAACTATGTTTTTTCCTGACGAGAATCTGGGCCGTGTGTACAGGGCTTTAGTAGGCTTTCCTGGCTATCCATGTATATGGAGCCCTGTATAAGGAAAGAGGATTTATTCCATCCAGAGGGAAAAGCATTAAGTAAAAACTACTGGCGTTTTTGGTAGCAGTATGGACCTCCTCTGAAATTGCAGTGATCCACTGTAGGGGCCATCAGAAGGGAGACTCCAAGGTGGCTAGGGAAAATAGGAAAGCAGATCAAGCAGCCAGGGATGCAGCATTCCAGCAGCCCCCACAACAGATAATGGTCCCCTGTTCCCGGTGCCACTCTCTGAATGGGATCCAGTCTATACAAAATCAATCCAAGAATGGATGGAGACTGAACATGGAAAGTACAGGGAAGACCAATTGTACCAACTGCAGGATGGGACAATTGTCATCCAAACTGGTGTAGCAACAAAATTAGTGATGGAATTCCTTAAGGGTACACACATGGGAAAACAGCCATTGAAAAGGCCCTAGAGAGACACTGGCGCAAGCTGCAGTCAGCAGATGTGTAGAATGTGCCGAAACAACCCAAGACAAGGACCTGTACTGGCTCCTGGAGTACAGGCTTTAGGAGCCTCATCAATGGAAGAATTACTGGTTGACTTCACTGTCATTACCTTTTATAGGAGGATACAAATATTTGCTGGTGACTGTTTGTACCTATTCAGGCTGGGTGGAGGCTTGGCCTACACAGACTGAGACTACAAAAGAGGTGGACAACTGCCTGATCCAGGACATTATCCCTCAGATATGAAATCCCCTCCGCCATAGGCTCAGACAACCTTTTGAAGTACTATATGCAGGCCCCCCACCCATAATAAAAGGTATCAAGGGTAATTTACACCAGATGGGGGGGGGGGGGGTTGTAAACCTTGAACTGTTACAGAAACTAGGGGAGAATATGCAGGACATAGGGAAATGGGTTCAGGAGGAACTCTTCATAAGTCTGTCCTACCCAGTCCACCACTTTGCACCAGGAGATGCAGTATGGTTAAAAGAGTAGAATCTAACCCCTTTAAGGCCTAGACGGAGAGGTCCTGTCAGGTATTTACTCACCGAGGCCGAGATGCCGAGAGCGGCTCACCTTTGCGACTTGGAGCACACTGCCCCCTGGAGGTGAGACAGAGGGAGGATGGCATGAAGAGGCACCGGTTACCAGCAGGGATGGTGTAGCTTGCTAGCAGATCAGGTGGTGCTGAACAGAAGGAGCAAGGCTGGAGAGAAGTCGCGGGGACGGGCAATAGGTCAGGTACCGGAGACAGTTTAATGGGTCCAAACGAGAGTGCAAGGGGCTAAGACTGGTAGGCAGATCCGGGGCACAAGCAGGAGGTCAGGGGCTGGAGAGAGTAACAGGTCCCAGGTGCAGGCCAGAGGTCAGGGGTTGGAGATAAACTGCAAATCCGAGGAGACAAAGCCAAGGGTCAGGTCCAGGAGAGAGAGCAGAGTTGTCAAGCCAATCCGGGTCAAAGCAAGTTCAAGTACAGGTACAGGAAGTCTTGGTAAGCAGGAGCTGACAACAAACCAGCAACCCGTCATGGGACTTGGGCTGGTTTAAATAGGCTGGTCAGGATTCTTATTGGTGGATGTGTGCACACGCCCGTGCATGCCCCGCGGGACAGCAGAACAGTAGCGCTGTTCCACAGCACATGCACGCCAGACTGCGGCTGGAAATATTGATTCTCTGACAGGTCCTTACACTGTTCTGCTGTCTACCCCCACAGCCATTAAGGTGGCAGAGGTTACCCCTTGGATACACCACTCCAGGGCAAAATGAGCTGCTGATCACCCAGACTCCTGGCAGAGTGCAGTAGACCCTTAAAGATAAAACTGACCAGAGAAATGAGAGGGAAGAACTCCAGCCCTACTCCCAGCACATCCTTGGAAACTGCTGGGTCGACACACGGAAGAAGATAGTTGGACTGCAGCCCCGCTCCCAGCACATTCCTGGAAGCTGCTGGGTCAACGCACGGTGAAAGAAAAAGGACACATCTGAGATCTGTTAGCTCTGCACCAGTCACATCTGGAAGCTGACTGGATGCACAGCCTAAGCTTGAGGATATTCGCTGATATGATGTTTACTAAAAATGTTTTAATAAGATTACTGGTAGCCATAGTTATGATACTGGCCATGCCCATAAGGGGGGCGGGTAAATTATTTGACCCATGTATCAAAACCACTAGAGTAGGGCCCATGCCTACCAAATTGTTACTATAGCATTCTTATTAACAATGTGAAGGCATAGTAATTGCCACTTGTGTACATAATGAAGCTACATGATGCTTTGTGTTTGCTCAAGTTTGCGCTACAACAGCATCAAAGGGGGGAAATGCGGTAGTGAGCTAAAATGGCTGAATTTGAACAAAATGGTTGCTTCTGATAAAATATTCTTGTCTGTAAAAAGAGTAAGATTTAAGTTGTGGCTAGCAAATTGTTAGGAAATTCCAAACGCTTGCATCTAACTCTACCTTCCTCCTTCTTCTCTCCTGAGAAGCCAGGATACACATCAACCCTATTAGTGGCTGATAAATTAGACAGATAGCTGAAAGACTGCGAAAGATACTCACTAACAAGCTTTTTAGAGGCTTATGAGAGATTTTAGGAATGTCTATGTAATTGTTGAAATACATCTCTAGCAGGGATCCTCAAACTACGGCCCTCCAGCTGTTGCAGAACTACACATCCTATTCGGCATTGTAACACACTGACATTCACAGACATGACTAGGCATGATGGAAATTGTAGTTCCTGAACGACTGGAGGGCCATAGTTTGAAGACCCATGATCTACAGTATGCTGGAACTGCTCATAAGATCACACTTGGCTCCTTGGTGTAAGTGGAAGTTGAGTATCTTTTACTGGCAAAAATAAAACGTTTGTTTTTCTTAGAGTCTGTTGTCCAGAGTTACCACTGATTTCCCAAAGCGGTTTTTCAGCTACACTACTGCTATATGTGCTGTTAGCACCCGATGGGTTATACTGTATATACCGGTACATTTGGATTTGAGCACAGGTATATCCTATTTCCATTGCATAGTGCAGGTCAGTGACCAGACCCAAACATGTATCTCTCCTACAACTTATGCCTACAACTTATGCCTATTTGCCCCATATTGGCACTATATCCACTAGAGCATTTGTCTTTTGCAGGGCAGCATAGAGATTGGCAAGAGATTACTTTGAATTTGGCCAGCTTAAACATGTATTGCAATGTATGTGAACAATCATTCACAGTTTTGGTGCACTTTGCTAGAAAGGATGTATAGCAGTGTGCAGAGGGTTAATTCAGAATGTTTTGTGGATAAAGTAACACAAACACATCAAGTTAAGATGAGAAACACGTTGTCCCATTTTTGTACCTGACCTTACTGCTGGTGCTAAGATACTGATAGACAATATATATAGAGCTGTTGCTCAGGAACACTACATATCTTGCTCTCATTATAAATATCATATGAGCAAAGGTCTTTTGTTATTTAGAATTTTTGTTATTAAAAAAAGTATTTAGATAGAATTCAAGTTTTAAAACATATTTTTTTAAGTTTAAGTTGGGCTCCATGGACACTGGGCTTAAAACAAATCTGTTTTCTCTGGAGTAAATAAAATGTTCATATAGAGCATTTTTTGTACAAAGTTTAGATGACTGTAGCAGAGTTTTATGTTTTTTCTGCCTCCAAGCTCCAATCAGAAATGCGTAGCAGAAGGTTTTTTTTTCTTTCTCTAAACGCTAAACTCAAAATAGGCCTCTTAGCGTCTTAATGTGAATGGACACATAGGATAACATTGAGCTAGTACTTCTACAGGCAGAACACAAAACTCCTGTAGAAGCAACGTTTTTTTTTAAGGCAGTGTGCATGAAGCCTTAACCACTTGCCGCCTGCCATATAGCAAAATGACGTAGGCAAAGTGGTTCTGTTATCCTGATCATGACATCGACAGGATAACAAGCTGCTGCGCACCCCTGGGGTGCACATCGCAGCGATCGATGGTTCGGTGTGTCAGTCTGATCCGACGGAGACTCTTTACCACGTGATCAGCTGTGTCCAATCACAGCTGATCACGATGTAACCAGGAAGAGCCATCTGACAGACGCGAGTAGAGAAGAGCCAATCGGCTGCTCTCCTGACAGGAGGGGTCTGTGCTGATAATTTATCAGCGTAGTCCCCCTTGGATGCCCGTCCAGGACCACCAGGATGCCGCCCAGAACAAACAGGATGGCACCACACTGGAGCACCAGGTATGCCCCCCTAGACCACCAGGGAAAGCCAATCTGTGCCGAGGCAGCTGCCAAGAAATGCCAAGGCAGCTGCCGAATCAGTGCCCACCCACAATGCCTACTACTGCCAGTGCCACCAGGGATGCCTATCAGTGCTGTCTACCAGTGCCACCAATCAGTGCCTATCAGTGCGCAGCAGTGCCGCCTATCAGTGCCACCCATAAGTACCCATCAGTGCAGCCTTTTAGTGCCCATCAGTGCTGCCTATCAGTGCCAACCATAAGTACCCATCAGTGCAGCCTTTCAGTGCCTATTAGCACCGCCTATCAATGCCCATCAGTGCTGCATATCAGTGCCACCCATCAGTGCCACCTATCAGTGCCCATCGTCGGTGCTCGTCAGTGCCACCTAATTGGTGCCACCTCATCATTATTGCCTTATCAGTACCCGCCAGCGCCACCTTATCTGTGAATATCAGTTAAGGAGAAAACTTACTTATTTACAAAATTTTATAACAGAAACAAACAAAAAACTTTTTTTTAATTTGTTTAGCAAAAATAAAAACTGCAGAGGTGATCAAATACCACCAAAAGAAAGCTCTATTTGTGGGAACAAAATGATAATTTTTTTGTTGGGGTACAGTGTAACATGACCGCGCAATTGTCATTTAAACAGCGACAGCGCTGAAAGCTGAAAATTGGCTTGGGCCTGGTATCGTGGTTAATGTTAAAAAAAAACTTGTTATTGTGTTTGCAATCTACTTTTTACATTGATGTCTTTTTTTACTTCACTGAGTGCTAAGAGTCTCAATCGTTCATGTATTCACTAAGAAAGCTTGTTTAGACGTATTAATTGGATGTTGGTAGACTAGACATCTGTTTGGATACTAAAGTATTTGGTAATTATAGTGGATTGATGGATCTGTTGCAGACCTGACTGGCAAGAAAGAACAAGGCTTCTTGTATTTTAGAAATTTAATCAAGATAATCTCAAGCACAGTTATATAATGACTTTAGATTTACATGGTGTTTAATAAGGTTTTTCTCCATTTTTAAACACTTAATTGCTTTGACTGAATTGATCAAGAGACTGAGCTTCTTCAAAAAGATTCTTGTGATTTCACTCACCCTTGGTTTAAAAGTAGGTGCCTGGAACAGAATGCTCTGTTATCAGCTTTGTGTAAACAAGGGTAATGTATACAGTTGTGCTCATAAGTTTACATACCCTGGCAGAATTTATGATTTTTGGGCCATTTTTCAGAGACTATGAATGATAACACAAAATATTTCTTTCACTCATGGTTAGTGTTTGACTGAAGCCATTTATTATCAACTGTGTTCACTTTTTTTAAAATCATAATGGCAACAAACTACTCAAATGACCCTGATCAAAAGTTTACATACCCTGGTGATTTTGGCCTCATAACATGCACACAAATTGACACAAAGAGGTTTAATGGCTATTAAAGGCAACCATCCTCACCTGTGATCTGTTTGCTTGTAATTAGTGTATGTGTATATAAAGTCAATGCGTTTCTGGACTCCTGACAGACCCTAAGGGCATCTTTCATTAAGTGCCGCACTAAAGTTTCTGTATTCTGAGTCATGGGGAAAGCAAAAGAATTGTCAAAGGATCTGTGGGAAAAGGTAGTTAAACTGTATAAAACAGGAAAGGGATATAAAAAGATATCCAAGGAATTAAGAATGCCAATCAACATTGTTCAAACTCTAATCAAGAAGTGGAAAATGAGGGGTTCTGTTAAAACCAAACCACGATCAGGTAGACCAACTAAAATGTTAGCCACAACTACCAGGAAAATTGTTGGGGATGCAAAAATAACTTCATTTGAAATACAGGACAATCTGAAAACAATGGGTGTGGCTGTTTCAAGATGCACAATAAGGAGGCACTTGAAGAAAGATGGGCTGAATGGTCAAGTCGCCAGAAGAAAGCCATTACTACGCAAATGCCACAAAGTATCCCGCTTGCAATAGACAAGCCTCAAACCTTCTGGCACAAAGTCATTTGGAGTGATGAGACCAAAATGTAGCTTTTTGGCCACAACCATAAACACTACATTTGGAGAGGAGTCAACAAGGCCTATGATGAAAGGTACACCATTCCTACTGTGACACACGGAGGTGGATTGCTTATGTTTTGGGCATGTATGAGCTACAAAGGCACAGGAAATTTGGTCAAAATTGTTGGTAAGATGAATGCAGTATGTTATCAAAAAATACTGGAGGATAATTTGATTTCATCAGCCAGGAAGCTGCACATGGGGCGTGCTTGGACATTCCAACCTGACAATGATCCAAACCACAAGACCAAGTTGACCTGTCATTGGCTATAGCAGAATAAAGTGAAGGTTCTGCAGTGGCCATCTTAGTCTCCTAACCTCAATATCATTGAGCCACTCTGGGGAGATCTCAAATGTGCAGTTTATGCAAGACAGCCCAAGAATGTACATGAACTGGAGGCTTTTTGCCAAAAGAAATGGGCAGCTTTACCATCTGAGAAGATAAAAAACCTCATCCACAAATACCACAAAAGACTTCAAGCTGTCATTGATGTTAAAGGGGGCAATACGTGGTATATGTAAACTTTTGATCAGGATCATTTGGGTAGTTTCTGTTGCCATTATGATTTAAAAAGATTAAACACAGTTCACAGCGATCACATGACCCCCTGATGATGTCAGACGTGCTGACGAAACGCATCGGGTTACGTAACACGTGATACGTCACTTTCACCATCGTGTTGGAGCACAGGTAAAATGCAGCTTGGTGTTCCGACTCCATTTTATGTGTTTTTTTTACTGGAATTAATTTTTACAAACAAATGGTTACGCTATGAGGAGTTCTTCTTTTTTCCTTTACTTATGAATACTGTCTGGTTACATTGCTGGTGAAAGCCATCTGCATTGGTGGATACATCTTGATTTACCTTTCTGCTCCACTGACACCTAAAAAACACTTCAAAAATCGCGCTCATGGCACTCTAAGGTTAATAGAAACAAGGATATGAAATGGTTGTATGTAATAACATGGTCCATTTATTATAAGAAAACTCCAAATGTATCTAAAAACAGTCTATAGGAAAAGTTAAAAATATTGGCTCAACTTCTATCCTAAAGCTCAAGAGATTAAAGCGGTAGTTCACCCTCTCATACTTGATGTTACCATCGAGACAGGCATTGTAGCGCGAGCTACAGTATGCCTGTCCCGATTTTTTTAACCCCGTACTCACCTCGTAGTCGTCCATCGTAGATTCCGGCTCCCGCGGGGAATGGGCGTGCCTATGGAGAGGGAGGATGATTGACGGCCGGCCCTGGCACGTCACTCTCCCCGAAGACAGCCGGAGTAGGTCTCGGCTCTTCACGGCGCGTGCGCACAGGCTATGCGCACGCGTCGTGAAGACCAAGCCTATTTCGGCTATTTCCGGAGAAGCGTGACGCGCCAGAGCCGGCCGTCAATCATCCTCCGTCTCCAGAGGCACGCCCATTCCCCGGTATCTTCGATGGACGACTACAAGGTGAGTATGGGGGGAAAAAATTCGGGACAGGCATACTGTAGCTCGCGCTACAATGCCTGATTTAAAGGTAAAAGAATTTTTTTTTTTTTTTCCCGTCGATAGGGTGAACCCCCGCTTTAAGCTCTCACAGTTCCAAAGAACAGTCCCTCTAGTGAAAAGTGGCTATTACAATACCTTAGAAGGCAGATGGTGAAGTAGCCGTGGCGAGGAGAGGGCAATGGGATCCTCAGGTGGAACCTATGTCCTGGCGTTCCACACAGCTGTTAGATTCCCTAAAGGAGGGAGGCATCTAGATCGTCCAAAGAGAGACCCGATCGGGGCCACAGCCCAGCTGGATCCCAAGAGAGGCGCGCTGCTGCTCGTTCCGTCCGTCGGGGGAAGGCGTCATGCGTCACCGTCGGGTCTGGATTGAGGTGTACAGCCGCTCATTTCGTCTGTCGGGGATAGCGTGATGCGTCACCGCTGGGTCTGGAGGGAGACGTATGACTGCTTGATTCGATCCGTCGGAGGTGGCGTTGCACGTCTGAAACTCCGATCTCCTGCCAAATCAGAGCACAAGCCGGGACTGACAGTGTGAATATACACCATCAGAGTGCATACGGAGTAGTTGCTGCCCTCTGGTGGAGAACCTTAGGTCCCGAGCTCAGGCGGAAAAATAGTGAAGTCAAAAATAGGAGTAAAAGAGTAAATCTTATTGCAAATGGATGAAACAAATATTAAAAATGATGTATGTAGGTAGCCTTGGCGACGCGTTTCGCGCTTCAGAGCGCTTTTTCAAAGTCAAGTGAGAGTGGCTCCTGGGGAAGTTTAAATAAGCTAAAAAGGAGGGAAAATTATATCATGGGGGGAGGGGACAGGGAAAGGAAGGCGGGAAAAGGGAAAATGGGCTAGTTCCATGAAACCAAGAGTTCCTTAACCTCTTGAGTACCGGAATCTAACTTATACACATACATATGCACACAATAGATATCATATAACACCAAGATCTATATATATAGTGCCATTAAGTCGTATTAGTAAATAAAAAATATTATTATAGATATATATATATGAGTATGAAAAATAATGATAGAAAAAATGAATAAATAAAAATAAAAATAAATATTGAAATAATAATCAAAAAACTCAAAAAACTGGGAGCTAAGTGAGCGATAGGTAACATATAAAAACATATAAAACAACACGGGAACCTGGTGGCTATAGTAGGGATACAAAAATTCATAATAACCGAGGTTCATCATAAGCTGTATACTCTCTTAAATGTAACGAGAGATCCACATCTCAGGGCCATTTAAGATGGTAGCGGAGACTAGATAAGTACTAGTCTCGATCTCCTCGTTTAACCCACTGACACCTGTCATGGGTGTCTGATCAATCTGGTGAGTAGGATGTTTGCCTAAAACTGGTGGAAGATGGTACCGTATTTTCCGGCGTATAAGACGACTTTCTGGATGCAAAAAAATGCATCCAAAGTCGGGGGTCGTCTTATACGCCGGGTACAGTCTAAGTACTCACTTTTTTCCCCCAGCGCTGACAGTGTCCCATGCTGCGATCGCGATCGTGAAGGATTTCAAAGCCGCGCCTTCACTGCAGAGTGTTCTGTGATAGGATGAACAAAAATCTTCCCAGCAGCGCCTCTGTTCTTTGTTCCTCCTATCACAGATGCCTTCTCATCCTCGGACGAGATGAGAAGACGTCCGTGATAGGCGGGAAACATAACAGAGGCGCTGCTGGGAAGATTTTTGTTCATCCTATCACAGAACACTCTGCAGTGAAGGCGCGGCTTTGAAATCCTTCACGATCGCGATCGCAGCATGGGACACTGTCAGCGCTGGGGGAAAAAGTGAGTGTTATTGCACTGGGGGGACAACAAGTTCAGGCACAGTGGGGGCAAGTGATGGCACAATGGCAATGTGAGGGGCAAGTGATGGCAATGTGGGGGCATGTAATGGCACAATGGCAATGTGGGGGCATGTAATGGCACAATGGCAATGTGGGGGCATGTAATGGCACAATGGCACAGTCTGGGCATGTAATGTAATGGCACAGTCTGGGCATGTAATGTAATGGCACAGTGAGTAATGTAATGGCACAGTCTGGGCATGTAATGTAATGGCACAGTGAGTAATGTAATGGTACAGTCTGGGCATGTAATGTAATGGCACAGTGAGTAATGTAATGGCACAGTCTGGGCATGTAATGTAATGGCACAGTGAGTAATGTAATGTAATGGCACAGTGAGATTTGAAAAAGCCTATTTCTGTCAGCGGTTCTGGCTACCCCTCAGCTTCCAGAAAGACAGTAAGAAGGGGGTAGTCTTATACAGTGAGTATATCCCAAAATCAAAATTTTTCCTGGAAAATTAGGGGGTCGTCTTATACGCCGGGTCGTCTTATACGCCGGAAAATACGGTACTTTCTATTTCCTGTCACTGAATTTATTTATCACTGTGCACTTGATTGAAGAATCGTCGGTGGTGGCTGATAGACTTTGATATTGAAAATTTACATTTATATTTGAACAAGCGGCAAGGATGTGGAATTCCCTTCCACAGGCGTTGGTCTCGGCGGGGGGGGCATCGATGGTTTCAAGAAACTATTAGATAAGCACCTGAATGACCACAACATACAGGGATATACATATAATCACACACATAGTTTGGACTTGATGGACTTGTGTCTTTTTTCAACCTCACCTACTATGTAACTGTGTAACACTATTTGATTGTATTATTTTTTTGTGTTTGTTTTTATTGTTTATACACATTTGAGCACAGTATCAAATGAATTATTAATTTTCATTTCATTATTTTCGACCTTTGGTTATACTTACTAGCTGCTCTAGATTGATTTATTTGATTGGTTAGATTTATAATTATTGTATCCATGGTGCGCGGCTTTAAGCTTTCACCTTTAATTTCAAAGTTGACTGATAATAAATGGCTTCAGCCAAACACTAACCATTGTGTTTTCATTCATAGTCTCCAAGAAATCAGAAATTCTGCCAGGGTATGTAAACTTTTGAGCACAACTGTATAGCTATCATTTAGAATGGTTTGTCGTAATCTATGATAGTGTCTTGAGCACCACATGAGAAATTCTGGAACTCCTCTGTAATATGAGGGATACAAGGCTGGGCAATCTGAAATGGGAAAGTCAAGTTGCAAACAATCCAAAGTACCTAACCAGTACCATGTGATAACAGTAAAAGAAGATATTTTAGGTCTACTTCATTTTAGCACCACCCTAAACACCTTAAGGCCGGAATCACACTAGTGCGTTGCTTTTTTGAGCTGCGTTGTCGTTGCAGATTTCTCTAGAGGGTGTTCTGCAGATCAACTGCGGTTTAGCTGCAGATCAGGTGCGAATTTGGAGACCTGGGAGAACTTCCGGGTGAGAGGAGAGTGGGGGAGAATTGTATTGAGCTGAATGAGAGAAACTCCTGCAGAGAACTGAACACATGTGCGAATTAGATGCGTACCCATAGAAGATAATGGGACTGAATTCGCACCGCAAGACATAAAAACCGCATGCGGTTTGGAGGCAATACGCAGTGCGAATGCATCGCACATATGTGAACCAGCCTCATTGAAAACAATGTATTTTGAAATGTCCTGCGAATTAGATGCGGTTTAAACCGCACTCAATTCGCATAGGTGTGAACCTAGCCTTAAAGAAGAAAATAAGAAATCTTAACAGTCTATCAGCCCTGTTAATTATACTGAAAGCTGACTTTAGTCTATGTTGTCATCTTTGAGGATTTTTGAGAATATATTATTTCACAGTGCAAGCATCTAGAGATGTCAGGGATGGCTTGTTTAAGGCCCCTTTCACACATATATGTCAGTTTTGACAGACTCCGCTTGATCAGCAGGGATTGATTCGTTAATTCCCACTGAGCCAGCAGATGACAGGTCTGTCTCTGCACACTGCATGTCTGATCTCCACTCTTGTCTATAGGGGGATGAAAAAGGGCCAGTTGTCCATTTCCATCCATCTGCATTTAGCAGGTCGAAGCGGATCGGATGTCAGCGGACATGTCACCGCTGACTTTTTTTTGTTCATTGGCACATCTGTGCAATGCACTAATGGGGTTAAGCTTAAAAGGGTTGTAAAGGTAAAAAATGTACTTTAGTGCCGTCCTCCTTCACTTACTTCATCCTTCGATTTTGCTTTTAAATGACCTTATTTCTTCTGAGAAATCCTCACTTCCTGTTCTTCTGTCTGTAACTCCACACGGTAATGCAAGTCTTTCTCCCTGGTGTGGAGTGTCGTGCTTGTCCCCTCCCTTGAGGGGGGAGGAGGCGAGCAGGAGAGTCAGGATGCTCTCTACGTTGCAGATAGAGAAAGGAGCTGTGTGTTAGTGGGCGTCCTGACTCTCCTGCTCGCCCCCTCAAGGGAGGGAGCGAGCATGACACGAGGAAATGCCAAATTTTAGACCATTGTAATATATTTATTGACAAAAGTTTAGTAAAGTTAAAGCAAATCAATTCCTGGTCTCACTACTGTCTCAGTAGAGAAAGAAGTCTGATACAGAAGGTGTAGAGTTACATTTAGTTAACTATGGAGTAGAGTTAAACTTTGAAGTATTTGTGCAAACCTGATCGGCTCAGGAGCTGGTGTTGGTTAAGGGACCTGAGGAGAAAAAAATCGCTGATCTCTGCCATTACTAGTAAAAAAAAAAAAGGGCCATAAATCTATCCCCTATTTTGTAGACGCTATAACATTAGCACAAACCAATCAATATACACTTATTGCGATTCTTTTTACCAAAAATATGTAGAAGAATACATATTGGCCTAAATTGAGGAAGAAATTCGTTTTTTTTATATATTTTTTTCGGGATATTTATTATAGCAAAACAGAAAAAAATATTGCTTTAAAAAATAAAAAAAACGCAGAGGTGATAAAATACCACCAAAAGAAAGCTTTATTTGTGGGAAAAAAGGGACACAAATTTTGTTGGTTACAACATTGCACGACCGCGCAATTGTCAGTTAAAGCGATGCAGTGCCCTAGCGCAAAAAAAAAATGCCTGGTCATTAAGGGGGTAAATTCTTCTGGTACTTAAGTGGTTAAATATGTATGGAATTTCTTTCTTTTACACCCCTCCAGTTTAACACCCCTCCAGTTTAAGTGCCTAACAGATTTTCCTATGGCTTTAAAATAACAATTTTTTTTGGAAGGAAATAATATATTTGCACAAATTATATGGCACTGGCACATATGGACTGTGGGAAGATATTTCTCCTATTGTGTTATTTTTATGTGCCCTGTGTCTTTAATTGTTAACTCTACAATGCACACAAAGAGGTCATGTCCCTTGCTGAGACTTATAATGCCACATGAAAATTTAGCAATTGCAGGTGCAATGGAAGACTTCAAAAATTATAGTGTGTGGCTATAAGTTGGCACAATCTATGTAAAGTGTCTTTTTATAGCTGAACTTTTAAAAGCCATATAATTACATGGCAGAGTCCCATTCAGTGTGTGTGAGTGTGTGTGTGAGTGTGTGTGCGAAGGGTTTATCAGAAGAACTTGCCTAGGATCAGCCATGCGCAACAAGTTGTTAATGAATGCTGAATAATCCTTAACGCTTGTATTAAAGAAAACAGCTCTTTCATATGGCGGCAGATGGTGAACTAATATTTACTTTATTGTGGATAATGGTGGCAACAAAGATTACACTGATCAAAACATTGTGTTAAAAGCAGAATTCATTCTCCATGCCAAAGGCACTCAGGCGTGTAAATGACAATTCTCATCTGAAAATCCAATTTTTTGGAATGCTGCCTAGCATGCTATGTAGAAGAGAAGCCATCTGCTACAGAAAAAAAAATGTATTTCAAGTGTCAAAAATGAAGACATTGTGAACCCCTTCATCAATGCCTATGTGATACTATTCAGGGGTCAAGTCCTGGGGAAAAAAGTGTGGGAACTCCCACCCAAGATCCACTCCCCCACCAAAAAAAAGAAAGAAAATGATACGCTCATATGCATAATTACTAAACATCATGGGCTAGTTTCACATAAATTAGCGGATCTTTAGATCCGCGTAATCTATGTGATTTACGATCCGCCGGTGCACTTTTGCGAGGCGAGTGCAGTATTCACAAAGCGCTTACCTCGAAAATTGCACCGTCGGATCGTAACTCCCCCGGCGGAATTCAAATTCCGCGGCTAGAGGGAGTGTACAATTTAAATCAGGCGCGTTCCCACGCCGATTTAACTGCGCATGCGCCGCCGGCGAAATTTCCCTGTGCGCAGGACGTCATTGTTTTCAGCGGCAACGTCAATTGCGGCCATCCGTATTCCAGACGACTTACGCAAACAACGTAAACATTTGAAACTCGGCGCGGGAACGACGGCCATACTTAACATTAGCTACCCCTCATATAGCAGGGGTAACTATCCGCCGGAAAAAGCCGAACGCAAACGACGTAAAAAAAAAAGCGACGGGCGGGCGTTCGTTTCTGAATCAGCGGTTCTCCTCATTTGCATATCCGACGCGTAAAAGACCGAGGCGACACCTAGCGGCCGGCGGGAGATTGCAGCCTAAGATCCGACGGTGTAAGTCACTTACACCAGTCGGATCTAAGGGAAATCTATGCGGAACTGATTCTTATGAATCAGTCTCATAGATCCGACCGGCTGGACTCAGAGATACGACGGCGGATCAGGAGATCCGCCGTCGTATCTCTGTGAATCTGGCCCCATGTTTTTTATTTTTTTCGATCCAAGTTCTTTCTAAATCCCAAGATAATTTGCGGCAGATGCCGCAATGTCTCCTGGGAACAATGACAAAAGCTCCCAGGAGACATTGCGGCATCGAGGGAATGACGGAATACCCGCACACTACCTGATGAATCCATATACAGGAAGCGGCAGTAACATAAAGGATTACTAAGGTTCGCCTGCCCCTGACAGTGACTCAAGCTGGGCATCGCCGCTTAGTAAAGGATTGGCTCGGGCAGCTCGGCTGCTCTAGTCCTGCAAAGGGAACTGAGTTCCTGCTGTGAAAAAAGTGCAGGAACTCCGTTCCCACGCGTTCCTGCAGGACTTGAGCCCTGATACTATTGCAGTAATATATAGCACAATTCCACATCATGACAATAATCATTTATCACATCATCTAATTCAGGAACTACACATTTCTAAAACATATTGCGTGCCTGCAAAAACTAATGTTACAGTGAACCTGCCCTGGCTGGCCTAAAAAGGTAACAGTACCACAAAAAATGTCCTCTGTGTTTGCAGCACATGTGTTAGGCTACACCTTTGAGAGTGATTTTCTCCTGCTTTTTTGGTGTGTTTGTCATGCGAGAGCATAGGGCGGCCCTCTATGGCATAAATATGCCACAGTAGCTCCGGCACCTTATTTTTTTTTTGGCAGTCAGGCAAGTGCATTCTCGCAAAACATGTTTTGGCGACAAAACGCAAAACTGCTATCCATGATCAGGGTAGCATTGATGCCGCGTACACAAAATCATTTTCCGGCATGAAAAAAAAACGGCGTTTTTAAAAACGTCATCTAAAATGATCATGTGTGTGCTTCACATCGTTTTCGGCTTCTGAAAAACGACCAAAAAAAAACATGTTGCATTTTTTAACGTCGTTTTAAAAAATGTTGTTTTTCAGGTTTGTAAAAAATGATCGTGTGTGGGCAAAAACAACGTTTTAAACCCGCGCATGCCCAGAAGCAAGTTATGAGATGGGAGCGCTCGTTCAGGTAAAACTGCCATTCATAATGGAGTAAGCACATTCATCACGCTGTAACAGACAAAAAAGCGCGAATCGTCTTTTACTAACAAGGAGTCAGCTAAAAGCAGCCCAAAGGCGAATAGAACTTCCCCTTCAGAGTACCTTCGTACGTGTTGTATGTCACCGCGCTTTGTTCATCATTTTTCTAAAACGATGGTGTGTGGGCAACATCGTTTTTAATGATGAAGTTGGAAAAACATTGTTTTTTGGACGTGCTGAAAAACGAAGTTTTTTTCATGCCGAAAAACGATTGTGTGTACGCGGCATAAGAAATTATGTTGCGGCAAAAGTGATGCGCGTCTTGGTGCATTTTGTGCACTTTTCTGCCTTCGTTCACGGAATGTGAAGGTGTGAATGCAGTGTGTAATTATTGTAGGGTAATTGCTGAATGATCAGACAGATAGAAACTGTAAAAGTAAAAATTAATATATAAAACAGAGTCAAAATGGCAAATGCATACACTGCAGAGTATTAAAAAAGAGATTATGAAAGCTGCACAAACCTGGGTGCTTCACAGCAATGTCATGATGGCTCAAACAGGAAAGGCTGTATAGCTTAGTCTTTATAAGACCCCATAACAGCAGACTATCTACTATTCATTATTGTCCTCATAGACAGTGAAACATTAAAGTCCAGTGTAGCTCTAGTAACCCAGGTGAACGGCAGGAGGGATCATAACACAAAGGGCCTCCACACTGGGACTGCTGTACTCCTTATATTCATCCAGTCTCCTACTGCATCATGGCATTCCACATGCTGGTGGAGTGGAGAGATGACCTGTACAAAATAATGTTGGTTTGGTATCTAGAAAAGGACAAATGAGCAGCACCAGAAAGGAAAGTGGATACTCTGCATTCTTCAGGTGGAAGAGAAGGAGAAAAGAGGCACATTAGCAGTCCTGAAAAAAAATGGCTTCTTTGTCACTTGTGGAGGTGAAGAAAATACTACATTAGTAAACCTCAAAAAATGGCTGCTATCTGCCCTTGAGGAGATAATGGGAGCATGAGCATCCCTGTAAAAAAATGTGGGTACTCTGTTCCAGTGCCGATCCTGACCTCCCTGGGGCCCTAAGCAAAATGACATGGCAATTTCAATCCCGGGGACAGTGACATGACAGTCTTTACTCAGCATCCCGCCCCTCTCCTCCTGTGTCTGCTCCCTCCGTGCATCTCTCTCCGTGCAGCGGCAGTGCATAGGGGAGAGAACAGAGCACAGTGTTCCTCCCTCCCCCTCCCTCCTAGACGATGTACTGCAAAGAATTATGGGTCCAGAGGGGTGGGATTAGCTTGAAAATGAATGGAGATACAGACTGAGAGTATTGGCCACAAGGAGGAGGTGAGTTTCTGTTATAGAATTTTGCAAATAAGTAATTTTTCTCCTTCACTGATGGGCACTGATGAGGCTGCACTGATGAGGCAGCACTGATAGGCTGCGCTGATGGGCACTGATGAGGTGACACTGATGGGCCCTGATAAGGCAGAACTGATGGGCACTGATGAGGCGGCACTGATAGGCTGCACTAATGGCCACAGATGAGGTGGCACTGATGGACACTGATGAGGTGGCCCTGATTGGCATTGATGAGGCTGCACTGATAGGCACTGATGGGCACTGATAGGCTGCACTTATGGGCACTTATGAGGCTGCACTGATGGGCACTGATGAGGTGGCACTAATAGGCTGCGCTGATGGGCACTGATGAGGCCTTACTGATGGCCACTCATGAGGTGGCACCGATGGGCACTGATAGGCTGCACTGATGGGTGCTGATGAGGTGGCACAGATGGGCACTGATGAGGCCGCACTGATAGGCTGCACTGATACAAAATATGCATTGATAAGTTTTTTCTTAATCTTATCTTGGTAGTCATATACCAAAAAATTCTAAGAAGTATCTTTTTTTCCTGGACGAAATACAATCATTCCATAAACACATACCACATACACTGCAAAAATACAATTTGCTTATAAAATGGTTTACAATCTGTCAATAAAAATAAATATGTCCCCGGATTTAATTTTGAAAATCTGGTCACCTTACCCTTAAGGACGAGTGGGAGGAACCGTTGCCGGCGGTGTGTACTGGCGAAGGCAGCGAGACCATGTTTACCATCTATCGATACATTGAGCCGTAGGATTGCTGTCCATCTATCTATCCACTGATAGCAACTGATATGTTTGGAAGTGATCGGCCATCCATCTAATTTGGTATTTTTCCCTAGACCTCTTTTTCTTTGAGGTCTGAAGGTCTGGTAAGCGTCTTCTGGTCATTGGTGTTCACAAGTAGTGAAGAGTCTGCTTATCTCTGGGATCCCTTGTGCTGTTTTCCTGGTGTATGATTGCTGTATTCTTTCTATTATAGCATTTTACTATAATAATATGAACTTTATGGGACTGATTTGATTTTTTTGTGATTTCTTTATAGCACCATTTCTAATGAATTTGATCTATTTCTGATATATTTATTAATTTACTATCACATGCACTTTAATTCAATACCAGATCGTTCAATTTTCATCAGTACAGTCTACAGTGAAAATACAATACAAATACAATACATGACAATACTTCTAAATTGTCGTATGAGAATTTTCGTAACATTTTAGTAACCTCTTTATTTTCGATATGAGATTAGCATGCAACAAAAAATGGATCATGTTTAAGAGGCATTACAGAGAGGCATAAGGCATTGGTATGTTGTAAAGAGTACGCCACACTGCAAGTAATAGAGAGGTGTGTATTACTGTGTAATAGCTGAGCTGACCTTTTTGGTATTATGGATGATAGGGAGTGAGCTGCGTATACTGGGAAGCAGAGCTACTTGGTCTATTTTCCTGCACTTTATTTCCTCTGTGTGCAGAAAATCAAAGGCTTCACTTCTCGTAATGTGTGTCCAAGAAGTCACCAATGTTTCACTTCCTGTGTGTGTCAGAAATCAGTGGCGTCACTTAAAGTGGAGTTCCACCCATAAATATAACATTACATCAGTAGTTTTAAAAAAATGGCATTAGTCCTTTAAGAATTTTTTTTTTTTTTTTAGATGCCTTCAAAGTGTTGTTGCTAGGCAGACTAGTTAATCTTCCCTCTTCCTGCACCTAGGTGCTTAAGCTTCCTAACCTACACCGCACAGACTCCTGGGAATGTAGTGGGTGTAACTTTCCAGGAGTCTATGCACTCCCCAGTCTCGAAGAATCATGTGACTTGGACAGTACAGGTGCTGAAACCTGATCTGAAACCTATTACACTGCTTGTGCAGCACTGAGCATGTGCGAGATCTGCAAGGCTGAAATCCAGGAAGTCATACAGTCTGGCTTCATGATGCCCACACTTAAGATGGCCCCAGTCAATTTCTATTTTATAAAGTGTCTAAATGCTGTAACAACCTAACAAAACGGACCTTAGTTTACAGACTAACTTTACTAGAATACATTAAGCTTGTGTATTACAGGGGTATTTATATTTAAAAAGTGAAATTGTGGCCGGAACTCCACTTTAATTAATTAACTGTCTGTAGTCTTTTATCAGTGACTGGAAAAATAAAATTTTGTGGATGTCAACTCTTCTTACTTGCCAGGTACATGTAGGCAGGTGGAGTTCCCCTTAAGGATTGCTCTGCCTATGCTGGAGGGGATTGTGGGAGTCCCTATATATATGCTGGGTAGGGTTTTAGGTTTGGGGCTTCTGGCTGTGAGAGAAAATAGGTCATGTTCCAGGGCTTGTGCTATCCACATCAGGATAAGGGGTGATGTTGGATCCATTCTTTGAAGCTCACCAAAGGGCAAATGGGTTGGCATTAAGAACAAGAGGCTCGGAGCAGGGACATTATTGTACAGAAAGAGGACATTATTATAAGGTAGAAATTGGTGCATCCCCTAGTTCTTCCCTGTCTGGCCTACAGCTAGGGACACTGAGGATAGGCATTCCATCTAAACCAAATACCACAAGCTAACTTATGTTTATGTTTCATTGTTTTCAAGCCAATATTTGGACTTTGCCACTATTCAATTCAATGTTCAACTAATGAATTATTCAAGTGAAAGAATTTGTCTGAGCAAGAAACCTCTGTGTGATATTCTAATGGTGTTCAACACAGGCAATGTCTGAAAGTGGAGGGAGAGGTGTATTTATATGTTCAAACTTGGCTCTCCGAGTCCTGGAAGCTTGTCTGTGGACCAAGTGTGTGAGTACTCTTGGGGAGGTGGGGTTTAGGTGAGGATGGGACAGGAGGCTAGAAAGTCTAGGCCTAGTCTAGGCCTCATGCTACCATCCTACCATGAGACAGTATTGGTTTAAGCTGAGCAATTTGTGACACCATGCAACCTGTATGTAGTGGCTGGTGCTCGACTGGCAAGGCCAGGTGAAAATGGGCGGTGTACCACCCTACACACGCACCACACCAAACAAGTCCAAAAAACACATTGCCACCCAACTTTCTTCTCCCCCTCCCCCTTTATTACCACTCCCTTCACTCTCCCTCAGTACCGAGGATGAATAAGAAAAAAATCAATAGATGTACATTACATTTATTTGACATTAAAAAACAGAAAAGATTTCTGGACACTCCACAACATAATTAGATAGAAAGTGTACATATGCAGGCAGGTGCCAAAATGTATGTTATAATTTTTGCCTGTTTTGGTAAATTATGTGTAAGTCTGCAGGGGTTAGCAATTTTTGTTTTCCCCCTATGTATGAATCACTTCCCCTTGTAAAGGGCATATATACTAGGAAGGCAGCCTCGGGTATGCAGTCTGGGCATTGGAGTGGTTTTGTGGGGACCTGTGTCAAGATGTGATCATCTTTGTCATTGACCCACCCTTCAACAGGATCCGATTCCTGGTTCTACTTGTATAGACTGACAATTGGTGGGATGCTTTGTTTGAACCAAAGTCTGGGCAGTGCCACAAGAAGGTACAGAGGGCAGCCAGTAGCAGCACAGCCAAATAATACTGTAGTGTACAGCAAGGAGAGAATCTGTTTTGTCTAAAGATGTTATGCCATTTTATATAAAAGTGTTTCAACATGTAAAGAAGTTTAATCCGTAAACACCTTTATTTAAAGAGGAGTTGCCTGGTCTGAATTACTTATAAAGGATTTTGAATTGTATTACTATGTATTATAGTGTATTCTTAAAAACTTGGAGTTGGGAGCAAGCCATGTTTAACCCTCTTGGTTAAGAAGAGAAAAACTGTGCAGAACAAGTGTAACTAAGTTAAGCCTTGAGGCTATGCATTTACATGTGAACATTCTAGTCAGCCTTTATGGTTGTGAAGTATATTGTAGGCGTGTAACAAGAAGGAGAAGCAGCCAACTTACTTCATTGTCCCCTAATTTGTGGCAGGGTCTCAATTATTGAACCTGCTGTGGTACAATGGATCAGTATAAACAGCGCTTGAAAACTAAAATTGGTAAGTGTAAATAAATTACCACGTAAAACATTACACAAATTATTATTTTTCATAAATAATGTCTCTTATATAAAGTGCTAGGGGCCAGATTCACATATAATTGCGGCGGTGTAACGTATGTCATTTACGTTACACCGCCGCAAGTTTTCAGTGCAAGTGCTTGATTCACAAAGCACTTGCCTGTAAACTTGCGGCGGCGTAGCGTAAATGCGTCCGGCGCAAGCCTGCCTAATTCAAATGGGGCGTGTATCATTTAAATTAGGCGCGTTCCCGCGCCGAACGTACTGCGCATGCTCCGTTTTGTAATTTCCCGCCGTGCTTTGCGTGACATGTCGTCGCACCGACGTAATTTTTTGAACGGCGACGTGCGTTACGTCCTTTCCTATTCCCGTACGACTTGCGCAAAAAAATTTTTTTTTTAAATTCGACGCAGGAACGATGGCCATACTTTAACATGGCTGGTCTAAATATAAGCCATGAAATAGCAGCTTTAACTATACACCGGGAAAAGCAGACTAGCGACGACGTAAGAGAATGCGATGAACGCGCGTACCTTCGTGAATCGCCGTAAACAGCTAATTTGCATACCCGACTCGGAAAAACGACGCAAACTCCACCCAGCGGGCGCAGAAGAATTACACCTACGATCCGAAGGCGTACGAAGCCGTACGCCTGTCGGATCGAAGCCAGAAGTCGTCGTATCTTGGTTTGAAAATTCAAACTAAAGATACGACGCTGCAAATTTGAAAATACGCCGGAGTATCAGTAGATACGCCGGCGTATTTCCACTGTGAATCTGGCCCTAGGTTCTCAAAAAGTGCATAAGTGCTCCAATATTATTGCTGATGCTCCACAAATATAGACGGTGTCGTGTGCCACACACTCCCCTCTTGTGACCCCACTCACCAAATGACATGGATCCACAGCTTTGCAGTCTGGGGTCAGAAAAGCTGAGATCAATAAGATCGAGTGTGAGACAAAGGGATTTCTCTGGAGCCTCTCACAATAATGGTTTCCATAGATGTTCAAAGGCGCTCATTTGTTTTCATATATGGGAGACAAAAAAGGAACCAATACTGAAGTACTGTATGGATGGAGAAAAGTTTGCGCTGGCTAGGTGCTACTTACAAAAAACTGACTAAAACAGGCATCAGTATGAAGCTCCGGGTGTGCCGCTGGTCGGCGTGCATTCAACCTAGAGCGAAGATTTCTTCAGTGGTTTAGAGAGCGGAAGTGAATGAACGCATTTCGTCCCTCCCCCAGGGCATGGGGTCACAAGAGGGGAGTGTGTGGCACATGACACATAAGAGATTATTTCTGAGGACATTGTACTTTCATCCTTGTGTCCTCGTCCGTCGCATCATAAAGAGGCGGCGTTGCATTCCTTGGACTTTGTCTGAGCTCTGAGAGTATACTTAGCTGCTACTGCTCCATTCT
This sequence comes from Rana temporaria, assembly GCF_905171775.1. Classification (NCBI taxonomy): domain Eukaryota; kingdom Metazoa; phylum Chordata; class Amphibia; order Anura; family Ranidae; genus Rana; species Rana temporaria. The sequence continues at coordinate 267,188,897 of NC_053493.1, read as the reverse complement.
GGAGGTCAGACTCGCTGTTTGTTTTGGTGGCTGGTCCCAAGAAGGGCCTGGCGGTCTCGTCGGCCACCATCTCGAGGTGGATCCATCAGATCGTGATTCAGGCTTACGCCGTAAAGGGTCGGGCGCCCCACTTTCCTGTCACAGCGCATTCGACCAGGGCAATAGGTGCCTCTTGGGCTTTCCGACATCAAGCGTCTGTTTCCCAGGTGTATAAGGCGGCGACTTGGTCGTCCGTTCACACTTTCACTAAATTCTACAAGGTTGATGTGAGTGCATCTTCGGATGCTTCTTTCGGCCACAAGGTTTTGCAGGCTGTTGTTTAGAGTTGGAACCCCTCCGTTGAGGAGTACTGTTTTTGTTTTGGGGTGAAGTTTGTTTTAATGCTGTTCTCACCCCTCGTTTTTTTACACTGCTTTGGGACGTCCCACTTTGTCAAGATTACTGCTGTGTCCGTCCATGAACCAAAGAGAAAATAGGATTTTTGTACTCACCGTAAAATCCTTTTCTCTGAGTTCATGAACGGACACAGCACCCACCCCTCCGTTTTGAGTTTTCACTGCTTTTTGACGAACTGAGCTGCCAGATGCAGAGAGAGCGGTTATATCCAGAGGGACTGCTGCCTGTGCGGTACTGTATTGGGTGTGATGTGTTTAACACTTTCTACAAGTTTCTGCCTAGTCACTCCTAAATGAAGACTAATACCCACTTTGTCAAGATTACTGCTGTGTCCGTCCATGAACTCAGAGTAAAGGATTTTACGGTGAGTACAAAAATCCTATTTTTTTTGTAATGTTTTACATGGTCATTTATTTGCACTTACCAATTATATTCTGCAAGCGATGTTTATATTGATCCATCATACCTCAAGGTTTTAGTACCTTTGCGATAGCTGCTGCAGTTTTTTTTTGTTTTTCTTCTTTGAGGGTGGACGTTTTCTAGACTTCAGCAATAGTTTGCATTACAATGACAATGCTAAAAGTAACCAATTTGCATTCCCTTTTAGAGAGCCACGGGTTTTCTTTATGTATGAGGGTTTCCCAGTGGCTTCTGAAGAGTTTGTGCAGCATTGATCCAGTAATAGGCCTTCATCCAAAGGCACTTGGGGCAGGGCCATCTTTAATATTGATTGGACCCTGGGCAAACATTTTCTTGGGTCCCCCTCCATGCAATCTCGCTCTCCACCTGCCTGCACACCATGGACTGGGGTGGTGAGGGGACCCGTCAATAGACAGAAAACTCCTAGGTATCCTAGAACTCCTGGGATCAGTGGCAGCACTGGGGGGGAGGGTGTGATCAATGGCCATGCTGATTTTTTTTACAGATATAAAGGAGTTTCAACATTGGCCATCATGTAATAGGGGTTTACACTGACCTCTAATGTATTAGAAGCATTCACAATATCCACCAATGTAAGGAGGGGGACCTTCACACTGGCCACTAGTATGATTAAAAGGATTGTACATCAAGCCCCAATGTAATGAGAAGATTTACAATGACCACCAATGTAAAGGGGAACATTCACACTTACCACTAATGTAATAGGAGCATTCACAGCAACCACCAATGTAAGGAGGGATTTACACTGACCACTAATGTAACTGAGACACTTAGCCTGCAATGACATTTGTATGTGTCGGGAACACATGCAAAATCACTTTCCTGACATCACAGAAATGTGCTGCCCTTTAGCAGATACACAGCAGTGCCATTAATTGTTAATGACACCCTCACACATCTGCTGACATGCTGTACAACCCTGTGATTTGAAAAAAGCACTAGGGACTTTCTTCCGCATATATAGCGCATAGAGAGGCCAATTTAAATAATTGGGCTACCCTACACGTGACCTGCATCTTTATCCATCCTGTCAGTACACCTTTGCACCCTAAAACCCATGCTAACCTCTGCACCCCAAACTTTCCCCATCCTCTCCACTCCAACCCTCCACCCCTTTAACTCTACCTGCCTCCTCTGCTCATCTTTGCACCCACCTACCTTACTTCTATACATCCCCTCCTTGCTCACCTGTGCACCCAAAATGTAATTCTCTGCCTACCTCTGCACACCCCACACTACCCCCCCCCCCCCCCCACTACCAATTTGCTTACCTTTGCAGAACAGGCTGATGTAAGGGTGAATGACCACAGTTGCAGGCAGGACATTCAAGCATGACCCTTTACCTCCCCAGTGGACAGCATTCAATATAGGTGATGGATATACATATGAATGCCGCCTCTATTTACATATGAATGCTGCCTATGCGCGTCTATTTACATATGCATGCAGCCGCTATTTACATATCAATGTAGGTAATTTACATGTAAACACAGGGTCAGCAGGTGAGTCATCTGTACGCAACAATAGGGCAGAGCTGGGCAGCATTAGTAACAGCACTTCACACTGAGATACCAGGACACAGCACAGGACTAAAACTTCAAGGGACAAGGGAGTTTAAAACGGAATATTTGGCAAGTATGAGGTAGCTGCTTTGGGCCTCATAACAATGACAGGGCCCAGGGCAGCTGCCACTTTGCCCTGCCCTAAAGACTGCCCTGCCTGGGTGTGGGACAGAACCTCTATATTCAAGCTATTGTACGCTCAGTAGTGCAGTTTTGAAAGCATGTTGATCAATTTTCAGGGATTTTGCTGTTTTTACCAAGGGAAGGTACCAATTGCATGGGACCTTTCCTTGCCGATTGGCTCCCGCTGTGTGCTGGGAGCCGAGTGTTCCCAGCATACAACGGGGGACGGACGGGAAGGAAGGAAAAAACCCGTCCTTTGCCCGTATCGTAGGGCCAGAAGTGGGTGCAGATACTTGTCTGTAGACAGGTATCTGCACCCCCCTCCCCCTGAAAGGTGTCAAATGTGACACCAGAGGGGGGGAGGGTTCCGATCAGCGGGACTCCACTTTAGAGTGGAGATCCGCTTTAAGTAATTAAAATCAAAATTCTTAAAACTATTGGAAATCTAACTATGGCAGGCTAAGGGGTCCTCTTGTATTGAGGGGGGAAATCAGGCACTGTAGTCCCTGTGCACCCTGTGTACTCACTGTGTGCTCCCAACAGGCTCATTTGCCCTCTGCCTATTTATTATAATGCATGCGTTTCTACTGTGGAGGCTCTCAAAATTTAGAGTTAGGACTACAGAAAATACTGAGGTGCCTTCTGCCTTGACGTGGCTCTGTAGCTTATGCATGTATGTACAAATGTGTGCAAACGAAACCCCTGTTTTTAACACAATACTGTTAGGATAATTTGGTTGGCTGCAGGCTGCTCAGTAAGTTGAGTTGGGAATTTCTTTGGTTTTGTTTTACTGTACATAATCTGACAATGTTTATTAATGTTAATTAAAAAACGTGTGTTCCTCTGAGCTTTGTTTTCCTGGATTTCAATCTGAAGGATTTTGACCCTAATATGCAAAATATGTGACCTTTGAACTTTCATGATCATGGTTGGAGTATTCAAGAAAGGTTTTTTTTTGTAAAACATTTTTAATTAGTCTTATGCCGCGTACTATGTGATGAAAAAAAACAACGTTTTTAAAAACGTCACTTTAAATGACTGTGTGTGGGGGAAAACGTTGTTTTATGTCTTCTGAAAAACGACAAAAAAAAATTGAAGCATGCTTAAATTTTATGTGTCGTTTTTCAAAATGTCGTTTTTTACTTCACAGAAATTGACCGTGTGTAGCAAAAAACGTCGTTTAAAACAACGTTTTTACACCCGCGCATGCCCAGAAGCTAGTTATGAAGCAAGCTTCAATGGAAAAACGTGGTGGAACGTAACCTCGCTTTGCTAGAGCATTGTGAGAAAACGATGGTGTGTAGGCAACTTCGTCTTTGAAAATTGAAGTTTCAAAAACGTCGTTTTTTACTTCACAGAAAATGTCGTTTTTTCATCACATAAAGTGATGGTGTGTATGCGGCATTAGGCCCTGTACACACCTGAGCGATTTTCTGCTTGAAGCTTGTAGCTCTAAAACGCTCAACAAGCCAAATCTCATTCATTTCAAAGGCCCCTGTTTACATCTGAGCATTCTGTCACCTGAAGCAAAACACCTGAAGCTAAAAAAGGGTACATGAGCTTCTTTTTGGCAGATTACAAGCGTTTTTGGCCCCATGGACTTCAGTAGAAATGACTACAAGCATTTTGTAGGTCGTTTTCTGCTCAAACAGCAGCTCTCCACCCCTAATTTCCTTTCCCTCTCCTCCCTCTAATGCTTTCTGTTGGCTAAACAAAAAGGGCTGAAGTTGTAAAACACTCATAATAATCTTCTAAAACTCTTTAAAAATGCTTGTAAAAAGCTGCAAAAACACTTAAAAAAAAACAGAAAAAAGACAGTAAATCGCTAGGCTTAGCTGTGAATGGAGCCTTAGAGTCGGTTCACACTGCAGCGGCACGACTTCGGGGGCGACTCTGCATGTCGTCCTGAGGACGACTTCAGAGGCGATTTGCAAAACGACTTCTGTATAGAAGTCAATGCAGGTCGCCCCGAGCCGCCCCCGAAGTCGTACAGGAACCTTTTTCTAAGTCGGAGCGACTTGCGTCGCTCCTATTAGAACGGTTCCATTGCATTCAATGGGACGCGACTCGTCAGGCGGCTGAGCCGCCTGACGTGTCGCCCCAGTGTGAACCGGGTCTTATGGTTCCAGAAATTTGTTTTAAACAAGTCAATAATAACAAACTGGTCAGAATGTCAGATAATCTTTATTGTGAAAGGCCAGGTAACCAACAACTCTCACAGTTAGATTACTGTTTATTAAAAGAGCATAAAACTTTATTGTTCCACAACAGTGCAAAAAAGCACATACACTTATCAAGTGCTGTAATTAACTAAAACTGTTACTTGCAACAAATATTACAGTTAGAATAAAATTAAATATCTTAGCTTTTTTTACTTTCACTAGATCGTCATTGAGGAAAAAAATTATTCTTTTAAAGAACTCTAAGTTTTTATTCAATCATAGAGGTAAACAATTTTGCTGGAAATATTGGGATTCATCAAAAGCCTTTCATGCACTCAAAATGTGTCTACTCATGCATTTAACTTGTATTTTCTCCTAACTCCACAATCACCAAGTGTGACAAGTATCTGTAGCAGAACATGGTTACTCCTAAACCAGCAAGTTCTGACATAAGAAGAGGCACAAAAAGGCAGATTCTCCATGACTTCATGGGCTTATTTTCAGACCAAGACATAACGCCAGCTCAGACCTCTGTATTTTACCATCTCTGTTGACATCGCAATGGTTTAGTAGAATCTTACGGAATTTATCCAGGTCCACTCCAGTGATACTTGGCTGTTAACAAAAATATACAAATATAAAATTAGCAAATGTGAAAAGTTAAACCAAGCTTCACACGTTGACTGTCCCTAAATGTGTGTGTGATTGCTTCACTCCAAACTCTCCTTTATGACAGTGTAACTTGTACCATTCAGGAAGTGGACTTTATTCCTGGGCGCCACATTCTGTAGATGTGCTCCTGTGTTTGTGCTGGAAGCACTAAGAATGAGCTGTTACCGACAGCTCCGGGTCTCGTTCTAACAATCACGATCTGGGAGAACTGGCTCCCAATTGTGCAAATCACAGTGATCACTACTGTGAAGACCCGCCCAAGTGTTGTTTCTCCTTTGTGATGCACTGTATCATTTCCTCCTGGTTAGAGGAGAAATCTATAAAAAAATGTTAATGAATAAAAAATAAAAATAAATAAATAAACAAATAAAGATTAACTATATCAGAGCTTGATCTAGTTTAGCGAGTGTCAGTGTTAGACCCCTTTCACACTGGGTCGTTTTGCAGGTGCTATTGCGCTAAAAATAGCGCCTGCAAACCGACCTAAAACAGCCACTGCTGTGTCTCCAGTGTGAAAGCCACGAGGGCTTTCACACTGAAGCGGTGTGCTATCAGGACGGTAAAAAAAGTCCTGCTAGCCGCACCTTTGGAGCAGTGTTTTTACCGCTCCTCCGCCGCTCCTGCCCATTGAAATGAATGGGACACACGGCTATACTGCGGGCAAAGCGCCTCTGCAGAGGCGCTTTGTGGTGGTTTTTAACCCTTTCTCAGCCGCTAGCGGGGGTAAAACCGCCCTGCTAGCAGCCGAATAGCACTGCAAATTTGGCGCAAAAGCGCCGCTAAAAATAGCGACGCTTTACCGCTGACGCACCTCCCACCCCAGTGTGAAAGGGGTCTTAGTGTTTGTGTAAGGGATAGTTAGTGTAAGTGTGCCAACTAGTGGCCGTTTTAGGGTAGGGTGTTTTAGGTGCCAGTGCAAGTGCTAGTGTCAGTGGGCCAGATTCACAACGGAGTTACGGCGGTGTATCTCCGGATACGCCGTCGTAACTCTGAGTTGCGGGGTCGTATCTATGCGACTGATTCATAGAATCAGTTACGCATAGATTTCCATAAGATCCGACCGGCGTAAGTGTCTTACACCGTCGTATCTTAGGCTGCATATTTACGCTGGGCGCTAGGTGGTGCTTCCGTATATTTCCGCAAGGAATATGCAAATTAAATAGTTACGCCGATTCAGAAACGTACGTCCGCCCGGCGCATCTTTTTACGTCGTTTACGTTGGGCTTTTTCCAGCGTAAAGTTACCCCTGCTATATGAGGCGTATCCTATGTTAAGTATGGATGTCGTTCGCGAATAGGGCTGTATGTAAGTTACGTTCACGTCTAAAGCATTGACAAGTTGCGGCGTAATTTTGAGCATGCGCACTGGGATTCTTTCACGAACGGCGCATGCGCCGTTCGTAAAAAAAAACGTCAAATACGTGGGTTCACACTAAATTTAGGTAAAACACACCCACATCATCCACATTTGAATTAGGCGGGCTTACGCCGGACCACATACATTACGCCGCCGTAACATAGGGCGCAAGTTCTTTCTGAATACGGAACTTGCGCCCTAATTTACGGCAGGGTAACGTATCTGAGATACGTTACGCCCCGCGGATAGATACACCAATGTATCTGAATCCGGCCCAGTGTGTTTTAGCTAGGAAAAAAAGGTACTATGTTTAGTGTCAGTGCCAGTGTATTTAGGTAGGACAAACCCCCCCCCCCCCCTGTTACAAGTACAAATGTAGAAAATTTCAAGGGGTATGAACACTTTTTCAAGGCACTGTATCTATTTTATGCAATACTTAGACAAAGTAAGTACAAAAATATATTTTTTGACCAATTTTAGTTAAAAAAATTGCATTGCTGTAAAAAGTGTACATTTTATTCTTAATTTTGTTTATAAGTAAGTTTTCACTAAAACACTAAAAATGAAGAAAACGTTTGAATATTAAGGTTAGTAAAAAATAAAAAAAATCTGAAGGTAAATAATAGTTGAATGGAGATAGTGAAGAAGAAGTTAATTGGGGAAGCTGATTAGGGTAAACTCATGGCTTGTACACACGATCGCGATTTTCAACGAGAAAAATGCTTTTTTTTTCAGCTGAAACTTGTCTTGCATACACACGGTCACACTAATCTTGGATGAAATTCCAAACGTCAAGAACGCGGTGACGTACAACACGTACGACAAGCCGAGATCAATGAAGTTCAATAGGCAGTTCAGCTCTTCTGCTTGATTCTGAGCATGCGTTTTTTTTCCGCGTTATAATTGCATACAGACGATCGCGATTCCTGATAGGTTGCTCTCAATCTTTTCTTGGCCGGAATTCTCATAGAAAAAGTGCGATGGAGCATACACACGGTCAGAATTTGCAACAAAAAGCTCACATCGCACTTTTCTCTTTGGAAATCGCGATTGTGTGTACGAGGCATAAAAGTTAATAAGGGGTTACATAGAGACAAATGTTATTAACCACTTTAAGACCGCCCACCACACATATACTGCGGCAGGGCAGCTCTATTGTGCAAAACAACGTACCTGTACATCGTTTCATGCAATAGATACTGTGGGTGCGATTGCTGCACAGAGGCAGAATGTGGATCTGCCTATGTAAACAATCCAGTTCTGACAGGGGGGACAACATGGAGATCTGCTGTTCCTAGTGATCAGGAACGGCAATCTCTGTGTTGTCCAAGTGAGCCCACCCCCCAAACAGTTAGAACACACCCAGGGAACACAGTTAACCCCTTGATCGCCCCTAGTGTTAACCCCTTCCCTGCCGGTGTCATTTATACATTTATCAGTGCATTTTTTATCACTGATCGCTGTAAAATGGTCACTGGTCCCGAAAAAGTGTCACTTGGGGTCAGATTTGTCCGCCGCAATGTTGTAGTCCAACTAAAAAATCGCAGATTTACCAGTAAAAACATAAAAAAATATAAAAGTCCATAAATCTATCCCCTATTTTGTAGACGCTATAACTTTTGCGCAAATCACTATACGCTTATTGCGATTTTTTTTAACCACAATAAAGTAGCAGAATACATATTGGCCAAAAACTGATGAATAACATTTTTTTGGGGGGGGGATATGTATTATAGCAGTAAAAAATAGTTTGAAATTGTCGGTCTTTTATTGTTTATAGCGCAAAAAATAAAAACCGCAGAGGGGATCAAATACCACCAAAAGAAAGCTCTATTTGTGGGGAAAAAGAACATCAATTTTATTTGGGTACAACGTCGCACAACCGTGCAACAAATGGCCTGGTCATTAAGGGGGTAAATCCTTTCCAGGTCGAAGTGGTTAAAAAACAAAATTGCTTTCATACCATTTGATTTGCAGATGAAATGAAACAAAATAGATACAAAAGTAACAATATTACTTTGTATCTTTCTATTTTGTGTCTGAAGAATATTGATAACGCAACAACTCCAACAGAGAAGTGAATTGCCAGCAAGTGGGAGGAAGCATCACTGGACCCTGTGTACTTTGAGGACTTCTTTAGGTGTATCCTCAGCTAGTTAACTAAATAATTGTTACTGTAACATTTGACAAGGGTTACTGAACATTCACATATTATACAGTGTGTGTGTGTGTGTGTGTGTGTGTGTGTGTATATATATATATATATATATATATATATATATATATATATATATATATATACATATTTCTGGTATAGAGCAATGAAAAGTTTTTAGCTAATGAAAAAATTGCTTTCTAAAGAAAATGGGGCAGATCCAGGTAGATCGGCGCATTCTTCTGTCCGGCGTAGCATATCTATGATACGCTACGCCGCCGTAACTTAATTTTTTTTTGGTATCCTAAAAGAATTTCCGCCGTAAGTTACAGCGGCGTAGCGCAACTTAGGCGGCGTAAGGGCACGCAATTCAAATGTATGTGATGGGGGTGTGTTTTATGTAAATACGTCTTGACCCGACGTAAATGATGTTTTTTTTCAACTGTGCATGCGCCGTCCATGGGGGTATCCCAGTGCGCATGCTCGAAATGAAACCGGAACAAGCCAATGCTTACGACGGTGACGTCATTCTACGCAAAGCCCTATTCGCGAACGACTTACGCTAACGATGTAACATTTTCAAAATTTGACTCGGGAACGACGGCCATACTTAACATAGGATACGCCTCTAATAGCAGGGGTAACTATACGTCGGAAAAAGCCGAACACAAACGACGTAAAAAAATGCGCCGGCCGGACGTACGTTCGTGGATCGCCGTATCTAGCTAATTTGCATACTCGACGCGGAATTCGACGGAAACGCCACCTAGCGGCCAGCGTAAATATGCACCTACGATCCGACGGCGTACTAAGACGTACGCCTGTCGGATCGATCCCTCATTCAGTCGTATCTTGTTTTGTGTATACAATACAAAGATACAACGGGGGAATTTTGAAATTACGCGGCGTATCCATAGATACGCCAGCGTAATTCGTTTGTGGATCTGGCCCAATGTGTGTATTTTTTATGTGTCACTACAAAAACAAACACCACAATACCATTTTAATACAAGTTGTAAAAATCATAAATAAATAAATAAATAAATGTAGCTAAGGGGGAAGCATATTAGAGTGATTAAGGTAATAAATCACTGACGTTTAAAAAATATATATATATATTTTTTTTTTCACTTGGCAGGTTGCTTAAAACTAAATTAGTGCAGATCGTATGAGGTTCCTTTGAAGTCGTAATAATAAAATACATTGTAACTAATGTGTTTATAGGAAAACCCTGCCTTCAGGGCTTCAGACAACACAACCCAGAACACAGCTGTCACAAAGTCTACAGTTTTTTTTTATACTTTTATTTTTAATGCTTATACAGAAGACAGTGCCTCTTGTATAAGACAAGCTTGCAATTTAGAGGTTTTTAAAATTCAAAAGCTTCTACAACACAGGCCAGGACTCAACTGTTAAAATTAGATTTGGTCCTGATGATTTCAAGCACCTTGCCAGAGGGCCACCCAAGGGGATAAGCCTTTTGTGTCTTATTACATGTTTTCTCTGCCTACAGCACTACACTTTTGCTTCTGATAAAATGGTTGTTCCCTATTTGTGTATATTGCTTGAAATTAAAGCCATATCGGTACCACTAAAGGTTATATATGTCCCATTATTGGCACTCCTAACACTGTTAATTAGCATAGGATGATACAGCTGTGCAACATTAACATATATTTTCAGATGTGTTTTGAAATATGAAAAAGATAGGTCCTCTTTGCAGATTGCTGTGGCTTGTCCTGAAAAAACGTTGTTTTAATATATATATTTGATCTTCTTTAAATAACTAAGTGTTAAGTGCAGCATAGTTAAATTGAAATACACATCAGTTATACCTTCCTAAAATGTCAAAGTCAACTTGTTCTATAATCTTTTCCAGCAAAATAATTATTTAATCATCCATTATGACCTTTGCAAGGTCAGTCGGTAATCTACTTGTAATAGGAAATCACATTTTAATCAGCTTTAATCACAGTGTGGCTTCAATACAAAGACAGGAACCCAGCACCTTAAGGTTTAGAATACACTGCATGAAAATGTGTAGCACTTTTGTCCATACTTTATTTGTATTTTCTAGTGAATTATTGCAAATTAATATTTTGCATTCTTATATACAGACAGCAGATGGAGCTTTCCAAATATTTTCTAAAGTGTATAAATTGGCCTAGAACGGGAAATAAGGGTACATTTTCTGAAGGGGACACCTGTTCTGGTTCAACTGTCTAATAAGAAATTCCCACTATTTTGGAGGAATGTCCCTTTACTTCCTTTTGCATCACGAAGACAGGAAATTAAGGGAAACCTCCCAAACAGGACACCGATGGGATAAAAAGAACTGACAGGAGTTTCAATACTTCACCACTTTATTCAAAACTATAAAATTAAAATGCTGGCTATTCATACACTTTAACAACAGTGAATGAGCTTTAGAATAGGACCTCATTAACACTGTACAACAAAATGCACAATCGAATCAGCAGAATGATCTAAGCTGCCGAAAGTGATATGGCTTGAGGATGAATTACTCCACACTACTCTAAAAAGGCAGACAGCAGACTGCCTTTTGGCACTGCTTTGTTTATCTTCAAACCATTTATTATCAGGTCAACTCAGATAAAAAGAAATGCGATCTGAGTGTCCATGATGTGACCTGGTGATTATGAATGGCCTGTTGATTCAGAACAACCATTGATTATCAAGCAAGGCAGGTTGATTATCAATGGCTTTTAAAATAAATTAAATAGATACAAAAAAACACACAGTATTCGTTTAAAACCAAATTAAAAAAAACATCAGAATTAGCTCAATAAAGTGTATACATTAAAAAAAACTAAAAATAATTGCAAATTATTTTCAAGTTGCTGTTTTTGCAAAGTTTTAAAAAATATAATGGGACTCTAACACCCAGAATGCCTTTTTCCCCCATTTAAAAAAACCCATAAAATAACAAAAAATACACCAAAAGGAAGGAGAAAAAAACCTAGGGGACATTATTTGTATTTTTCAATATTTTTTGGAGAAATGTTGGAATAATTATTGTTTAATAGTGGAACATAAAACACTAAGGGGCAGATCCACAAAGATCTGCCCCGGCGCAGCGTATCTGAGATACGCTACGCCGCCGTAACTTACTTTTGTTTGCTTCGAATCCAGAAAGAATTCGCGCCATAAGTTACGGCGGCGTAGTCTATCTCTCGCGGCGAGTAGGGGGCGTGTTTCATTTAAATTAAGGCGCGTCCCCGCGCTGAACAAACTGCGAATGCGCCGTCCCTAAATTTCCCGCCGTGCATTGCGCTAAATGACGTTGCGAGGACGTCATTGTTTTGACGTGGACGTAAATTCCGTCCATCCCGATTCACGGATGACTTACGCAAACAAATTTTTTTTTTAAATTATACGCGGGAACGACTGCTATACTTAACATTGCGTACGCCACCAAATAGCAGCTTTAACTATACGCAGAAAAAAGCCGACTAGAGACGACGTAAAAGAATGCGACGGCCGCTCGTACGTTCGTGGATCGTCGGAAATAGCTAATTTGCATACTCGACGGGAACGCCACCCAGCGGACGCTGAAGTATTGCATCTAAGATCCGAAGATCTTAGATGCAATCCCGCCGTGCATTGCGCTAAATGACATCGCGAGGACATCATTGTTTTGACGTGGACGTAAATTATGTCCATCCCGAATCACGGACGACTTACGCAAACACATTTTTTTTTTAAATTATACGCGGGAACGACGGCTATACTTAACATTGCGTACGCCACCAAATAGCAGCTTTAACTATACGCCGAAAAAAGCCGACTAGAGACGACGTAAAAGAATGCGACGGCCGCTCGTACGTTCGTGGATCGTCGGAAATAGCTAATTTGCATACTCGATCGGAATGCCACCCAGCGGACGCCAAAGTATTGCATCTAAGATCCGAAGGTGTACGAAGACGTACGCCTGTCGGATCTAACCCAGATGCCGTCGTATCTTGTTTTGAGGATTCAAAACAAAGATACGACGCAGGAAATTTGAAAGTACGCCGGCGTATCAATAGATACGCCGGCGCACTTCCTTTGTGGATCTGCCCCTAAGCATGCACCAATATCAAGCAATAATGAAAAAAAAAAAAAAGTTAAAAAAAATAATTTAAACCAACAAACCATGTAATTAGTAGGTCAAGTGAGGACATGATAATCATGGAGCTTTTGTATACAGACAACAACCGTGTGATCACAGTGCCTTTGTATACAAACAAAGAGACATCAGCAAAAGGTCGCTCAACCTACTATTCATGCTTTTTGCTATGCAAACAATTAGTATGTCATACAGCAATAGGGTTTAAAAATACAGGTACAGGATTAGCAGGTCACGGAAGAGCCTGTCAATCACATGATTTTTTTTTTTACATCTTATAAGAGGACAATAATTTCACCATTTCCAATATTTTAAGGGGATGTCAGAAATTTTGTCAAAATTTTGGTGAAGGGAAAATTGTCAATTTCACTCATCTCTACAGTTAAAGGGGTTGTAAAGGTAAATATATATATTTTTTTTAAATAACAAACATGTTATTCTTACTTCCACTGTGCAGTTCGTTTTGCACAGAGTGGCCCCGAACCTAGTCTTCTGCGGTCCCTCTGCGGCTGTCTTGGCTCCTCCCACAAGAGCTGACCCCCTTCTTGGGAAGCGTTCTTCCAAGGGGGTTAGCTTGTGGGTGCACTCCCGTTATAAGCCGGCAGCTATAGCCGATGACTGTATCACTCGGCCTGCCCCCCCGGTGCGCTGCGTCATTGATTTGATTGACAACAGCGGGAGCCAATGGCTGCGCTGCTATTAATCTAAAATGGCGAGCTGCTTCATAGGATGCATTAAGGTGAAAAAAAACATGAAGCTTTACAATCCCTTTAAAGCAGAACTCCAAGTTTATGAAAAAAAAATCCTCCTATACTGAGTCCTGCTGTTTATTTTTGTTCACATGTTGCCAGTCTGCCTGAAATTGCCAAGTAAGTAATATTTCTGACTGCAGATGAATGTCCTACTTCTATAAGTACAGTAAGCATTGCACAACCACTTATCACCGTTATTTAGAACCCCTCTATAGTCTCAGAGACTACAGAAGTGAAATCAAGATGTTACCAGCAATGATGGTGTATGGGATTTAATAGATTGCAATTTTTATACAATTCTGCCAAGATATTTCTACCCACTGAGCCCTTCTTGCAGCTTGCATTGGGCAACTATGGGGTGTGGGCAATGATCACTTTACACAGTACTCCCCTTTCATCAACCACAAAATTGCTCATAACTTAGCAAATACTTCATGAGTTTCAAAAAGCATGAGACTTAAAGTAAAACTATAGGCAGAACTTTTTTTTACATTTTTGGATAGAGTAGGGAGGGTTATAATGCCTGTTACATTTATTTTCATCATATGTGTCCCATAGCCAAACAGGAAGTGAGAGGAAATCCCTGCAAATTAAGAAAATCCTTTTGGGGCCACCAGGTCACCAGAACTAGTGCGCCCATTGGAAGATTTCCCCTCTATTACTTTTCTGGGGACAGCCCAACATTTGGGATTTTCTTTTAATTTCACTTTCAATGATAATGGTAAATAGGACAAATAAAGAGGGTCAATCTTCCTAAAGGGGGCAATACAAACTGACAGGGGTTCTAATCCCTCCCCACTCTATACAAAATAACAAATTGCATTTAGTTATACTTTAATTTCAGGACATGACACCAACAGCACGCCAAAACTACCTTCTGTTTCCATGGGGCTCAGACGAGGCACAATATATAACAAGTAATATTTTGAGAGTAGTGGCAGATGTGAGAGACAACATATTTGAGGGAGGTGAGCAAGTTGGGAAAGATGGAAATAATAATAAATCATTAACCAATGCTGCTAATTTGGAAGGCTGAGCTTATCAAAGCATTTTTCAGGTTAATATTTGGCTAGGAAACTCACCTTTACTAGTTCCATCATGTCTTTAACAAATCCATCAACTTCAGGACCTTCAAGGGCTCCTGTTTTACTCTGGAAAAATATTTTATATCGTTATTCAGCATATCCCCCTCATATCTACTTTGAATATTTTTGTTAATCAATTTTTTTTTACTAGTTGATAGTTTATATATACCTAAAAACATATATCTATATCTATATCTATATATATATATATATATATATATATATATATATATATATATATATATTATCTTTTCTAATAAATAAACACTATATCTGAAAAAGTGAAGACGGTGAAGATCATTAACAGGTAAGAAACAGTAGAAACAAGAGTCCGTGTTCAAAGAAAAGCAAAAGAGATCTCAACAGCTTGAAATGCTCATTCTCTTCCACCAGAACCACCACTCGTGAACATAATTTGGGGTCTAAATACACCCCTGTTGTAATTGCTCTTACCAAAAGGTACTGTATATACAGCGTTGTATGAACTCAAAATTGCCTCTCCACTTCTTCAGATTCAAAAGGGTACATAAATGCATCCAGTGACTGGTGCTCAGATATAGAGGTAAAAAAAGCCACAATAGTGTAATACTGTATAAACTTTTTATTTATAACCTCTCCCCTTTAAAATTGCATTTACAATATATAAAAAATTCAAAGGCAATACATCACATCACATTGGTGCAGCGGGAGCATATCAGGGCGATGTTTCCATGCCTCCGTAGTCCAGCCAAATCACCAAACAAACACACTTCCGTGTATCGCGAGCTGCATGATGACGTCACCTAACTGACAGCTACTACAACCAACCCAGACGCGTTTCGTCGATCATCGACATCATCTGTGTCAGTAAGGTGATGTCATCACACAGATCACGATACACGGAAGTGTGTTTGTTTGGTGGTTTGGCTGGACTACAGAGGCATGTAAACATCGCCCTGATATGCTCCCGCTGCACCAACGTGATGTGATGTATGGCCTTTGAATTTTTTATATATTGTAAGTGCAATTTTAAAGGGAAGAGGTTATAAATAAAAAGTTTATATGGTATTACACTATTGTGGCTTTTTTACCTCTATATCTGAGCACCAGTCGCTGGATGTGTTTATGTACCCTTTTGAATCTGAAGAAGTGGAGAGGCATTTTTGAGTTCATACAGCGCTGTATATACAGTACCTTTTGGTAAGAGCAATTACAACAGGGGTGTATTTAGACCCCAAATTATCTTCACGAGTGGTGGTTCTGGTGGAAGGGGATGAGCATATCAAGCTGTTGAGATCTCTTTTGCTTTTCTTTGAGCACACACTCTTGTTTCTACTGTTGCCTACCTTTTAATGATCTTCACCGTCTTCACTTTTTCAGATATAGGGCCAGATTCAGAAATCTAAATCTAAATCTAAAATAGATACGCCGTTGTAAGTCCGAATCCGCGCCGTCGCAACTTTAAGCGTATGCTCAAACTGAGATATGCTTAAATGTTGCTAAGATACGGCCGGCGTAAGTCTCCTACGCCGTCGTATCTTAACTACCTATTTACGCTGGCCGCTAGGGGCCTGTACACTGATTTACGCCTAGAATATGTAAATCAGCAAGATACGCCTATTCACGAACGTACGCTTGCCCGTCGCAGTAAAGATACGTCATTTACGTAAGGGGTTTTCAGGCGTAAAGATAAACCACCAAAAACATGGCGCAGCCAATGTTAAGTATGGACGTCGGAACCGCGTCAAATTTTTCAAGTTTTACGTCGTCTGCGTAACTCGTCCGTGAATGGGGCTGGCCGTAAGTTACGTTCACGTCTAAAGCATTGACGATTTGCCGACGTGATTTGGAACATGCACACTGGGATACGTCCACGGACGGCGCATGCGCCGTTCGATCGAAACGTCATTTACGTGAGGGGTCACACTTAATATACATAAAACACGCCCACAGCTTCAACATTTGAATTTGGCGGGCTTACGCCAGCCCCAATACGCTATGCCGCCGTATTTTCGGCCGCAAAATCTTTGAGAATACCATACTCGCCTCTCAAAGTTACGGCGGTGTAGCGTATAGGAGATACACTACACCCGCCTAAAGGTATGTGAATCTAGCCCATAGTGTTTATTTATTAGAAAATATATATAGATATATGTTTTTAGGTAGCACCGCCTTGATATGTAATGTGTTGTTAATGCATTGTATGTTGTATTTCCTGTAAGGCCCTGTAAGGGCGGCGTAGCGTATTAGGGCTGGCGTAATGTAAGTGTCCTGTAAGGCCCTGTGGTAAGCCTTTACTAGTAGCCACTCTGGGATAATTATGTAGCCTGCTCAGATTGGCAGAGGTTGTTACTCCAATCCGAGCAGGTTTAGCAGGCTCTGTAGTCATCAACAGAGTGCATCACGCACTGGGATTGGCTGAGCAGCGCATATACTGAATACATATAGCTTTACAGAGCACCCGGCAGGCTGCGTCCTCTTCGTTCTTGAACAACGGTATTACCACACAAGGGGGTCCATCTTATACGGTGAGTAGAGCACAAAACCACATTTTTAAATTCAATATTAGGGGGTCGTCTAATATGCCCAGCCGCCTTATATGACGGCAAGTATGGTAACCTTTTTTTGCAAATACCGTAAACATTAAAAGAGCCCTATTGGTTTTCATTTTATCTTTGAGGAATATATATGTGCCCACCTTTGGAGTGGAGGAGACAGAGTGGTTTTATTTCAGGCATCTTTTAAAAGGAGGGGCGCTAATAGGACCTAGTTTGCAGTGGAAGAGACAAGGTAGTGCTATTAAATACTGTATATCCCATTTAAGGGGAAAGTTGCAGTATGGTCCTATGACAACAAGGTTCCACCGTTTGGGGGGAGAGTCCATCTTATTTATAGATTGGGAAAGAAACACAAAGTCTTGGTGTGTGTCAATGTTTTCAATGCAGGATTCACATGGAACAGCATGTCAAGATTGAAGACTGAAGAGCATACTTTTGGGTCACATTTTAAAAAGGGACAGTATTGTATAATTCTGAAGAGCAGGACCTTTATGGTTTTTATTTATTACTGTGATGTGATGGCACAGATGTACATTTCCCACTAATGTAAATTATTTGTTTGTTGGGCACATATTATAATTTCAACCCTATTGAGTGCTGCATTTAATGTCTGTTTGGTTACTAAAGCAGTGCAGCTTGGTCAAGGACCAACACTGCCTATTTACTGGACCACAAAACACAGATGAGGCTTTGCTGGGTTCTCCCCTACCGTTAACAAATTAAAAATTTTATGGTAGTCATACACATCGAGCGATTCTTCACAGAATCGGACTATATGATCAAATCTTTGAATTATCAAAAGTACGCAGACCCTGTCATCGACTGATTTTGAGAAAAAACTAAAATGTAATCGAAAATGCTCTGATGAGTTTGCATTTAGAGTCTGATCATAGGAAAGTAGATAGATTGTTAAGTGTATGGTGAATTTAATTCTTTTTGGGATCTTCTGATCCTATTTTACTTATTGTATACTATGTATATGTTCCCTGTATGGACAACATTAGATTGACAGCACCGTGTGAGGCACTAGAGTCATGATCAGCTTTCCAGTCTGTGTTGCTATGCAGATGAATACAGAAAGCTAAAATAGAAACATATTCATAGTAGCTGTATTTCAAAATGCATGCAATTGTTTTACATTTGCCTGGGGTTTAAGATTATCCACAAATCTATAACTTTATATTTATATTTCAGCCATACACTGTTATATTGCTTAAAAAATGAGCAGTTGATATTACTTACTACATCATAGTGTGCAAAAATAGTTTCAAAGTCCCTTTTTCTTTCATCTTGACTGCTTGCCTAAGAAAAAAAAGAACAGCTATTAGGCATCTGAGTGTGAACGTTATTGTGCTTCTGTTTGTTCAAGCTCATTGGTTGATTCTGTGTAAAGCATAGACTAGTTTATGAAATGAATGGCCTTGTACACATGCCTTCTATTTAATGCTGCACAAACAATTTGATATATAAAATGTTCTTTTTTTTCTCAAAGATTTTTTTCAAATAAAGAATTTACAAATAATGATTTTCATTAAATAGTGCAGCAAGGGTACAATACCCAATAGTCTTTACAAATATATTGTAAATACAGAAAAATAATAATTGAGGGTCAAATCTACATAACATTTTTCAACATTTGCAAGTATAATAAAAAAAACATCAATATGTAACTCTAATAGATATATTTACATTTGATTATTATTTATTTTGATTACATTTTCAAAATCTATAAAATAAAAGTACCCTTAAATGTACATGGAGTCTAATAAGCTTTTGTAAACAAATTAGGATGAGTTTGTCATCCTAAAATTGTAGGTGAATATTACAATGGGTCCAACCTTATGTAGCCAAAATAATGATCATAAAAAGGAAAGGAAAGAGAGAAAAAAGATAAGAAAGGAAAAAGGTTAAAGATACAAAGTACTGTATCTTGTGCCGACTTTTCTATTTTTGAAGTCATTTTCAAGTGGAAACAGTTCTAGAACCATCAATCTGATATCTAGTCCACGGATCCCAGGATTTCTCAAATAATTGAACCTTATCATTTAATATGTTTGAAAGATGTTCATTAATCATAATCCAGGACAATTTAGCTTTTAGAATGTCAAAGGGTAGGGTTGTTGTTTTCCAAGGTCTGGCTATATTAATTTTGGCTGCTACAAATATAAAAATTAAATGTTTAGGGATCTTCTCCATTTGACTGCAAAGTAGTGCTTGTTTCGGGGATCTGTTTAGATCAATATTAGTGAGGGAATAAATAAGATCATAAACTCGATTCCAAAAAAGTTTGACTTTGGGGCATAGCCACCATATAAACATTGTTTATAAAACTTCTCTCCACACCAATTTTTTACCAGCTATGGTTTTCTAATTGCCCGACCAAACTCACATCGGAATTCCGACAGAATTCCTTCTAAGGAAAAGAGAACATTTTCTCTATCTAAACTCCGATAGAATTCCTTGGAATTTCTGATGTAAAAACTCCAATGGGCATACACACGGTCGGAAATTCCGATCGTGTGTACGAGGCATTAGAGAGCCAAAAATAAAAATCTTGCGCCTTGTAGCCATTCTACTCATGTAATGTTCTGTTCTTATTTTTTTCTTATTACGAGACTGGGACTGATCATGTAATTATAGCAGACAGACCCTGCCACTTGGCACTCCGGAAGTGGGAAATTATGGGAGTAATAAGACATTAATTAAAGTAGAATTATGGGCAAAATGTTTTCTTCTGGATAGAATAAGGGAGGATTTTAACCCCTAACAGATTATTTTTTTTTTTTGCCATCTGTGCCCCAAATCAGGGAGATTTACCTTCACTTTCTGTTCCATAGCCAAAACAAGAACTGAGACGGAATTTCATACAAACTTAGGGATTCCCTTGGGGCCCACCAGGTTACAGAACTAGTGTCCCCATTGGAAGATTTTCTCTCTGTTATTTTTATAGGGCCAATTTGAAATTTTCTTTTACTTTTGTTTTCAATGGTAATGATAAACAGAACAAACAGAGAGGATGAATGTCGCTAACGAGGGCACAGACAGCAATAGAAACCTTATAGGTGTTCTAATCCCTCTCTACTCTGTCCAAAACCAATATATATATATACATATATATATATATATATATATATATATATATATATATATATTGACTTTAAGTTTGATAAAATGCTTGCAATATATATATATATATATATATATATATATATATTTTTTTTTTTTTATTCATTGACAAATAGAGTTACATCTTAAAAAGCAATCTTGTATTACTTAGAAATGTAATGTTAATATTACACTTTAATAAGATGACACTTTATTTGGTTATTTAAACACTGTCTAATCTATGGTAGACAGCTTCTGCCTCCTTGTGTCCATTATTACCAACAAAGGGCCAGATTCACGTAGCCCGGGCGCAACTTAACTTTTCCGATTTAAGTTACACCGCCGCAATTTTTCCAAGTTAGTGCCCGATCCACAAATCACTTACTTGGAAATTTGCGGCGGTGTATCCTAAATCCGTCCGGCGCAAGGTGGGCCAATTCAAATGGGGCGAGTCCCGTTTAAATTAGGCGCGCTCCCGCGCCGGACGTACTGCGCATGCTCCCGACGCAAATTTCCCGATGTGCTTTGCGCGAAGTTACGATGCGCCGAGGTTTTGTGAATCGCGACGGGTAAAAAAAAGTTGCGTCGGGAAAAAAAGAGTTGCGCCGGGAATTTTTTTTTTTTTTTTTTAAATTGACAGCGACGCGGGAAAGACGGGTACACTTTTACATGGTGTACTAACTTTACACTTTGTAAAAGGTACCCTATCTTTGCGACGGCAAACTAACACTTACGGCGACTTAACGAAGGGAAAAAGCTTTATGGATCTCCGTAAGTGCTAATTTGCATACCCGACGCTGGTTTACGGCGAGAACTCCCCCCAGCGCCGGCCGGGGTACTGCATCCTAAGATCCGACAGTGTAAGTCCATTACACCTGTCGGATCTTAGGGCTAGCTATGCGTAACTGATTCTATGAATCAGTCGCATAGTTAGAAACAGAGATACGACGGCGTATCAGTAGATACGCCGTCGTATCTCGTTTGTGAATCTGGCCCAAAGGATTCAGCAATCAAGAAACACTAAGCAGAATGGCCTTTGGAAATGCAAGTGTGAAAGGCCTAGCAAAGGTCTTCTAACCGTATTGAGATGCTTAGAAGTACAACAATCAGAACTGGCTAAGGTTGGGTTAGCACAAACTGGGTGACACAGGCAATCATTATTTTTGGATAAAGTATTTTCTTAGATTTAGATGTAGATTAGTATTGCACTTCCGCACTGCATCATCTGAACATCTCTTCTCTGTTGCCTGCTTTCAACATCCACCTCTAACTGAAATTGACTCATTACCAGGGCTTTTTTTTCAACTGGAACTTGGTGGAACTCGGTTCTACCACCTATGGGCTCTAGCTCTCTGCTCCTTGGTCACCACTAGAAATGAGCTCCGGCGTGTTCGCACAGTCCACGTGCAAAGCCCGCCAGGAAGTCTGCATGGCACTGCGCTAACCACAGGCAGGGAGACATTTCCCGATCTCTGCAGCCGAGCATCGGGAATATGCCTCCCTGCCTGTGATAAGCACAGCGCCGTGCAGACTTCCTGGCGGGCTCTGCACGTGAACTGTGCGAACACGTCGGAGCTCATCCCTACTCACCACTATCATTAGTAAACACAGAAGTCTGGCTTCTGTGTTTATCAGGAATAGCTTGTCTCCCAATGGCTCCCACAGATCTGATCTCTTCAGCAGCTCCACAAAAGTAAGATATGTGGAAAACGGTGGAGCTTTTAAGCCCCAACCTCTGCATGTAGCTCATCCCTAAACTCTTTACTATGTACCAAGCGCACAACAAACTCTGCACGTAGCACACACCTGGGGGAGTTTTTTTTTTGGGGGGGTTGTGGTTGAGTTCCTTCACCTATTTTCGGAGAAGAAAAAGCCCTGCTTATTACTATCAATGTGCTTCATGGTAACCTATGCTGCTTTCAACATCTGTAGCCCTGTCCATATTATTGTGATTTTTATTTTAATCTCTTACTGTCTCACCTAAATTATGAGCTGATCTTAATCTTTATAACTCTGAACAATTACACTACTATAGTCAGGCTGTGTATCATAGGAGTGACCTGTGCAGCACAGCTTCCCCCTACTGCCCTGGCTCCCCACTCCTTCCCTCTGAAGCACATCTGGCTTCCCTCCTCTCCTGCAGGCTGTGATATGTTTTAAGGGTGAATGAGGGCTGGGGCCGGTAAATATGTATTTACCAGTCCCTTCCCTTCCTGAATGAACATGGTGAGTGATGTGAGTAGTAGTGAGTAGTGTGTGTTTGAGCTTTGGGGTGCACACCCTAATGCAATAGGCTGTGTATATAAAAAAGATGGACGTGCAATCACATACAGCAAATAATGTCAAACAGGCTATCAACTATTATATAGCAAAATTGACCAATAATGGGAACATTATTTGTGAGACCAATATACTGTAAATTTAGACCACCTTTTTGGGGAAAGCACAGGCTGAAGTGGCACTGGCAATTATTCTTGTTTAAGTTTTTTTTTTTGGATTAGGTATTGCACTTTGGCACTGCACTTTAGATAGGGCACAGAGGGCCAGATCCAGAGAGAGAGTACGCCGGCGTATCTACTGATACGCCGGCGTACTTTCAAATTTCCTGCGTCGTATCTTTAGTATGAATCCTCAAACCAAGATACGACGGCATCTGGGTTCGGATCGTAGATGCAATACTTCGGCGTCCGCTGGGTGGAGTTTGGTTCGTTTTCCGCGTCGGGTATGCAAATTTGCTTTTTCCGACGATCCACGAACGTACGCGCGCCGTCGCATTCTCTTACGTCGTCTCTAGTCGACTTTTTCCGGCGTATAGTTAAAGCTGGTATTTTGCGGCGTATAGTTAGACTTGCCATGATAAGTATGGCCGTCGTTCCCGCGTCGAAATTTGAATTTTTTTTTTTGCGGAAGTCGTCCGTGAATAGGGATGGACGTAATTCACATCTAAGTTAAAAAAATTACGTTGTTGCGACGTAATTTAGCGCAATGCACGGTGGGAAATTTAGGGACGGCGCATGCGCAGTTCATTCGGCGCAGGGACGCGCTTCATTTAAATAAAACACGCCCCCTATTCGCCAATTTGAATTACGCGCTGAGAGATACACTACGCCGCCGTAACTTACGGAGCAAATTCTTTGTGGATTAGAGGAATTCAAAAGTAAGTTACAGCGGCGTAGCGTATCTCACATACGCTGTGCCTATCTAAATGTATGTGGATCTGGCCCAAAGTTTTCAGCATCATGCAAACTTTTACACTAACAGTCCATGTAAGATTTTGCACCTAATGGAGCCTTCTAATTCATCAGTAACCTTAGTTTACAGGTTTTAAGTACAGCAGATGCCCATTTCTGGGCAGCATTACTGCTACAGTGCGTCCCACTGCGCTGGACCACATATATATATATGCGATCATTTGCAGGTGCTATCACTTTTATGCAAACCAATTAATATACGCTTATTTCATTTTTTTTTACCAAAGGCATGTAGCAGAATACATTTTGGCCTAAATTTAAGAAGACATTTTTTTTATAAGATATGTTTTATAGCAGAAAGCAAGTAAATGGTGATCAAATATCACCAAAAGAAAGCTCTATTCCTGTGAAAAAAATCATACAAATTTCATTTAGGTACAGCGTTGCATGACTGCACATTTACTAGTTAAAGTAGCTCAAAGCTGAATAGCAAAAAATGGCCAGATCATGAAGGGGATAAAATCTTTCAGAGCTGAAATAGTTAAATAAACAGTTTTATCTCTAATGCCGCATACACACGGTCGTTTTTTGTCTTGTAAAAAAACTTTGTTTTTTCTCATGAAAAAAAATGAAGTTTTTCAAACTTCATTGTAAAAAACGATGTTGCCTACACACCATCGTTTTTTCAAAATGCTCTAGCAAAGCGCGGTTACGTTCAGCACATACGGCGGCACTCTGTTCCATTCAAGCTCGCATCATAACTTGCTTCTGAGCATGCGCGGGTTTAAAAACGTTGTTTCAAATGTCGTTTTAGCCCACACACGATCATTTTAAATGACCAGTAAAGGAAATCATGTGTATCAAGCCTCACATGTCATATTGGACTAGAGTTGAAGTTTTTCTCTGGAACTTTTTTTTTTTTTGCGAGCAATGTATAAAGCTATGGTGGTTGTGCAAAAATTGCAAAATCTTCTACTTGGGGTATATTTTCTTCTTTTTATATGTTCTTAGGCCATTTCTCTTAGGTTCAAATGTCCCTAGGGTATATTTTCTTCTTATTAAATGCTCTTAGGCTATTTTCTCTTTGAGTGTTCTTAGAACAAGCCAACTATACATGTTACATCCATTACTGTTTTTTTCCACATCAAAAGCCATAGGGTAACAGGTTGGCACTGATAGGCATCATTAATGGGCACTGTTGGGGCTGCATTGATGATCAGGACACTGGTGATCAGTGCCCTGATTATCAGTGCAGATGTTCCCTTTCACACTAGCCAGTTACCAGCTCTTACCTCTCCTCATGCTGTGCGCGAGGAAAGCAATGCCGATAACTAGCGAATCTGTTATATCGTGACCGGCTGATCATTTGGTAAAGACCCGCTGTCATTGGCTTTTTACCCCGATCGGTCCTTTGCTAACCACCAATAACGGTGCCGCGTGCCCCCCTTAGGGTGAGCATGCGCGGCAAGAATGGGAGGACATCATATGAGGTCCTCCTAGAACTAGATCGGCCCTGTCCGGCTGTCATTTGACTATACGGTGGGCAGGAAATGGTTAATATTTTGTCTTATTTGTTTTTTTTACACAAATATCATAGCACCATTTTTCATACCTGTCTACGACTACCTCTTCAAGATAATTTTCAGTCAAACATAATTTTTATACATTCTTCTCAATGTCCTCCTAAATGATCTGAAAGTTGGAGTAAAAATGATTGCATAGTTGCTGGAAGAGATATTTGGAAAGGTGCAAGAAGGTGGGTCAATTACCAGTAAATAAATAATGCAAAAAATGTTTTTTTTCCTGCTGCAGACACATTGATGGCCTTTAGAAGCCTTGGTTAAGTCTGAACTTTTGTGCGTTATGCCTTGTACACACGATCGGAATTTCCGATGGGATAAAATCGGATGGAATTTTTCAGTCGGAATTCCGTTCAAGCTGTCTTGCATACACACTGTCAGACCAAATTCCGACCGTCCAAAACGTGGTGACGCAAAAAAACTACGACGAGCCGAGAAAAAAAAAGTTTAATGCGTCAACTTGATTCTGAGCATGTGTGTTTTTTTCTCCGTCGGAGTTCCACACAGACAAAAAAAACATGTTCTATTTCTAAACTCCAACGGAAAAAAGTCAGATGGGGCCCACACACGGTCGGAATATCCGATGAAAAAATTGCGTCTGACTTTTTTCATTGGAAATTCTGATCGTGTGTACAAGGCATGAGATGTATCTTTAGGGAGGACGGGGTAGGAGACGAGCACTTTTTAAACCCTCATTTCTTCCTATTGATTAAACCATCATTAATATCCTAAAACAGTTTTAATGTACTTTGTATTATAATCAACATCTATTTTAGATTTGTTTCATTTCAGGCTAAAATGTTTCACTGAAGTGTTTTGTAAAATGGAACGCACAGTGCCAAACATAAAGATTCAACAGTACCTAGGTGGTAAATTCCCTCACCCATGATCTCCACATTTTCAATTAGAAAAAAAAAGGTGTGAATCTTAGGTAAAAGTTATCTGAATATTGAGTAAAAGATAAATAGACCCCCTCGTCTTTCTCCATGCATACGGGACTGGGCAGGTCGGGTCCACTCAGCGCGGGTGGGGAGGGCTTGCCCTGGTGCACACTGCGCGGCCACATAAAGAAGCTCCTTCTTATCCATACAGGCTGCAGGCGGGGTGGGTAAGTTGTAGCTGCTTTTTTGCAGCAACCCCACTCCTTCAGAGGATGTGTGGGGAAGAGAGCTCTGTACTTGAATGGGGGAAGGAGGGTGAGCTCTGTACTGGGGGAGAACTTGGGAGTACACATATCCTTCATCCCTGCACTCAGTACGTAGCGCACCCCACAACCCTGCACTTTGTACATAGCGCACACCACAACCCTGCACTTGGTACATAACACACCTATCAACCCTGCATACATTGCGTAGTGCACCTCTCAACCCTGCACTCGGTAAGTAGTGCACCTGTCAACCCTGCATTTGGTACAGATTCACAGAAAAAGTACGCCGGAGTATCTACTGATACTCCGGCGTACTTTCAAATTTGCCACGTCGTATCTTTATTTGTAATTCACAAAAAAGATACAACGGCTTTTGGCTAAGATCCGACAGGCGTACGGCTTCGTACGCCTTCGGATCTTAGGTGTAATTTTCCGGCGGCCGCTGGGTGGAGTTTGCGTAGTTTTTCAGCGTCGGGTATGCAAATTAGCTGTTTACGGCGATCCACGAAGGTACGCGCGTTCGTCGCATTCTCTTACGTCGTCGCTAGCCGGTTTTTCCCGTCGCAAACATAAGCCTGCTTTTTCATGGCTTACATTTAGAACAGCCATGTTAAAGTATGGGCGTCGTTCCCGCGTCGAATTTCAATTTTTTTTTTTGCGTAAGACGTCCGGGAATACGAAACGACGTAACGCACGTCTCCGTTCAAAAAATACGTTGGGGCGCCATAATTTCGCGCAAAGCACGGCGGGAAATTTTCACACGAAACATGCGCAGAACGTTCGGCGTGGGAACGCGCCTAATTTAAATGGTACACGCGCGTTTGAATTAGGCAGGCTTGCGCCGGACGGCTTTATGTTACACCGCTGTAAGTTTACACGCAAGTGCTTGGTGAATCAGGCACTTGCGCTGAAAACTTGCGGCGGTGTAACGTAAAGACGATACGTTACGCCGCCGCAGATCTCTGTGAATCTGGTCCACAGTTCCTATAGTAGTCAATCATATTTTATCCTTATTTAAGTTATCACAGCCAGATCAATGAACTATGCTTTATGTTAATATGGTTAAAGTTGTTGTTAATATTTATTTTTGGAACCTAATCCTGCATAAAACATTTAACAGTGTAATTAAATGAGATAATTCACAAGGGGCGGGTCAGGGTAGGGGTTGGGTGGGGTAACTGATGGCGAGTAACTCCTAAGGCCTGGCTAGTAGCTCAAGACTTTAAATTTTTAGCCCTGCTATATATGTATAACTACAACTATAATAAGATGCAGTTAAAAAATATAGTGATCACTATACAATTTTTTTTCTAGTTTTTATGATCAGTTACTAAACATAAAAATAAAAAATAAAATATTCTTAGCAGTTGGTATTGCAGAAACTGGTTATGTACAGTATTTGGCAAATAGAAGCCATTGAATGGCATCATGATTAAAGTGATACTAAAGCCTTCTAGATATTTTTACCTAAAATGAAAACAAAAAGTTTATACTTACCTGCTCTGTGCAAATATTTTGGGGTCCCCTGCCAGTGATGTCCGCTCCTCCCCTCCTGGGTGTGCCCCCATAGCAAGCTGTGTGCTATGGAGGCACACATTTCTGAGCCAGGCTGTGTGCGTTCGTAGACTTACACAGCGCTACTCCCTCCTAACTGGATTTGAATGACAGCAGCAATAGTCAATGGCTCCCACTGCTATCACTCTGTCCTATGAGAGCTGGTAGAAAGACCATCGCTACTGCAAGCGGGCACAGTGCTGGATTGAGAGGGGAAAGGGGGAAACCGACAGCAAGGTGAAGGCTTTTTACCTTAAAGCAGGTAATGCATTCAGGTAAAAAGAAACATTTGACTTTAGAACCACTTTAAAAGCTGAGAATTGACATGCTTGAATTCAATCAAAATCTGTCAATAGTTTAATATAATAAGTTGGATAATTTAATGTCATATATACCAGTAATATGTTGTTGCTTCTGCTGTACTTACATCCATTTTAAACTGGAGCAGAAAATTTTCTTGAAGTGCTAAAATCCTTGAGATAAAACATAAATAAACAATCAATTTAAATAAATTTAAATAAAAAGTCTTCGAAACTGCCTAGTAAAATAGTAAATCACAATTTATTTTGAAAAGTCTGTACTGCCAATGGTTTGCTAATATTTTATATGATATGCAGCATATTAAAATTAATTTATAAATTACAAATCTAGATTTGTTTTTATAGTAGCATGGATGAAAGCCACAGACAGCCAGCAAGAGTGACACTGCTCAGACTGTGGATAAAGATTTCCTCGTGGGTGCTGGACCCGGCTCACCACCGTCAATAGTAATTGAAGAAAAGGAAAATTGGTCGCACACCATGGAAGGAAGAACTTCTGCAGAATAGTTACTTTATTGCCAAAGTGCCAAAGGGCGTAGGCAGGACGTTACAGGAACATTGGTAGACCGGTTTCACACAGATAACTCGTGCTTGTTCCCTGTGAACAAACATGAGTTATTGGTGTGCGACCAATATTTTTTTTCTTCAATCACAGACAGCCAGTAATAACTATTCTAATCACTCACCATCCATAGAGTGAAAAGAAATATGAATAAGCAAGGTTATGGCATACAGAAAAAATTTCTACATTAATTTTACTGATTTTATTGTGATTACATTAATACTCTTCAATTTTTTATTTTTATTTTTATTTTTATTTTCCATATAACATTAAAATTGCTCTGTAAGATGAGATATTTAGAGTACATTTAACAGATTGGGACTCGATACATTGAAATACTTACTTTGCCAAGTCATTTAGATCCAAACGACCATCTTTATTCTTATCAAACAGATTCATCTAAAAGGCACAAATGATACAGTCACTACAGTGAATAAAATGATAAATACAATGTGATAGTATGCCCATCTTAAAAAGTGCCTTACTGTTTATTACCAAGCAAACATCACCTCTGCGGATTTTAATCCGATGGAGTGTACACACCATCGGATTGAAATCCGCGCCGAATTCCCATCGCGGTGACGTGTCGCGCCGTCGCCGCGATGATGACGCGGCGACGTGCGCGACGCTGTCATATAAGGATATCCACGCATGCGTCGAATCATTACGACGCATGCGAGGGATGGGTTCGGACGGATCGATCCGGTGAGTCTGTACAGACCACCGGATCGATCCGCTGGAGCCGATTCCAGCAGATAGATTTGTTAGCATGTCTACAAATTTTTATCTGCTGGAAATCGGAAATATCCGCGGATAAATATCCGCTGGAATGTACACACCAGGGGATCTATCCGCTGAAACCGATCCGCTGAGATTTTTCAGCGGATGGATCCTCTCGTGTGTATGGGGCCTGAGCATGCTAAGAAATCTATCCGCTGGAATCCTGTCCAGCGGATTGATCCGGTGGTCTGTACAGACTCACCGGATCAATCCCTCCGCTCCTCTCCCTCGCATGCGTCGTAATGATTCGACGCATGCGTGGAAGTCTTTATCTTCCAGCGTCGCGCACGTCGCCACGTCATCATCGCGGCGACAGCGCGACACGTCACCGCGGAAGGATTCCGCGCGGATTTCGATCTGATGGTTAGTACAACCATCAGATCAAAATCCGCCAGAGGATTTGTCCGCGGGAACGGTCCGGAGGACCGTTTCAAGCGGATAATCCTCTCGTGTGTATGGGGCCTAAGACTGTCAGAAGCCACCTCGAGTATAATTATTGCAAAAGGAGTTAACGAAAAAAATAAAAAAACAAGGAAATACTGACATTAAAACCTTACACATCTTTTTAAGGCCATTGCGGACTCTTGTCCCTTCCCAAAGCAATCGTAGGAAGCCTACTCAGTGTTTTAGTTACAGACCAATCTCAATGAGTAATGTTAATTTAATGATCTATGCAATGACTACCCAACTACAGCCATATAATGCTTCTTATCAAATATACAAATCTACAAAGAACAGTCCGATTTGCTCTACAACGTAAAGCACAAAAATGCAAGCCATCACCCTCATTTAATAAACAATTCATAACTTTACAATTTTCTAAAAAATTTGTGCCTCAAAAGTCCACTGCAAGGGGATTTTGTTTTTTTCCCCATTTCCAAAAACATCAGCAATCCCTTTGCCTATTGTCCTTAGATGCAGAGAAGTTGTTTGATTGCCTAATTGACTAATGTAAAAGTATTACTAATGCATCCATTGGTAACTTTTGGTTGCTCTTCACAAAATGAAATCAAACTTCAGTGTAAGCTCTATGGGCCAGATTCACAAAAGGGATACGACGGCGTATCTCCTAATACGCCGTCGTATCTCTGTTTCTATCTATGCGACTGATTCATAGAATCAGTTACGCATAGATATCCATAAGATCCGACAGGTGTAATTGTTTTACACTGTCGGATCTTAGGATGCAGTACCGCGGCCGCCACTGGGGGGAGTTTGCGTCGTAAACCAGCGTCGGGTATGCAAATTAGGAGTTACGGCGATCCACAACGGTTTTTCGCGTTCGCTACTTCGCTGCTAGTCTAGTTTCCCGTCGCAAATTTAGTCGTCGTTTTGGGTGCCCTAACTTTACACAGCACACGTATGTGCTGTATAAAGTATGGCCGTCGTTCCCGCGTCGAAAATTAAAAAATTCACGTCGTTTGTGTTAGACGTCCGGCAATACGGAAGTACGCTACGCACGTCGTTGTTCGGAAAAATGACGTCAGTTCGCGCAAAGCACGGCAGGAATTTCAAAACGGAGCATGCGCAGTAGGTCCGGCGCGGGAGCGTACCTAATTTAAATGGCACACACCCCTTTAAATTACGCGGGCTTACGCCGGAGGCCGCCAGCGTAGCTTTTCATTGCAAGTGCTTTGTGAATCAGGCACTTGCGATGAAAACTTGTGGCGGTGTAACGTATCTAAGATACGCTACGCCGCCGCAGTTCTACGTGAATCTGGCCCTAGGAGAGGGACCTGGGGCATTCAATCTCAGATTTAGACTAGAAGAATTTATTTTTCCTGCTGACCTTTAAATCTAGCATGGTCAGCCAAGCACTGGAGAGAAATTAATAGCTATTAACCAAGCGGTACCGGTGCCTCTACACTTGAGTTTTTGGATGCTGTTGGAGATGCAGAGATACAGGGGGCACTATGCTCCACATCTGGGGAACCTGCCCCCACATTAAACCCTTCTGGCATTCCATCTTTCAACTATGCAACCAAACCATTCCACATGTTAAAAGTATAGGTAATGAACTGAATCTCATCATGAGAATGGAAGAATTAACAACCCATCAACATGATTGTTACCCAGGCTTTAATGTGACATGGAGCACCTGGATCAAATTTCTTCAATCCTTTTTATAACTTAACATTCAAATACCACAATAATAACACACATGCTTTTAGGTTCACCCCAGCTGAACCTCTACCCCTTCCTCTCTTTTTCCTCACCAAACATATTAAGCAATTTGATCGCCCTGCTTATTTTGTAGCACATGGTCTCCCCATTCTCCATGCTTCTCTTGACACACCATAGCCATCTCCATTGCACTTTGTAACTGTATGTACTTTTTTTTTAACTGTCTCAGATGTTTATGAAGGGGTGAGTCTGCCTATCACCCCTGTGCACTTTATATGTATTTGTTGATAATGTTGTTGCTCCATTGAGCTAATGTAAAAGTATTACTAATGCATCCATTGGAAACTTTTGGTTGCTCTTCACAACAAATCAAACTTCAGTGTAAGCTCTATGTTTTCTATAACTGTGGTGCTTATAAGACTGAAAAGGTTTTAAAAAAACTGATTAAAAAAATAAAACTGATGTAGGTACATACAGTATACCTGCAGCAGACTCCAAATGCCTGCAGTTACGTCTGCATGCCAGGCTGATGTGATGAATTAAGCTCCAACACTTAAGGATAATGTCAAAGCTTGCTGCCATCTCTCACTTTCAAGACTGATACTGGCTCATCGCTATAATAAGGATCATCATCTCAGTTTAGAGAAATGTCTCTCTTTGATAGAAAACTGGATGACTAAGAGTTATCTTAAACTCAACAGTTCAAAAACAGAACTCCTTATGTTTCACGCCAGCCGAAAGAGTCAACTGGCAACAACCTGGACACCCCCGCCCATTCTGGGCCAAATCATCACCCCTAGCTCCAAAGTCAAAAGTCTCGGGGTCATCTTCGACACCTTTATGACAATGGACGCACAAATAGGGTCAGTAGTCAGCGGAGCGCACCATCTGTTGCGCCTACTACGCAGACTTATTCCATTTATCCCCAAAGAAGACGTAGCAGTCGTGGTGGGAACAATCGTGAATTCCAGACTGGACTATGCAAATGCCCTTTACCTCGGACTCCCAAAGTACCAAATCTCTCGTCTGCAAGTCGTACAGAATACGGCCGCCAGACTTGTGACTGGGAAAAAAAAATGGGAATCAATCTCACCTTCGTTGAGAACCCTTCACTGGCTGCCAGTAAAAGACAGAATTGCATTTAAAGCACTCTGCCTGACACATAAGTGCATCCATGGGAAGGCTCCGCAATATCTTTGCGACAAGATAGAACCTCACAATTCGAATCGCGTTCTGCGATCCACCGACCAAAATCTGGTCAGGGTACCAAAAACCAAATACAAGTCCAAAGGAGAAAGAAGGTTTGCTTTTCAGGGTCCTAGACTATGGAACGCTTTACCAACCAGCATTCGGTTGGAGGAAAACCACCTGACTTTCAGAAGACGAATCAAAACTCTGCTCTTTTGATGACATGAGACACGAACAACTAGCGCCCAGAAGCGATTCAGTTCGCATGCGCCGCGCTTTATAAGTTTTTCATTCATTCATTCATTCAATAAGGGCCTCACTGGTAAAGGATGGAGGCTGCATTGAGTATAGGTGCATGAACTTTATACCCAAATCAGCTTTTTTTTAACTGACTGATTCTCTTTGCAACCAAGTAGAAAGGCAGACACATATGATAGTTTTGCAAGCCTTGTCTGTGAGTGTTTTTTACTTTAAACATACACAAATATGAACAATAAAGAAATAAACTATGGGCTAGATTCAGCAAGAATTTAAGACGGCGTATCTATTGATACGCCGCGTAAATTCAAAGCTGCGCAGGCGTATCTTCTTTCTGTATTCAGAAAGCAAGATACGCCGAAATTAGGCTAAGATCCGTCGTATCTTAGTTGCATATTTACGCTGGCCGCTAGGTGGCGCTGCCGTCGATTTCAGCGTAGATTATGCAAATGAGCTGGATACGCCGATTCAGAAACGTACGTGCGCCCGGCGCATTTTTTTACGTAGTTTGCGTAAGGCTTTTTTCGGAGTAACGTTACTCCTGCTATATGAGGCATAGCCAATGTTAATTATGGACGTCGTTCCCGCGTCGAATTTTGAAAATTTGACGTCGTTTGAGTAAGTCGTTCGCGAATAGGGCTTTGCGTAAATTACGTTCACGTCGAAAGAATTCACTATTTGATTAGGAGCATGCGCACTGGGATACGTTCATGGCCGGCGCATGCGCCGTTCGTGAGAAACGTCATTTACGCCCACCTCTTGACAATTTGAATTCGGCGCGCTTATGCCGGCAGATTTACGCTACGCCGCCGCAACTTACGGAGCAAGTGGTTTGTGAATACTGCACTTGCCTCTCTAAATTGTGGAGGCGTAGCGTAAATAACATACGCTACGCCCACACAAACTTACGTCCCCCTACCTGAATCTAGCCCTATATGTCTAAGAAAATGCAAAAAAAATGTATTGAACTTACCATAGCATCAGTGTACTCATCCAGTTTGTCAGGAGTTACAAGTTTTTTGTGTTGTGAAAAAAGATCCTGTAGGAAATTCTATGGTAAAAAGAAGAAATAGAATTTTCTTTTCAGTATTCTAGGTTTCAATGTAATTCACAATGTTAACTTGCATATCACAAATGGTGCATTTTTATATTTTCCTATAAAATGTAAGAACATGAATGCTGAAGACTGTAAATGGCCAGATATTGGTGACAATCGAAATCTAGAACAATTGGTCAAATTATACAAAAATCTACGGAGCCAAGGTAAAAAAGAGGCAGATTTGTTCAAAGACATAGAAGTAGACGTGCAATCCACTAGCCCAGAAGCAATACAAATTGCCACCAGAGTCTATTGAACCAGTATCAATTGTCATAAAATAACTTCTGCAACAGGGTATTATTGGGAAAACCAATTCAATATCAAACAATCCATTATGGGTAGTACCTAAATGAGATGACCCTAGTTCTTTCAAGCTTCTGGTAGACCTCAGAATACTGAATAAATATACCCCAAATTGTGCCCTGATAGTAGCAGAAACACCTGACATACTGTCTCGAATTGACGCTAAAGCAAAAGTGTTCCCTGTGATTCATGTTGCAAACTGATTTTTTTTAATTTCTTTTGACCAAAAGTTGTCAATATAAATTCACATTTTCTTTCATGGACGAACAATATACCTTTAATCGTCTTCCACAAGGCTTAGATCTAAGGCCTAGCATATTTAATCAAGCCTTAGTGAAAGTTGAACAGGTTATAAAAAACACACTTTAAATATAATAAGCTGTACCCTCTTTAAAATATTCTGCAACTTTAACAAGCTACTATAGATATATAAAGTTAAGGTGGATTAAGGTGACTGACTGAGTTACCCATGTAGCTATAAATACTGGGGTAGATTCAGGAAAGAATTACGCCGGCGTATCCATAGATACGCCGCGTAATTCAAAAGCTGCGCCGGCGTATCTATTTTCTGTATTCAGAAAGCTAGATACGCCGACTGTAGCCTAAGATACGACTGGCATAAGTCTCTTACGCCGTCGTATCTTAGGGTGCATTCTGACGCTGGCCGCTAGGTGGCGCTCCCGTAGTTGTCAGCGTAGAGTATGCAAATTGCATACTTACGCCGATTTACAAACGTACGTGCGCCCGGCGGTCGTTTTTTACATCGTTTGCGTACGTCGGTTTCGTCGTAAGGCTGCTCCTGCTATTAGGAGGCGCAGCCAATGGTAAGTATGGACGTCATTCCCACGTCGCGATTTTCAAATTTTACGTCGTTTGCGTAAGTCGTTCGTGAATGGCGCTGGACGCCATTTACGTTCACGTCGAAGCCAATGACGTCCTTGCGACGTCATTTACCACAATGCACGTCGGGAAATTTTAGGGACGGCGCAAGCGCAGTACGTTCGGCGCGGGAACGCGCCTAATTTAAATGATCCACGCCCCCTACGGGATCATTTGAATTACGCGCGCTTACGCCGGCCCCTTTTACACTACGCCGCCGCAACTTTACAGGCAAGTGCTTTGTGAATCAAGCACTTGCCCGTAAAACTTGCGGCCGCGTAACATAAATGTCATACGTTACGCCGCCGCAGTTTTGCGCGCCCCTACCTGAATTCACCCCACTGACTATTGTTCCCGACACTCCTTAGATCTGAGAAAGCTGCTTGGATGAGTCGTAAAACGTCTTCAAAATGACAGAACAAGTTCAGTTACATGTAACTATTATTAGCTATACAATATACTACAATACATTCTTTAAATGTCTGGATGTGTAACATACATGCTTTAGGTATACAATAATTATTTCTCTTGGTACAACAACACAGCTATTTAATATTTTGTTAATTTATTGTACTATAGATTATGCTAGAAGCAAACCTTTTTAACAATGACAGGTGTTTTGTCAGCATTGCCAAAATATGAGACAAACTTCCTAAAGCACTAATGCTGAAAAGTACCAGATTCTTTGGCACCCACAATGCCCAAAATGGAGTGCTCTTTTTTTTGTTTGGTGAGGTTTATGTACATAGAAAGGTAAATTGTTATCCATCATCCTTTGTTTGAAGGAATCTTTTTTTGAGGCATACCTGTTGTGGGAGAAAAAATACAGACTACGGCCCAGATTCACGAAGCAGATACGACGGTGTATCTCAGATACACCATCGTATCTCGGATTTTTTCTGGTCCTATCTATGCGCCTGATTCATAGAATCAGATACGCATAGATAGGGCTGAGATCCGACAGTGTCACACTGTGTTACACTGTCGGATCTTTTTTTTTAATTAAAAATGGCGCCGGGGGCGTTCCCGCTGATTTACAATGAATAATATGTAAATCAGCGAGATACGCGAAATTCACGAACGTACGCGGACCCGACGCTGTGTTCTTACGTCGTTTCCGTAGCGCGGTACCCGTCGTATACTTACCCATGCTAAAAGCAGGGGTAAGTATTGTTAAGTATGGCCGTCGTTCCCGCGTCGATTTGTATTTTTTTACGTAGTTTCCGTA
The DNA here is from genome assembly GCF_905171775.1 of Rana temporaria. Taxonomy (NCBI): domain Eukaryota; kingdom Metazoa; phylum Chordata; class Amphibia; order Anura; family Ranidae; genus Rana; species Rana temporaria. The sequence continues at coordinate 267,152,209 of NC_053493.1, read as the reverse complement.
AGTCGTTCTCGAATACGGAACTACGTAGTTTGCGTACGCATCGAAACCACTGACGTCCTATTGACGTCAGTGGGAGCAATGCACGCCGGGAAATTCCCCGGACGACGCATGCGTATTTAAATCGGCGCGGGAGCGCGCCTGATTTAAATATGACACTCCCCTAGCCGCGGAATTTGAATTCCGCTGGGGGATTTAGGATCCGCCGTCGCAAGTTTGGAGGTAAGTGGTTTGTGAATTAGCCACTTGCCTCCTAAACTTGCGGGAGCGGATCTTAATTCACGTAGATCGAGCGGATCTATAGATCCGCTGAGCTACGTGAATCTGGCCCTACCTGTTGATAATACTTTATTTTAAATTAAAGCATTCCAGAGCTGAATGGACACCACACATGGAGGATACAAGAATACAAGCAAAGAAGAGGTTTCTCCAAGTAAATTGGAGTATGCTATATTCGGATGATAAAAGGCTATACTGAGGCTTTCTACAGCATCTCCTCACGACTTTTAAAACATTGGGGGCCAGATTCACGTAGCTCAGCGGATCTATAGATCCGCTCGATCTACGTGAATTAAGATCCGCTCCCGCAAGTTTAGGAGGCAAGTGGCTAATTCACAAACCACTTACCTCCAAACTTGCGACGGCGGATCCTAAATCCCCCAGCGGAATTCAAATTCCGCGGCTAGGGGAGTGTCATATTTAAATCAGGCGCGCTCCCGCGCCGATTTAAATACGCATGCGTCGTCCGGGGAATTTCCCGGCGTGCATTGCTCCCACTGACGTCAATAGGACGTCAGTGGTTTCGATGCGTACGCAAACTACGTAGTTCCGTATTCGAGAACGACTTACGGAAACTACGTAAAAAAATACAAATCGACGCGGGAACGACGGCCATACTTAACAATACTTACCCCTGCTTTTAGCATGGGTAAGTATACGACGGGTACCGCGCTACGGAAACGACGTAAGAACACAGCGTCGGGTCCGCGTACGTTCGTGAATTTCGCGTATCTCGCTGATTTACATATTATTCAGTGTAAATCAGCGGGAACGCCCCCGGCGCCATTTTTAATTCAAAAAAAAGATCCGACAGTGTAACACAGTGTGACACTGTCGGATCTCAGCCCTATCTATGCGTATCTGATTCTATGAATCAGGCGCATAGATAGGACCAGAAAAAATCCGAGATACGATGGTGTATCTGAGATACACCGTCGTATCTGCTTCGTGAATCTGGGCCTGGATATCACCACCTCCTGGCTACACCCTCCATATGATATTTTTTTCTTTCTGATTACCCGGCAAATAAGAGTTCCTCTATTTGGGGAATCATTTTTCTTCATTGGGTCGCTTGGCAGGCTCCCATTGATGCCAGCTCTTGCAGTTGCATAGTAGAACACACCACATGACAAATTTATGACTACGTATTTTCCTATCCAATGACCCTGATGAAGGGCTTGAACCAAAAATGCGTTGGTTAATGCTAATGCTAATGCCGCATACACACGATAATTTTTCGGGTTGTAAAAAACAAAGTTTTTTAAAAATGTAATTTAGAACGACTGTGTGTGAGCTTCAGAGCATTTTTTGGGTTTTGAAAAACGGCCAAAAAAGTTTTCGAACATGCTCTATTTTTTCACAGCGTTTTAAACAATGTCGTTTTTCGGGTTGTAAAAAAGGATCGTGTGTGGGCTTTAACGACGTGAAAAATCTGCGCATGCTCAAAAGCAAGTTATGAGACGGGAGCGCTCGTTCTGGTAAAACTACCGTTCGTAATGGAGTAAGCACATTCATCACGCTGTAACAGACAGAAAAGAGCGAATCGTCTTTTACTAACACAAAATCAGCTAAAGCAGCCCAAAGGGTGGCGTCATCCGAATGGAACTTCCCCTTTATAGTGCCGTTGTACGCATTGTATGTCACCGCGCTTTGCTAGAGCATTAGAGCATGATCGTGTGTAGGCAATGCCGTTTTAATGATGAAGAGCCTGAAAACGTTGTTTTTTACAACCCGAAAAAAATGATCGTGTGTACGCGGCATAAAATGCTACACCCTATCAGTTTTTTCAGAATCTTTTTTTTTTGCACTTCCCTATCCATCATGCTCACCTTTGCTTTACTTATCTCTTTGTAGGCTTTCACCTTTTTGAGCCCTTTGCTGTGTCCTGGCCCTGGGCCTGCTCCTCTGTCAGTTCCCAGACAGAGCTTACCCTGTTGGATTTACTATCACTCTCCGTGGTGACCCTATTTATTTACCCTGTTTGGGTTTGTTATGCATGGGCTTTATTTGCACTTCAGCTCATATGCAAGTATGTTCATTATGACATAGTTTTCCCAATGGAAAAAATATATATGGCTGTCGTCTGATGAAGTGGACGCTGCTCCACAAAATGCATAGAAACTACAGTCCGAAGATGCATCAGTTCAATTGTTTTTCATAATATTGTATATATGTATTTTTCAGTAATATGTGTCAACGGTCTCCATGTATACAAATGACCACCATATTTCTAGGTTGCAAGGCTTTTTCCTGGTGCCTCCATGGCAGCATACCAATGGTCATGGCTCCGCCCCCGACCGACCCACAGGACCTATTAACTCTCTAATAAAAGGAGTAATTCCCCCCCAGTTAGGCATTCTTTTTTCTGTCCTCATCCCCGCAGGATCACGCGTCAGCCCTACCTCACCGTCTTATGGTGTACCGTTGCAGGTTCATGCTCTCCTGCAGGATGGAGTCCTATCGCTTTGGTTGCTAAAGGCACCAGATAAGTATAGGAGCCCTTTTTTCTGTGGATCTTTTTTTGGCAATACACACACTTGTAACCTCCAGGAGCTTCTCCTCTCCTCGTTAGGTGCACAGGCTGACTGTCCTAAACATACATTTCCCCAGTACAAGCCACATACAGGAGCACAGCCTCATCTGAGGTACTTTACCTGACCCCCGCCTCCCCAGCCTCCGCTCGTCGCTCGGTACGGCAGGGAGAGGGGGAGCGGATCAGCTGTTTCCCCTGCTTGCGGCTCCACATGCTGTCGGCGCTTTGCGCGCGTCACGGAGCTCAGCATCGTCATCTTGGTGGGCGGGGCCTCAGCGGCGCGGCGGCGCATGCGCGGTACGTCGCGGGCGGCCATCTTGGTGCTCTCATCTACTTAAGGCAGCCTGTTGCCTCATTTGAGGGCAGGCTGTCTTGAGGGAAGCATCTCTCCACCTCTCCTGCTCTGATCATGGACCCCTGTCAGGGTAAGGCTAATTTTTTTATCAGAGGAATATTACTTTTAAAAAGAAGAAAAAGGAAAAAGTGAGAACCATCCTTTCTTTTAATGGATTGCTGTGCTTATGTATATATATGTATGTGTAGGTACGTGTATATATATATATATATATATGTATATATGTATATATATGTATATGTTATCCAGCTGATCTTGTGTATAAAATGTATAGCTTCATTTTTAGTTTTAAAAAAAAAAAAAAGAGATAGTAATTTCTGAAATAAATCTACCCCTAGCTGCCCTGGACATAGTCATGCCGCTACAAAAAGATCCTCAACATTCCACTAGGTAAGGGCTGCAACAGCAGGTAAGCTTTTTTTAAAAGAGCACTACAACAGGTGGGAGTCAAATTAGCATCCTATTTTTTTTTTTGTCTTCCCAGCCCGCAACGAGACTCTTCTCGCAGATCTTCCCAAGACAGAGGCTCAAGGAGCCATAGAAGCTCGGGACACTCAGCCCACAATTCCAGTAGTCACCAGAGTTCCTCCCACCACGCGTCCTCCAGACCTAAGAGGGACGATTGTTGGGTGTGTGGCAGAAAGGCCCTTCCTGGGAAGTTAGCCTGTGGCCAGTGCTTTCTGGAGGCCACAGCAGAAAGACAAGGTTCCTCTAGTTCCATTAAAGATCTAATCAAGGAGTCTATCAGGGAATTGGCCACAGTACAGAGCACTCCCGCCTCCCCTCCCGCTGATCAGGAGGTCGCAGGGACATCCGTCTCTCGCCCTGAGGGAAGCATCTCAGAGGATGAGTCAATCCTGAATGAAGAAGAGCCTTCAACCTTTGACTTTGGCCTGGTTGAGCCCTTTGTGGTAGCGGTCAAGGACGCTATTCAATGGGAGGAAGACCCGGAACCTCCTTCCAAAACAAAAAAGTACTTCCCGCATTTAACTAAAAAAGTTTCCAACTTTCCCCTAATGGAAGAGATTAAGGGGGTTATCGTAGGAGAATGGCAAAAGGTAGACAAGAGGCCGGTCGCCTTTAACCGTCTTCAGAAATTATACCCATTAGCCGAATCGGATGCAAAACTTTTTGACTCTATCCCTTCTGTAGACGCTTCAGTTATGAGGCTAGCAAAAAATACGACCTTGCCATTAGAAGACGCAGTCTCTTTCAAGGATACCTTGGATCGAAGGATCGACACGGACCTCAAGAAGATTTACCAGGCGACCGGAGGGGCTTGCAAACCGGCAGTAGCCTTATCTTCTATTTCTAGAGCGACCAAAGTATGGGCGGATAACATTGAGACAGCCCTCAGGGCTGGCATAGATTCCGAAGAAATTATAAAGGCCTTGGATGAGCTGAAACTGGCCTCAGATTTTATGGCAGAGGCGGCCATAGACGTCCTGAGGTGTTCATCTAGAGCCATGCTGTATTCTATTACCGCCAGAAGGGCCCTGTGGCTGAAACCATGGGCGGCAGACGCATCATCTAAACAATCATGGTGCCGCATCCCGTACGACGGGAAGGCGCTGTTCGGAGAGAAGATGGACTCCGCAATCACCAGAGTCACGGGGGGAAAGAGTGGTCTGATCCCTCAAGACAGAAGCAGAAGAAAGAGGTTTGCTCCTAGGCCAGCGGCTCAACAGAGGGGAAGGGACTCAAGATTTTACCGCCCAGGTAGAGAATACAGAAGGGGCTGGAAGGGCTCACAAGCTTCCTTCCTCAAGCTGGGAAAGCCAAAACCCGCTACCTCGGTTGGGGATAACCAGAAGTCTTTTTGACTCCCCTACCGCCCAGACCAGCGTAGTGGGAGCAAGGCTAAGATCCTATGCGCAGATCTGGGTGGAGGGCTGCACAGACCAGTGGGTAGTGTCCACTATTCTCCAAGGTCATTTTTGGAGATTCAAGACACGTCCTCCACCATTTTCTTTTCAAAACACCAAAATCCCGGCCTCCAAGGAGAAAAGGGAAATATTATTTCAGTACGTTCAGATGCTCCTGCAGCAAAAGGCAGTTCTGCCAGTTCCGGAGTCAGAGATAGACTCGGGATTTTACTCTCCAGTCTTTCTAGTGCCCAAAAAGACGGGAGGGTGGAGACCTGTGTTGGATCTAAAGAGACTGAACAGGTACATTCGTTTAGAACACTTCAAGATGGAGTCCCTAAACACAGTGATTCTATTAGTCCAGCCGGGGGACTGGATGGCTTCCATAGATCTTCAGGATGCGTACTTCCACATCCCCATCCACAGCCAGTTCCAACATTTCTTACGTTTCAAAGTGGGCAATCTACATCTACAATTCCAGTGCCTCCCCTTTGGAATCTCGTCAGCACCCAGAACCTTTTCAAAAGTCTTGGGAGCCATCCTGGCCCCCCTCCGAGAAAGGGGGATAAGAGTATTGCACTATCTAGACGATATACTGGTTCTGTCGCAACACAAGAGTACCCTGGAAGAACACACTCAAACAGTGTTAAACACCTTAACCAGGTTCGGTTGGTTGATCAACTTCACAAAAAGCCAGCTAGCGCCAACACAAAGAATGGTGTACTTGGGAGCCTTATTCAGCACCCCGGAGAGAGCAGTCTCTCTTCCTCCAGAGAAAATACCAGCATTAATCCAGAAGGTGAAGAGGGCGTTAGAATCCCACAGCATGTCAGCATCAGATTGCTTGAGCCTCACAGGCTCCCTCGCATCGTGCATCCCAATGATAAAGTGGGCCAGATGGCACCTACGGGACTTCCAATTGGGTTTCCTGGCACAATGGGGGAAAGTACATCTCAGGCAGAGGATAATTATTACCTCTTCTATGAAGTCCGGCCTCTGGTGGTGGACAAGGCCATCCAATCTATTAGTACCTCGGTCCCTAGGGCCGATTGCCTGGACTGTTCTTACCTCAGATGCCAGTCAGCTCGGTTGGGGGGCTCACTCCCAAGGCAAATTAGTTCAAGGGAAGTGGCCGTTCAGTGCGGAGGGCGTGATCTCCAACGTCCTGGAGCTCAGGGCCGCTTGGATGGCGCTCCTACATTTAGCTCCTCTACTCAGGGGGAAATCAATCCTCCTCCAAATGGACAACAGAGCAGCAGTGGCCTACGTCCAGAACCAGGGTGGGACACACAGCAGATCACTATTCAGCGAGGTGACCCCAATAATTTCCTGGGCAGAGAAGAACCTATGCAACCTGAGGGCATCCTATATTCCGGGTCCCGAAAACCAACTAGCCGACCACCTATCGAGGTCGTTTGTGAGCAACAACGAGTGGTCGCTAGACCAAGAAGTCTTCAATACAGTATGCCGGCAGTGGGGGACTCCCCAAATAGATCTTTTTGCCTCACCCCTCAACGCGAAAACCCCACGATTCTTCTCGAGGGGCCCCTGTCCGACCTCGGCAGGGGTGGACGCCCTGATACAGCCATGGTCTTTCCGGTTGGGGTACGCCTTTCCCCCAACACCCTTAATACTACGCTTTCTCCAACGGCTGACAAAGGAGGATGTCACCATCTTAGCGATAATTCCATACTGGCCGAAGAGACCCTGGTTCCCACTCTTGGTCAGTCTGGCACTGGGCAATCCGCTTCCTCTACCTCACAAGAGCGGACTACTGTCACAAGGAACTTTTCTTCACCCACGCCCAGAAATCCTGAGTTTGAGGGCCTGGAGATTGAACGGAGGAGGCTGGGCAGCTTAGGGTGTTCTCAGGAGGTGATTCAAACTCTCCTACAGGCAAGGAAGTCTTCCACAAACGCCACTTATTACAGGATATGGAAGAGGTTTATAGCTCTGGCGGATTCCAACCAATTCAACCCTCTAGTTCCCGGGATCCATAATGTACTGCTGTTTCTTCAATCAGGTCTGGACCTGGGTCTTGGCCACAGCACACTAAAAGTCCAGGTATCTGCCATCTCAGCCTTAACGGATACCAGATGGGCCCATGACCCTCTAGTCGATCGTTTCCTTAAGGCGGTCCTAAGATTACGCCCCCCTAGGAAAACGCTATATCCCAAGTGGGATCTTACTGTAGTCTTAGAGGCGTTGGCACGTCCACCCTTCGCCCCTACAGAGGAATGCTCGCTGGAGGACATCACTTGGAAGACGGCCTTTCTAATTGCTGTCACGTCGGGTCGCAGAATATCAGAGATCCAAGCTCTCGGTGCTCAGGAACCCTATGTCACATTCTTCCCAGACAGGGTGGTTTTACAGCCTATTCATCAATTCATTCCCAAGGTCCCCTCGGCCTTTCATCTTAATCAGGAATGGGTCCTTCCAGCATTTGGAGAAGATCAAAACTCCTCGAACTTACACGAGCTAGATGTGGCCAGGTCCTTAAAACATTACCTAAAACTCACACAGGGATTCCGGAAGGGCCAACGACTCTTTATCATCCCCAGAGGGGCAAGGAGAGGAGAAGCGGCCTCCAAGACAACAGTAGCTAACTGGATTGTGAAACTTATTCAAAACACCTATCGGGCTAGTGGTCTCCCTATTCCCAAAGCGGTGAACGCCCACTCGACGAGAGGAATCGCATCATCTTGGGCAGCCTTGGCTCGGGTCTCTCCGGAAACGATCTGCAAGGCGGCAAGCTGGTCATCCTTCAGCACATTTATGGCTCACTATAGCCTAGATCCAGCAGCTCTCACCTCCCGCGATTTTGGGAGAAAAGTGCTACAGCAATCTGTTCTGTAATTCATTAAAATATATTTTTTGAGCAGTACCCTCCCTGTAAAGCGAGTTATTGGACCATTGGTATGCTGCCATGGAGGCACCAGGAAAACGGAAAATTGAATACTTACCTTTCCGTAATTTTCCTTTCCTGGTGCCTACCCATGGCAGCATACACCCTCCCTTGTTGACTTGCTCTTTGGGTCTGAGGTCTAGTTACTAAGAATGCCTAACTGGGGGGGAATTACTCCTTTTATTAGAGAGTTAATAGGTCCTGTGGGTCGGTCGGGGGCGGAGCCATGACCATTGGTATGCTGCCATGGGTAGGCACCAGGAAAGGAAAATTACGGAAAGGTAAGTATTCAATTTTCCGTTTTCTGCCACTAGTTTTTACCAGGGTAACTAAGCTACCAGAATCCAAAAATGAAACAACATTTTTACCATTTATACACATTTTGCATAAAGGTTTCTCATCTTTCTTACTGCAGTACATGTAGCGGTTGCAAATAGGCACTGACGTCTCTCTCTAAGAAAGTCACAGTGCATTGGCTCATCAGCAACTGGGAAATCTGCTGATACATGTCCCTCTTCCAGGCAATAGTAACAAATGATCCTCCTAGTCACCTCCTGTGGGTTTGGCATTCCAGGCCTCTCTCGCCAGACTTTAGAAGCAGTCAGAAAAGTACCTTTAGTTTCCCCTTTTCCGCTCTCTCCACCCCCTATCCTTGGTACAGTCTCACCCGTAACTAGGGATGGGATGGTCTGGTCTTGAGTCAGAAATTCAATGTGTCTGAGGGAAGAAGTCAGATTCTCGGTCGCTAGGTAGCTTTCTACACGGTCCACAATTTTGTCCACTGTTTCTGGATGTCCATGGCTCACCCATTTTTGAAAGGTAGTAGGAAAAGACCTCAGAAGTTTGTCCCTGACCACCCACTCCACGATTATGTCCAGACAGAGTTTCTGGCTGCAGCCATTTTCTGTCCAGATGAATAGGGTCATATGTGACCGGGTTGGCTTTACCAGCCGATAACTCCAATTGTGTACACACTGAGCCCAGACAGCCAGTGTTACACCCAGGTGTGTCAATGTTTCTCTCTTTAAATTATCATAGTGCTTCCACAGGCTCCAAGACATAATGAGTATTTTGAGACTCTCTAGACAGTAGGGGGGGGGGGGGGGGTGGCACTAGTCCAGCCCAATGCTCTTTAGGCCAGCTCCATTTTTCAACTGTCCTTTCAAACGTTGTCAAAAACATCTCAGGGTCATCATCCACAGTCATTTTTGGCATCAAGTGTCTCCCTCCCAGCTTCGGTCTGCTGCCTCTGTTGGAGCTGTTTCATGATGGCCTCAATTTTCTGCTGTTGTCTCTGTTCCTGCTGTGCCAGCAATTTCCTATAGCAGACTTCCACCTGTTCAGGGCTTGCTGCTGGGATGCTACGCTCTGTTGGTGGGACTTTTGTTGAACTGCATGGCTCTATTGCAGAGTTGCAAGGCTCTGTTGTTGATTTGAATTTGCCAGAGCCAGCTGTCTCAGTATCCCCCACCATCCCGGCCTTACTTCACCTAAACACAAATCTCCACCATATGTGAGGGATTTGCTTAGTAGTGGGTTGTGCGTGACGCCCCTGGATGAGTTGTGGCATGGTGAAAATGCACAGCAAGACAGGAACACCAGGTGAAGATGGAAGAACCTACATCAGTGACAGCGTGCCTCTGGAGGGTTTGAATTTTAGGTAAGTCATAATGTGCTAGTATGCAGTGCATACTAGCACATTATGACTTAAACTGCCTCGGCCCAATTTTTTTCTTTTCTTTAGCTCTGTGCAAGTTGTACCTATAGGTAAGTCTATAATAAGGCTTACCTATAGGTACTATAAATATCTCCCAAACGTGTGCTGTTTAGGAGATATTTACTGTGTTTTGCGCTGATGATGTCATCAGATCATGCGCTGTGAAGAAACGGCCCTCATGCCATTTCTTCACGAGCGAGTGCCGTGACTGGTGGTTCCTGCGTAGGAGTGACATCACACAGCTTTAGCCAGTCACAGAGCCAGAGTCCGCAGCCCCAGAAGGAAGAGGGGCAAACATGGATGCGGCCTGCAGCGGGGACGGCGCAGGCTTTGTTTGCAGGTAACAGTCACATAATGTGCTAGAATGTGATGCATACTAGCACATTATGCTTTTAGTTTGCAGGGTCATAGGAAGGAAGTAAAACCCATCAGGGTTTACTTTCTTTTTAAAGCATTGCTTTATAGTAAAAATTTAGTAGGATGTAGAGTAGAAAGAGCTGCATTACTGTGTCAAGAAGCCTGATTTCACTGTGCCTGTGTGGGATAATACATTTACTACTGTTTAGATCTAAAACCTTGTAATCTGTCTCTTAGGGGCATGACATTTAGTGAATATCCAAAGCTCTACAACTGAATGTGTCAACCATAATATCTATCAGGGAAAAGTCAATGAGGGTTATTTCATATTCACTTAGCAGATGAGTGACTTAATGACACAGCTTAGTTCCATGCCATTATGTTCATAGAACACTATATCTCGACAAATCTATTGTAGTAACAGTCCACTGAGTCAAAGCTGGCCCATTTCCACCTCTGATCTGCAACATTCTCAAATACAATTTATTTTCATTTTACTAATGGCTTTACACAGCCATTCACTAAGTGGACGGTAATGGTTCCTCTGGGCAATCTGTTTCCTTTCCAACAAATAACTGTTGTTGTTGTCCACTGTAATCTTTAAACACTGTGCTGTGCTTTATACAAGACAATAAACAGTACTAAAGTACCGTTAGAATTATAAGGTCTGAATATATATACCGTATAAGTAACTGAAATCATAATGGACCTAACTGGGATTTTATGTTACTGATCTACATTGAATAATCTGTAATGTGGAAGTGGGAAAATCCTTCCTGCCTTCAGAAGTTATATAATTAGCTAAATAGAAGCACCGCAAAGCATTGGATTATTAAACAAAATACAAACTTTGGACGTAGGTCTCTTATCAAAAAATTATAAGAATATGGCACAACCATTATTCTGTCTACATAAGGCCACCATCCAGAACCAGGCGCGGGACAGAATGGAATCAGTCAGGCAATCAACCAAGTGGCCAATGGGAACTATTAAGGAGCTACACAGATCCACAGCTGAAATAGGAGAAACGACTAACTGGACTTCTGAAACCTGAACAGTCCAAAAAGCTATTTTTAAATGAGGATTGACAAACAGAAAGACATTGCTGAAAAATCCACATATCACATTCTCTTCAGAGTTTTGTAAAGAATGTGTGGAGGACACAACAAGCAGGTGGAAAAAAGGTTGTGATCTGAGAAGATGAAAACGGAACCTTGCAGAAAGTCAACACTGCTCGTCACCCTGATCACACCTTTCCATGGGGAGGCACGGTGGTGGTGGCATCTTTTTGTGGAGATGTTTTTATCACTAGGGTCTAGGGTCTGGAATATTGGACTGAACTAAGGGCATAAATAATTTGACAAAATATAGAGCAATGGTAGAGCAATGGTAGAGTAAAAACCAAACCAGCCTGCAATTGACAGGAGACTAGGATGAGATTTACCTTCTAAGGCCTCGTACACACAATTGGAATTTTTGATTTTGATTTTCCTTCGAAAATTCCGACCGTGTGTATGCCCCATCGGAGAAATTCCATCGAAAATTCTGATGAATTCCATCAGAGATTACATAGAGATTTCCTCCAATGGAATTCCATCGGAATTCCGGTGTAAATTTGGTCGGACAAAGGTCTGAACAGGGCATAACAGTATATTCACTCTAAACAAAAGCCAAAGCTCTAAACAGAAAGCTTGGAGCAGTTTAACAAGAAATTGAATGTTTAGAAAAGACCTAGTGATACCCATACTTCAATTAAGTTGAGAATCTGTCACAAGACTTAAAAATTGATTTTGCAAACAGCTCCCATAGAACCTGATAACATAAAATTATTTTGAAAAACCTGCGCTTGGACTATTACAGAAAAAAGTCACTAACATAATTTGCTGGTCACAAACATATGCAAAATTAAAACAAAGAAGTGTAGTGCTCTTTAAAAGTCACAGCAGAGTGACCACCTCCAGCAGAAGCACACACAGAATTTTACCAAACGTAATTGACCACCCTTTTACAAGTGGTCAAAACACGCAGTAATGCTCCAGGAATGGCTCACAATATGATCAGATCCATCAACTGTTGCATCCGGCCTTAAGCACTTCCAGACCAGAATGGTCAGATGGCATACAGAGGTAATTTCCCAATAAGTGACACACAGAGTTAGATCCACAGTATATGAATCTCAAGGGAAGAAACAAGACCTCCTCATAGTGCAGTATCTTTATAAACTTAAATGTATTAAAAAGCCACTCACATAAATCCATGATATCTCGATTGTAGAAGATTCAAACCAAGAAAATGGCCACACTACGCTCCGGTACGTGATTGCACCACACACCGAGGCTCCATCCTACGCCTTTCATCATAAAAAGATGTCATCAGGGGCGGTCAGGGTGGTTAATTACATTTGGTAAGAGGTTGTGTGTGTTTCTGCTGAAGGTGGTGGTTTTCCTTCTTGGGTTATAGCCCCACTCACCCTATCAAGGATTGTTTGTGGAGAAGGGAAAATGACTTTATATTCACTCTGGTATGACTTTTAAAGAGCGCTTCACTTTGTTTTAAGAGTAAAGCCGCGTACACACGATCAGTCCATCCGATGAGAACGGTCTGATGGACCGTTTTCATCGGTTAACCGATGAAGCTGACTGATGGTCCGTCGCGCCTACACACCATCGGTTAAAAAACGATTGTGTCAGAACGCGGTGACGTAAAACACGACGACGTGCTGAAGAAAATGTTCAATGCTTCCAAGCATGCGTCGACTTGATTCTGAGCATGCGTGGATTTCTTTATCGTACATCACAGGACACAGAGCTGCATAGCCATTACATGTGGGTTATAGAGTCTACCTTCAGGTGATGGACACTGGTGTAATCAATTAAACAGGAAGTTCCCTCCCTATATAACCCCTCCCCTACTGGGAGTACCTCAGTTTTTTCATCAGTGTCTAAGGTGTTGGTCACGAGTTAACATGTGCTCTTAGGAGCTCCACTGGAGGGATCCATGCTGGATGTAAAAAGCCTCCATAAATCCGGATCCGTCCAAGGTGCTTCATAGCCAAAGTGGACGGTACCCGGGCCTCGGTACGAAGAACGAGGTTTAGCCTATAATGCCTCTCTGCGGAGGGCTGGATCCTGGGTTCCAGAACTTTGTGCCTTCTAAGGACCAAATGTTTTTTCTGCTGCCAGGGTGCTATATAGGTCCAGGGGTGTGGTGTTCCTGCCATGGACCCCGGTCCCTGAAGGTCTAGGACTATACCCACGGTGAAGGGGGAAGATTGGGCCTCTTGCTTGGCAATACCCTGCAGCGTGGAAAGGTAAGAGAGGGACCTACGGGACTTGGTTCGACAGTAGGTCTTCTGTAGGGGACTATGGGTCTCGCCTATATTATGTTTTTATGCATGGTAAATGTAAACCACGATGTCTTTTGAGACGGGATGGCTCAGGGCACCCATATACCTCCCCTAGCCGGCATGTAGCCTGGGCCACTATGTCTGTTCAGACAGGATGGCTGTAGTACCCATATATCTCCCCTTGAAGGGGCTGGTACATAAAAAAAAAAAAATGCCCTTAATCCTATGCAAAGCATTGTCTTCCATGAGTAGCTGCAAGTCTTATCTGTTTTTCCACTACTATGGGCAGTAAAAGACATGCCTGATGTTTTCGCTTACCATGCTCTCCAAAGACGGAAGCTTAAGTGTTAGCTGGTCTATTGTGCGTCCCACTTCCTCAGCTTCAGGCTCTACCATGTCGCACGTGCTCACCGGCTCAGTGCAGTCGCAAAGAGGGCTCTTCAAAAAGGCCCAGACGTCAGAGCTCTGTAAAGCTAGGGGGACACAAACGCAAGCACCTTGTGTGAGTTGGATACAGATTCATCTAAGACGCCTACTCCGCATCTAGCTGTGCAGATTAGCAGGCATTGTTGCTGCCAGACTATGTTCAGCTGTTGATGCACCTGGGTTTAGCTCCTCTGCTTTTAGCTTAGGACTTTGGTCTCCCCATTGAATAAGGTCAGGGGTAGGAATATAAAAAGGAATCGCCACCTGAACCTGGTGGCCCCTTATTCTCCCCTGTAGAGACAGCTCACAGATTGAGCCATCAGACCTGTCAGGCAATCAATGCAGCCTCCCCCAACATTGCAGCCACTCTGCATGTGTTTTGTTTTTTGCATCACATTTGTTGTTCTACAAGAGGTTAACTGCTATGTTCGCAGCATCCTCACAAGAAGCAAAAAAAAAAAAACGCAGGGTGTGTCCCTTTTCCTGCTTTAATCCTTAAACAAAGGGATTAGAAGAGCTGGGGATGAAGGTTCACTGTCAGAGGACAGGAGACAGGAGCTGCAGCCTAACGAGGAGAAGCTATCAATAGCCCTACAGGTTCTGATTGCACCTGCAGTCTTTTCAGAGATTCATGCTGCATATAATTTCCCTCTGCCTACTCGGCCAAAGCCTCTATCTTCTCCTTAGAGTGTAAAGAGAGGTTTTCCTATAGGTGGCTAGTAAGACCTCCATATGGTCCTCAGCCTGGTGTCGGCTTCAGGCTAACCAAATGCACATCTGAGGGATGCACAGTTGCTGGTACACATTGCTAACGTCTCTTAATTGAGGAAACGCACATCTACAGAGGATAACTTCCTCTTTACCAGTCCGCATGTTGCATAAGATACATGAGTTTGGAATGCATGTGGGATAAAAACAAGTAACAAAGCATGTTTTATTGTGGATCGCATAAGGATACATGTTTCTGTCTGTATGGTGTTGCATGTTTGTTAGAGTTGCTTAGAAATGCTTGAGTGCATAAAGATGCTAGTTACCTGATCACTCAAGTCCTGGATTACCCAAGGATATTTGGTCACACAGAGAGACTTGTTTCCACAGAAAGGCCTAAAATCGCATAAAGACGTTTGTATGTATAAAAATGCTGGATCACACACACATGGTTACCTGATCACCCAAATCCTTGATTACCCAAGGATGTTTGGTCACACAGAAGTGGTTTGTTTCCACAGAAATGCCTAAAATCGCATAAAGTTGCTTGGATGCAAAAAAGATGCTGCATCACACATGGTTACCTGATCATCCGCGTCCTGGATTACCCAAGGATATTTGGTCACACAGAGAGGCTTGTTTCCACAGAAGTGCCTAAGTTCGCATAAAGATGCTTGTATGCATAAAAATGCTGGAATCACACATGATTACTTGATCACCCAAGTCCTTGATTCCCCAAGGATATTTGGTCACACAAAGAGGCTTGTTTCCACAGAAATGCCTAGAATCGCATAAAGAGGCTTGAAGGCATAAAAATGCTGAATCACACATGATTACCCGATCACCCAAGTCCTTGATTACTCGAGGATATTTTGGTCGCACAAAGAGGCTTGTTTCCACAGAAATGCCTAGAATCGCATAAAGAGGCTTGAAGGCATAAAAATGCTGAATCACACATGATTACCCGATCACCCAAGTCCTTGATTACTCGAGGATATTTTGGTTGCACAGAGAGGCTTGTTTCTACAAGAATGCCTAAAGATCGCTTAAAGATGCTTGAATGCAAAAATAAGCTGGATCACACATGGTTGTTGGATCAACAGCGTCCTGGATTACCCAAGGATACTTGATCACATAGAGAGGCTTGTTTCACAGAAATGCCTAAAGTCGCATTAAGATGCTTGAGTGCATAAGGATGCTGGATCGCACAGGGGTGCTTGGTCACACAAGAGTCCTTGGTCACACAAGGGTTCTTGTCCGCACAGTAGTGCTTGAAATGCATAAGATGTTGATCGCATGGAAGATGCTGAATCGCATAAGGATGCATGATTACTTTAAAGTTGCACATGGCGGCCTAATTAAGCAATACAGGATTCCTTGTGTTTGCATAGAAATACGTGTCTGCATGGGTTCATGTTGCACATTGTTGCATAACACGTTTATATCGCATGCTTGCTTGCAAGATGCTTGTTCCAGAGCACACATGCTATATGCATGTTTTGCTTAAAACATATTTATATGAATTCATGCTTCCAGGAACACACGCTGCCATGTACACACACTTCCATTGAGGCATATGGCTTTAACACTTGCCACATACACACATGGGGAGCCAGTTGCATATGTGTTTATTTACTTGGGTCTGCAGAGGTTGTCTGCATTTCGCAGGGGAACAGCACTATCTCCAGTTGGTGGTCTTGCCCTTTTGGGTTAGCCTCCGTGCCTGGGTTGTCAGGGTGCTAGGGCCCGCCTCTAGCAGGTCTGTAGGCCCAGGGTATAGCAGTAATGGCATACCGAAGCAAACTCCTGCTGATGGGTCAGTCAGTAGCATGGCTGGACCTAAGGGTGTCCAGCATGGTCAAGTATCTGGAACTCTAAAGATACATTCTTTCATTTGACAAGAAGCTGGGTATGTTTGGCACAGTCCAAAAAGGAGAGTTTTTTTGGCCTCAGACAAGACCATCGCTATAAGAAAACTGGTCTATGTGGTCACGGCAAGGAACAGTTCCTTACTTTTGGCCTTTTGATTAAGGCACTAGGGAAGATGCTGGCTTCATTCAAGACAGTTCCCTATACTAACTTTTATTCAGGGCTGTTATAAAAAGTATTTTGTCGGCCTAGAAAGAGTGGATCTTGACCTAGCATTATCCAAAGAACCCGGTCCCAGAGATATGCTGGAATTCCTCTTGGTGATTCTTAACTAAAAGGGTTTGCCAGGTCAGGAAGAGACCATGGCCCAGGGGAAGTAGTCAAGCTCCAAGGGAGCCTTATCTGTCAGCTAGAGCTACCGATGGAGCATCTGGCTTAGGGGCCTGAACGTTCAGGTGGCAGGTTGGTTCTGTCAGAGTACAATCAGACTATGCCATACTAGTGATTTACTTAATTTACCAAGGAGGAGCTTGTGCCTTGCCTATTGACATTCGTCATTTCATGAAATGCAGAATTGGCAGGCGATTCGCTGGAGCCGTCAACAAGTGTCTCCGGGAGAATGACCTCTACACCCCGACTGTTTTCCTGACCAAATGTCACAGAAATAGTACCCTGTACATAAGATGTATTGGCGTCCAGGCTCAACAAGAGATTGAAGAGCTTGGGGTCAAGGATAAAGGATCCACCCGCATGCAGATGTGTTTGTAATCCGAGGGGGGGGACCAGTTGTCGCTGGTTGTGTCTCTCCCCCCAGTGCCGCGACTTTTGTGGCTTCTATGCAACATTTAGAGGAGAACGGAAGCTGGCCTGATTACTCCGGCATAACCCTGACGACCTCTCGGTGCAGGAACAGTAAGGGTGGTAGTAGAGGACCCACAGTCCCTTACATCTTGTCCAGGCCCACTTTGCAGGGGGTATTACATTCTGCCTTGCAACAGGTGAATTAATGGTCTGGCTATTATAGACCACATTCTCGAGGATCGGGGCTTTCAGAATCAGCGGCAATTCCCTTGATTCATACAAGAGAGCTGGCCTCCAGGACCAGATATCCTACGGTCTGGAAGGCCCATGTTCCTGGTGTGAAACCAGATGGTGGCATCCGTGGAAGTTTGTCAAAGGTAAAATTCCTGCCTTCCTACATTTGGAAAGGAGACGGAGCTAGCCTTAAGTTATATCAAGGATCCGATCTCGGCCTTGCTTCCAAAGGTCGATTACTTCACACTCTTTGGTCCGGGCTGTTATGCACGTCACCCCTTGTATAAGTCCACCAGTTGGGTCGCCCTTGTGCTCGGAGGATTGGCTCTAGTTTTGTCGGCTTACAGGGTCAGCTCCTTGGGCCGATGCACCATATTTCTCTTCATCCTTTAACAAGGAATTGGTGTTCTTGGTTGTGGTAGCCTCCAAGAGAGTTTCAGTATTGGCAACTTTCTTGGTATAGAGCCATACTCAATTATTCTTACAAGTAGAGTGATTTTCATCCTCACCCAACCTTATTTACTAGAAGGATCTAGTATTCATTTGAATCTAGATATTCTTACCTTCCCTTTTTTCAAAACCTTTTTTCACGGAAGGAAAGGTTATTGCTTTTCTCTCAATTGAGATGAGAGCAGTTAAATACCTATCTGAAGGTTTCAGATATAGAAAGCTGACGTTTTTATTGGGCTGCCAGAAGACCCTAGATGGGCAGGCAGTGTTCAGGTCAGCTATTAAAATGGTTACACTCTCTCTCTCGTTGGAGTAAGAAGGGTCTAGGCCTATCTGAAGCGGCTGCTCGGATACGGAAAACTGATGTTGTTGCGCTACCAGGAGGCCCCAGGAAAGGGCAGGCAGCGTCTAAAATCAACTGTTTTTAAGGTTGATTCATCAGGTTATTATTCAGGCTTGTGGTTAGAGTAGGATTCCCCCTGTTTTTTTGTGGGGGTGCTCCCTACCAGGATGGTAAGCGCTTTATGCGCAATGCATTTCCAAGCCTTTATGATGCAGATTTTCAAGGCCGCAACTTGGTCATCTGTGCTTACGTTCACTAACTCCTATCAGGTGAACATAAGACGGCAAGAGGATGCAGCTTTTTGGCGCAGTATGCTGCAGGCAGCATTATAGGTCCTCACGTCTGATGGCGGTCTGCGTTGTTGGTGTCTCCCTCCCCTCAGTAAGCATTGCTTTGGGACATCCCACATGTAATGGCTATGCAGCTCTGTGTCCCATGATGTACGATAAAGAAAATAGGATTTTTATAACAGCTTACCTGTAAAATCCTTTTCTTGGAGTACATCACGGGACACAGAGCTCCCACCCCTCTTGTCTGGGGATATTGGGACACTTATTGCTTTGCTACAAAAACTGAGGTACTCCCAGTAGGGGAGGGGTTATATAGGGAGGTAACTTCCTGTTTAATTGATTACACCAGTGTCCATCACCTGAAGGTAGACTCTATAACCCACATGTAATGGCTATGCAGCTCTGTGTCCCGTGATGTACTCCAAGAAAAGGATTTTACAGGTAAGCTGTTATAAAAATCCTATTTTTTAACCGATGGTTGTGCCTACTAATGATCGGTTTTGACCTATCGGTTAGGAATCCATTGGTTAAATTTAAAGCAAGTTGGCTTTTTTTTAATCGATGGTTAAATAACCTATGGGGCCCACACACGATCGGTTTTGACTGATGAAAACGGTCCATCAGACCGTTGTCCTCTGTTTAACCTATCGTGTGCACGAGGCCTAATAACACTGTAGTAAATTGTGGGCATGCCCCCAGCTCCAGCCATATAAAAACCTGGAGAAGCATTATAAAATATTCCTTACTGCTCTAATTAAATTCTCCAGCACTTGCATCATTATCATCTTAAAACACTTAAGGGTCCATCAATGTTTTCCCCCCGAGATTCACAAAACCCATGACTTATCCATTTTCTATTTAAATCTTATGGGGAAATGGATGAATCTTGGGTAAAAGTTGTCCAATTCTTGGGTGAAAATGTTGATAATTAAAACCCCTAGTATCATCATCTCAGTCACCATTACAAAGTACCAAAGTAAAACTAAATCAGAGCCACTTATGCACTTTAAGAAAGGGGGTTATCCAGTATACTGAGTGGTATATGTCCTCGTCCTTAAATTAAACATATACAAAACAAAAGGTGGTAGTAGCCAGGGACTTTTTGAGGAACATATAGATATAACAAGAATACTGCATATATAAAAACTATACAATTTATTGGAACATACATTGACACAAACCAACTCTAAAATATAGGGTTCAATTATTGTTACGATCCAATACACTTGACATGCAGATTAGATGAGTTTCAATAAAAAGAATGTCAGGAGTACATGTGAGCAATCAACATGATGAAACTGATGACTCTCAAAATGATAAAACCCATACATTTTCACTGGAATTCTAAAAATGTATGTCGCCTCTTTCCCGTGTAGTGGGAGAAAAAGGCTAGGAAGCTCTCATACAGTAGGTTATATGCAAAAGGCGCAAGAATCTCTCAATGGTCATACAAATACCAATTAAATGGATACATCAAATGAAAAAAAAAGTGTATCATCTTCCATATTTCAAGCAGAGCAAGGAGGGCTTAAAACGTATCAAAGTCCTATAATCCAACCATTCTCAGTTTCTGGGGAATGGGCAGTCAAGAGAGCAGTCAGAGATCAAAAAGATAGCGACTTGTTTTCAGGATATCCTTCCTTTTACATCCAGGGTTCCAGCAAGTAGTCAATCTTTGTGGCTAATAAAGGTAAAGACCCAATGGCATATCCTTAGTGTGTGTACATCACACGGCCCTGAGGCTCAGGGTTCCACTATGCACTTACTGCTCACATTAAAGATCATAGATGCCGTCTATAATCTAGTGAAGCGCTACCCCAGCCAGAGATGCAGGTAGTATTTGATCCTTTGCTCCTTCTGTGATTCTAGCCGGAACCTCAGTCCTACTGACACCACCAGAATAGTTTGACTGTAAACTCCCAGCGGAAACACACTGACTGTTAAAAAATAAGCAGATTGTATTGGCAGACCAAAGTGAATAGGTAACACAGTGGATGAGTATATTAAAAAAATCACAACATAAGCCCAGCGCTCTGAATAGTAAACTAAACTAAAAGGAACATGTATGATACAAAGTGTGAAATATATAGCAAACACTTCTCACATGTTGCAAGGGTAAAGAAAGCACACAAATAGTGTCCACATATTTAAGAATTGTGGGCCAGATTCACATAGGGGAGCGGCGGCGTAACGTATCGTAGATACGTTACACCGCCGCAATTTTTCATCGCAAGTGTCCAAAAAAAATTCTTAAAAAGATAAACTTTAACCAAGTTCAAAAAGTAATCAAAAAGGGAGAGTATAGCCTCAATTAGGACTGATAAATAGTATACCAATGTGCCATCATCCAGAATATATGATTGAAAAAGTGAGACCACGTGAGTAAAGGGAAAAGGCTGCTTGGGGCCTATTATCCATCAAAAGTCACAGGTCAAAAGGTGTTGGATAGGATTTTCAAGGCACTGATAACATAACCATAAGATAGTATAAAAGATATTTATTAACATAAAACAATATACAAATTTAAAAGCATTAGGGACAAGCCCCACAGATCAGAAAGGCAATGTAATGAAACAAAACCATCAATATCTAATGGGTGGAGCCAGCCAGCAACCAAGTTCAAAAAGTAGGTAATCCACTGTTGACACCTTCCAACCGGGAAAAAAGTAAATACTCTTCATTCATTGCCTTACTTATTCAAAAGGAAGGCAAAAGCGCTTAGTTAAATTGCTTTCATCCAGCACACTGCTCTCTCTTTCTCCTCTTTAGGGAATCAATGGAAAGATCCTAGATTACACTGGGACTTCTGTATGCGGCTCCCTTTATTGTTATCCATCTTTATCTCCTTAGTGGGTTAATATAAATGGTAAAAAATGGTGTAAAAGCATCCAAACGATTTTAATAAAACCAAGAATACTACTTACTTTAAACTGACAGAGATTATGCCCCAAGTTATGGTAAAGGACTAACAATAAGTATTGCAGGCTAGTCCACTTGAGGGTACTCAGTCAAGAAGGGCTAGGCTACACTACCGACAAACCAGTTCTGCCTCCAGGTAGGCTACAAAATCTGTACAGTACAGTACTTGAATGATAGCTTCTGTCAGCTCAGAGATTATGCCCCAAGTTACGGTAAAGGGCTAACAATAGTATTTCAGGCTAGTCCACTTGAGGGTACTCAGTCAAGAAGGGCTAGGATACACTACCGAAAAACCAGTTCTGCCTCCAGGTAGGCTACAAAATCTGTACAGTACAGTACTTGAATGATAGCTTCTGTCAGCTCAGTTGGGGCACTTTAACATTGATGCGCAAAAGCAGTGCAATGTTTCTAGGGTATAGAGTTCAAGAACAGTTAAAGTGGAGTTCCAACGACAATTAGCATTTTTTAATTGTATGTCCTTTCATCCTGCGTTTTTATAATATAAATCCGGTCACTTACTATTTTACAATCCGCTGCCGATCCGCATAGATATTTAAAAAAGATAGTTTATAAAACTATGTCTACACCGTTGTCATTTTGCTTGTGGGCATTGTGAAGCCTACAAGCACTTACTTCCTGGAAGTCTTGGATGGGGAGTGATAATTGGGTAGCGCACTGCATCCTGGGAAATTATGACACACATTTCCCAGAAGCATTAGAGGGAGATTATGTCAGAATCCTAGGTGGTTTCAAAGGCAGATTTCGTGGGACCGCAGAGCAACAGGCATTTCCAGATGAGTAAAAAAAAAAAAAAAAAAAAATGTTTTTTTTCTTTTTTAGGTGTAAGCTACAGTTTAAAGCAAAATTGTTTTTTTGATGGAACCTCCACTTTAAATGGAATGATAGACTCAGTCAGTGAGAATGTCCATTTAAAGTGACTAGGCCCAAAAAAAAAACACGTTCAAAGCCAGGGGAGTGCAATGTGGAAAGAAGATTGGGAGAAGTTAACGTTCAGTTATTAGGCAGCAAGTTGCCATATACAAGGAGCAATCAAAGACAGTTTGGGGGTAGTGGTGGCTTTGTGGCTGTCTTTGGCATGGATGGCTGCTGCTTTCAGTAGATAATAAAACCAACTGTGTTTGGCTTCACTTATGGAACAGTTCAAATGGAGGGTAATGGCCCTCCCCCGGCCTGAATTGCAAACAAGAATTAACCATTGGTTATAGTTGTAGGGTGGGTCAAAGACACTCTCACCAAATCCTCCTGTGGCAGTCCCTGGGTGACAGTACATTGTCTGTTCGCTGGGGGCCCCCTTAAGTAGAGATGCAGCAACAGCTGGATGAATGCCTCTCACTTAGCAAATCTGAAAGATGAATGCTCTACCTCAGGTTGTCTCCATAGCTCAGCCCTCAGTTCAAAAGTATGGTACAGCCCTGTCAGATGCAGTCCACCCTGACCTGCTCCAACATAGCACAGCATGGCCTATCCCACAAACCTTCCTGGTTGGTGTGTCTCTCCAACTGCCTGGCTCCTTCCCGGGCTTTTATTTTATTATCATTAGCCCCTTTGCTGGTGCTTGTGGACCTTGTAGTTGTTTCCCCAGCTTCACTGTATTTACGTTCCACTTTCAAGACTAAATATCCCAGATTACGCTGGGCACTTGTATTAGAGCTATGGACAGGCAAAGAAGAAAACTCTGCCATCTTGTGGGCAGATAGATAACCCCTTGCTGTACCGCCACTTTTGTGCCTTTATTCTCTGCTGCTACATTTGACCAGGGCTGCTATTAGAAATCATGGGGCCCTGTACAGCCTCTATGATTGAGCCTACCCCCTTAATGGGTCCCCCTGCTTCCTGACATGCCCATCCCAGAGGCATTGTATTGCCTCTTTGACACCTGTTAACCACTTAGGCCTCCTTCACACAAGGCCTCCTTCCCACGCTATATACATGAACCAGTCATTCCATCCACAAGAATGCTAGAATCTGGAGGATGCAGCCAAAGGGCCGTGGCAAGGAGGCCTTAAAATCCGTACACTAGCAGTTAAATGGGTTGCATTTAGCAGTACTGCCTATGGAATACGTCAGCAGGGATAAAAAAAAACTCTGCACAAAAAGCATCGCCTCCACAGCATAAATACTCTCCTCCACTGTCTTTTCAGCATAAAGGGGGAGTGGTTAGGGGGTGGTGTACAAGTGCAAACACTCTGCAGCCATGAATGGTACTCTCGTGTGCTGTATGTGTCTTACACTATATGTGTACCTGAATAAGGGTTTGCTTGCACAGCCAAGATACTCTGCAGCCTGCCAACTCAGCCAGGGACAGTTGCCAGTGGCTGGAACATTAAACTTAGAAAATTAGAGTCCCTAATCTCTTACTGCCTCCTGCATCCCACTGATGAAATGATGGGGCCCAGGGAAATGTTATTTGTTTATTTGAAAGCCTAGGAGCAGGTCAAGCAAGAAAACTGCCTGCATACTATAATGTAACATATAATTCTCCAGGCCCCCCATTAAACTGATGGGGTCCAGGCTCCCTACAGGAGGACCAGTGGTATCCCCTTATCAGTGGGCCCTGCATTTGACTCTGTATGAGGTAGGAAAAGAGAAGGGAGAAAAGGATGCCAGACCATTTGTGTAAATTCTGGAGCCGGTTTTGGATTCTGCAGTGTTCCCATCCCAAATTCCAGATCTTATTACTAAGGAAATGCTGAGGAGATTTTGGAGTTGTGGAGGGAACTAAGCCTAAAGTTCTGCACAGCAGGTCATCATCAAAAATATTCAAGATAAAACTTTATTTTAATGCTCTTCTTTTAATTGAGAAAAGGTGTTTTTTGTAATTATTATTACTTTTGCAGTATTAAATTGAAGGGGTTACTTGCTTGTGGTGCATGTGTATAATTGTGGTGAGGGAATCTGTCAAGGTATTTGGAGCAGCAAAAAAAATGGATTTTTATAACAGCTTACTTGTAAAATCCTTTTCTTGGAGTACATCACGGGACACAGAGAAGCATAGTAATTACTATGTGGGTTATAGAGTCTACCTTCAGGTGATGGACACTAGCACGCCCTTAAGGCAGGAAGTTCCCTCCCCTATATAACCCCTTCCATTCCGGGAGTACCTCAGTTTTGTAGCAAGCAATAAGTGCCCCAATTACCCCATCAAGAGGGGCGGGAGCTCTGTGTCCCGTGATGTACTCCAAGAAAATGATTTTACAGGTAAGCTGTTATAAAAATCCTATTTTCTTTCTCTTACATCACGGGACACAGAGAAACATAGTAATTACTATGTGGGACGTCCCAAAGCAATGCTAATGAGGGGAGGGAGACCCCAAAAATAAGCCGGGCGCCATCAGACATGAGGAATCAAACTGCAGCCTGCAGCACACTGTTTTCCACCCGCATTAAACCGCCCGGGAGGCTGTCGGAACTGCCTGGCAGTGGAAGTGCTAGGAATAGAAGGGGAAGACTTTTTAAAGGAGGGGGTACCCCTAAACCCTTTCTTCACTGGTAACAGTGTGCTTTGGCCACTGGAAATTTTCTGAATATCGCTATCCAGATCTTCCCCAAATAGATGCTCCCCGTGGAAAGGAAACCCTGCCAGCAGTTTCTTACAAGGGGTTTCAGCTGACCAGTTTTTCAACCAGAGTCATCTGCGCATATGAACTAAAGAGAGTGTGAGACGGGAGGACTGTTGTATGGAGTCCTTGATAGCATCTACCACAAAGCATAATGCCTTGGGAAAGTCAGCCAATTTCCGAGCCTGTTGAGCCAGGATATCCTTCAAGACCACCTTTAACCACTTCCATACCGGGCACATATACCCCCCTCCTGACCAGGTGAAATTTCAGCTTCCGGCACTGCGTCGCTTTAACTGACAATTGCGCGGTCGTGCGACGTGGCTCCCAAACAAAATTGGTGTCCTTTTTTCCCCACAAATAGAGCTTTCTTTTGGTGGTATTTGATCACCTCTGCGGTTTTTATTTTTTGCGCTATAAAACAAAAAAAGCAACAATTTTGAAAAAAAATTCAATATTTTTTACTTGTTGCTATAATAAATAGCCACATTTTTTTTTTCCAAAATTTTTTTCTCAGTTTAGGTCGATACGTATTCTTCTACATATTTTTGGTAAAAAAAAAAAAATAATAAAAAAAAAAAATCGCAATAAGCGCTTACAAAATATGGGACAGAATTATTATTATTATTATTATTTTTTTTATTTTTGTTTTTTTTACTAGTAATGGCGGCGATCTGCGTTTTTTTTATTGGGACTGCGACATTATGGCGGACACATCAGACACTTTTGACACATTTTTGGCGCCATTCACATTTATACTGCGATCAGTGCTATAAATATGCACTAATTACTGTATAAATGTGACTGGCATTGAAGGGGTTAACACTAGGGGGTGAGGAAGGGGTTAAATGTGTAGCCTGGGTGTGTTCTAACTGTGGGGGGAGGGGGGTGACTGGGGGAGGTAACCGATCTGTGTCCCTATGTACAAGAGACACAGATCGGTCTCCTCTGTCCCCTGACAGGACGTGGAGCTCTGTGTTTACACACAGAGCTCCACGTCCCTGCTCTGTCACTGCTGATCGTGGGTGCCTGGCGGACATCGCGACCGCCAGGCACGCGCATCGGCATCTCGGGACGCGCCGGGCGCTCGCGCGCCCCCCAGTGGCCGGAGGAATCCAGGACGTCAATTGACGTCCTGTTGAGTTTCCAGAGCCACTGTGAAGCCGTCATTTTACATGCGGCCGGTATTCAAGTGGTTAACTGGTATTTTAAGGCTTGGCAAATACCAATAGCCACTACCGCAGGTTGGGCTACCCCTCTGGCTGTAGCGAACAAGGTTTTCAACAGGGTCTCTAATCTCTTGTCTGTGGGTCTTTGAACATTTGAACGTTGTCCACCGGACAGGTCAAAGTCTTGTTTACACAGGATATAGCTGCGTCCACCGTGGGGATACCCCACTTCTTAGTGAACTTCTCCTCCATGGGGTATAAAACCGAAAACTTTTTAGGAGGAAGAAAAGATCTATCCGGATGTTCCCAATCCTTATAGATAAGACCTTCCAGTAGGGGATGAACTGGGAAGGAATAGTTAGCTTGAGGAGCTTTTAAAGAGCCTAAGGAAGAGACTGAACTCGATGCTGGCTCTAAAAGAGGCAACTTGAAGGCCGAACGGACCATCTCAGTGAGGGACTGCACCAACAGTTTTTCTGACTGAGACGCCGAAAATGGTTTCCCCAGGGTAGAATCCTCAGAGTCTGAGACCTCTGTCCGACCCTCTGCCTGATCCCCTGAGGGTAAATCAACCTCTTCTGAGGATAGTTGTTCCACCATGAGGAACTCTGAAGAGGGAGAGGGGGATCTTGTGCGCTTTTCTCTTGCGAGAGAGGACGCAATCAAGGTCGCCATCTGCCCTTGTCCTGCCCAGGCAGGACAAGGGCAGATGAGGCACCTGGCAGCCCTGATGGTTCACCCTGGGCCTCCTCTAATTTATCAGGAGAGGAAATAGACACAGGAGCATGCCCGAGATTCTCCGAGCCTGATGGCGATCCCTTAGATTTTTCGTACTTCTAGTCCCTGAGCCTTTAGCCACAATAAAGCCGAGGTACTCACAAAAGTTGCATCCACTTGCGGACCTATAGACCAGCACTGACGCTGCTATTTGATGGTCAGCAAGATGCAGAGCCCAATATGCGCCTTAAGCAAATGTCACTGTCCACCATCCGGTAGTATAATACTGAAAACATGTGCACCAATACTCTCTGTGTCCACCGTCAGCCAGGATGGGTGAGGTGGACTGAGCTTTTATGGACTAGGTGCAAGTCACCTGACCTGCTCTGTCCTGCAATCTCTAGCCTCATAGAGAAACGCTGATGCGCCCGTGCACAAGGTTTTGAGCTACCGCAGCTACCATGTGAGGACCAGGTAAGACAATTTGTAGCCAAAACTTTTGGACAACTTTTCTCTGCTATTACCTGCACAGGAGGGGCTAAACAACTGAGCATAGATACCCCTCCTCCCCACAGCATTACCAGGACAAGTACTAGGAGAGGCACAGACAGACAGCTTAGGCAAAGCAAAATGGCTCAAAAAGAGGGAAACTTTCAGAACCAAGGGCCAGATCCACAGCCAGCCGCCGTAACTTAAAAATTCCCATTTAAGTTACACTGGCTTAAAATTTCTACCTAAGTGCCCGATCCACAAAGCACTTACCTAGACATTTTCGGCTGTGTAACTTAAATCCGTCCGGCGTAAGGCGTTCCCAATTCAAATGGGGCGAGTCCCATTTAAATTAGGCGCACTCCCGCACCGGACGTACTGCGCATGCTCGTGACGTCATTTTCCCGACGTGCATAGCGCAAAATTACGTTACGCCGAGCTTCGTGAATCGCGCCGGGTCAAAAAAATTGCGTCGGGAAAAAAAAAAGATACGGCGGGAAAAAAATAAATAAAAATAAAAATAACAGCGTCGCGGGTAAGAAGGGTCTGCTTTTACAAGGTGTAAACAGTTTACACTTTGTAAAAGCAGCCCTAATTTTACACATGCAACTTAATACTCTCACTTACCTTCCTCTCCTCTCGCCCTCTGTCTTTTCCTCCCCCTTAGCTTAGTTTACACTTGCTGCAAAACAAGGCTTCAGACATGCTTTGTTAAAGCTTTCTGAACGCCAGTCAAATCTCATGTCACTAAATAAAATGGCTAGCTTACAGTCCTGTTTACACCTGCTTTTGCTTGGTGCTTCAATGAGGCTTTGGTGGGGCTTTTGTGGAGCTTCGATGGAGCTTCGTGAGACTTTGTGGGGCTTTGGTGAGGCTTCGGTGGGGCTTCCGTTGGGGTTCGACTTCTATGGAGGCTTTGAAGACACTTTGAAGAACCACTGAAGCTACATGGGGTATCATTTTTGAAGAAAAGCAAAAGCAGGTGTAAGCCCAGGTTCACACTGGGCTGCAGGAGTGAAGCCGAACTCACACAATTTCACTCCCACTGGCAGTCCCGATTTCGAACACGATTACAGAGACATCTGTGCAGGTTTCTACTTTTTGAAATCTGTGCAGAAACAACTTTTTGAAATCGCTGCAGCGTCGGAGATGTGGCGTTGCACCGATTAGAACGGTGTCATTGCCGGCAAATGCCGCCGGTTTGACATGCGATTTTACATGTCAAATCGCATGTTAAAACGCAGCAGTGTAACCCGGGCTCAATAGGAGTGTAAGTTAACCATTTTATTTAGTGACAGGAGCTTTGACTAGCGTTCAGAGAGCTTTAACAAAGCCTGTCCGAAGCCTTGTTGAAGCCGAAGCAAGTGTAAATGAGCCTTTACACTCTATCTTTCTCCCCTTCCCCCCCCTCTCTCTCTCTCTATCTACCATTACCATCATTGACCAAAGTGCACTACACAGGCTGAAGAACTTGATTTTGCACTGCATCCCACAGTGCAGGAGGTATTTCATGATCCATCCATGCGTACATTTTTGGCAGATTACCATTATGTGTATAGTTAACAATTATAGATGGTTTATACTACCCTACGGTTGATCTTGCACACAGACCCACTGCATTCAGAAAATGCCCCTGTAAAGACATTTTTCTTTGTTTTGTATCTGAAAAGCTATTATAACTTTGTAGTATGTGGCACAGGTTCACTTCAGTATTCAACATAAAATGTTACAGCACCTCAGATGACCTCAGTTTTGGCTTTTTACCATTTATCATGCCTTATATAAGGTCACTTTCTTTAGGACATGGGAAGAGCCTCAGCGCACTATGAATTTAAACTATAAAGAATTTCTTTAAAACTGAGAATAAGTAGGATAGTTTAGATGTAATGAGTACCAAAACAAACAAATTCTACTATTAAACACTTAATCTGAATTATTAATTTTTTAAAGTTCAGTAACACTTTCAGCAATAAAAAAAGGTAAACATTACCCTAAGTTCCACTGCAGAGATAAATCCACTGCTGTCCTCATCATATTTCCGCCAAATCTGAAAATAAAAATGAAACTGTATAATTAAAAAATTTGATAACATATGAAGTCCTCTAACACACATAGAGGTCTATTTATAAGGGGTTTTACACCTGATTCTCATAGCTTCCTCCCTAGACTCTCACATTTTTCTAATTGGATTCAGTTGAAATAATGTGACAATCTTGGGGGAAAGTTGTGTGAAAACATGTATAAATAGGCCCAAAAATGCAATGTATATATGGATCACCCAAAACCAGATACATTAAGTTGACAGCATGATATACATGTTTACTCACTAAAGTTAGTCTCAATTATTGTTAAGGGTTGGAGAGATACATTGTTAAATGCAGTCTGTGTTGCTCATAAAATCTAAATATGTTCTTCCTTTTATTGTCCATGCTCCATGCACCTACTGTTATTTGTCACATTTAAACAAGTATTTACACCTGAGTGTGAGCTTTTGAAAGCGATTTTGGAGCATTTTTTATATACACTTTTTAGCTTTTTTTCAGGCATATTTAGGCTTCAGTGTTTTTCTGCAAGCCAATGGAAAACTAGTTACCAGGAGGATGAGATGGCTATTTCGGTTAATTTCAAGCATTTTTCAGACCTTCCCATTGAAGTCTGTGGGGCCTAAAATGCCCAAGAATCAAGCTACAGGCCCCTGAGCAATCATATGTGAACAGACACAATTTAAAAGATTAGGATTTTAGTTGTTGAGCATTTTGGGGCTTTGAGCTCCAAACTACAAATTACACAGGTGTGAATAGAGTCTTACTTCTGGAATGCCTGCTATGCCCTATTTGCACAGTGCTTAAAAGTTCAGGCTCAAAGGAAACACTTGTATGTTTTTAAAATATATATTTACTCTGCCAAAGTTTTAGGCAGGTGTGAAGAAATGCTGTATCAATTTACAAAATGCAAAGCGGATGAACAAAATGAACAGAATCGAAAAATCATATCAATATTTGGGTGTGACTATCCTTTAGCTTTAAACCAGCATCAATTCTTACACTTGCACACTTTGTACACCTGAAGAACGGTTGATGATGGATACCCCTCAAGCCACAATCCTGAATAGGGGTGAAAGAGGTGTGTCACTGCCGGCTGACGCGTTTCAAGGCAACAGAGGCCTCTTCATCAGAGCTCAGCAGTTCTGCTGAGCTCTGATGAAGAGGCCTCTGTTGCCTTGAAACGCGTCAGCCGGCAGCGACACACCTCTTTCACCCCTATTCAGGATTGTGGCTTGAGGGGTATCCATCATCAACCGTTGTTGACAAGCCTTTTATACTATCTCGTTTGTGAGTAGTTCTATTTTACCTTATCTATTTATTAAATTGTCAAACGGTAATACACTAGGCTGGTGCGCCTTTCTTTTTCTTTTCTTCGTTTTCTGCTAGGATGTTCCCCGTCCCTGAAGGGCAGCAAGGCCTTTGTTACCAGTTTTGATATTTGTGGAAAATCCCATGCGGAAAATAGATTAACTGTCAGACTATCCACCCGTGCGCAGGAGCTTGTGTGTCTTTTTGTGTATCACTTTGTACACCTGCCCTAAGTCAGGGATTTGTAGGATTAGAGTCAGGGATATGATTAACCAATTATACCAAGCAGGGGCTATTGATCATCAATTTCATTTGTAGGTTGAAACAGTCATTAACTGAAACAGAAACAGCTATGGAGGAGCCTTAAAACGGTGAGGAACAGCCAAACTCTGCCACTAAGGTGATGTTGTAGAAGACAGTATGTCACAGGTCATAAACCACAGCAAGACTGAGCAGAGCAACAAGACACAAGGTAATTATATTGCATTATCAAGGTCTTTACTTGACAAAGATTTCAAAGCAGTTGGGGGTTTCAAATTGTGCTGTTAAAGTTCTTTTGAAGAAGCACAAAGAAACAAGCAAAGTTAAGGATGTAGATGCAGTGGTTGGCAAAGAAAACATAATGCAGCACATAAAGACACGTCTTACTTCCCTTGGACATCAAAAATGGGGGAAACCAGTGGGACCCAGATACACCCATCTACTGTCCAGAGAAGTCTTTATTTGCAGCCAAAAAGCCACACCTCCGACGTGGAAGCAAGGCTAAATGACTCAACTATGCAGGAAAACATAGGAACTAGGTTGCAGAAAAATGGCAGCAGGTGCTCTGGACTGATGAGTCAAAAATTTTAATATTTGGCTGTAGCAGGAGGCAGTGTGTTCTCCAAAGGGCTGGAGAGTGGTACAACAATGGTTGCCTACAGATAACAGAGAAACATAGTGGAGGTTCCGAGCTTGTTTGGAGCAACATTTCTGCAAATGGAGTTGGAGAGCTGGTCAGGATCAATGGTATCCTCAATGCTGAGAAATATAGACAGATACTTATCCGTCATGCCATACCATCAGGGAGGTGTGTGATAAGCCCCAAATTTATTCTGCAACAGGATAACAACCCCAAACATACAGCCAATGTCATTAAGAACTATCTTAAGCATAAAGAAGAACAAGGAGCCCTAAAAGTGATGGGTTGGCCCCCACAGAGCTCTGATATTAACATCAGCAAGTCTGGGATTACATAAGGAGACAGAAGGATTTGAGGCAGCCTAGATTCACAGAAGATCTATGGTAAGTTCTGCAAGATGTTTGGAACAACCTACCTGCCAAGTTCCTTCCAAAACTGTGTGCAAATGTACCTAGAAGAATTGAAGCTGTTTGGAAGGCAAAGGGCGGTCACATTAAGTATTGATTCGATATGGATTTCTCTACTATTCATTTACTTTACATTTTGTTAATTGATACAAATAAACTATTAACACTTCTAATTCTGAAAGCATTCTTAATTGATAGCATGTTTTCCACACTTGCCTAAAATGTTTGCACATACTGTATACACAAACATATATTTATATATATATTTGTTACTTGCAATTAACTCTAAAATGTCCAATTAAATTTACCCAAGACAGTGTAAGGTTTTATCTCCCCCACTTCTTGTCTCAATGTCTTAATTAGTTAAAATAAAGTCAATTATAAGGCACAACACAATATACTGAATAATTAATTTAAAGAGGATTGTGAATAGCAAAATGAGCACAATATTATGATCTAGGGAGTAGGTTCAAATTTACCGGCACAGAGCAAACACAATAGATACTAATATTTCACATTCACCTAATTAAAAAAAAGAGAAATATATTTTTTACATATTTATCTTTTAGTCCTTGCCATAATACAGATATAATACATATAATACAAATATTTAAAAAACCTTGATACATTCATTCACATATAAAAGAGACACTCACCGTAAGAGTCAATATAGATTTATTTTAAAGAGGAAGGATGCCACATACATAGTCATGGTGATACAGTTATACTAACTCATTT
The DNA here is from genome assembly GCF_905171775.1 of Rana temporaria. Classification (NCBI taxonomy): domain Eukaryota; kingdom Metazoa; phylum Chordata; class Amphibia; order Anura; family Ranidae; genus Rana; species Rana temporaria. The sequence continues at coordinate 267,119,463 of NC_053493.1, read as the reverse complement.
CCCTCCATATCACTGTAGCTTAATCATAGAATAAGCACATAAACAAAAGGCAGTCCTTATATCCAGATCTAATACTCACAAATGTATCTAATAAACTGCCACTACAGTCTTTAAAACAGCAGAAAGCTGATTATACCATCCTACATCCTAAAAGATGTCCTTGGTATTGTCAAACATATACCAAAACCTGCCAGCTAAATAAATCCAAAATAAAGCCATCATATTTATTGATAGCAAATCATAATACAATAATTCACCCTAAAAGCACATATGAGCACAAAATAAGAAAATGATGACTGATGGTTACAAATCTATCTTGTTACAAAGAGTGCGAAAAGCTTCATAAAGTTAGTATGTGAATATGGTAGAAAAAATACTGCGCTCATCCAACAAAGTAAAAAACAGAAAGCAACTATACGTGTTATATGACACTAAAAACAGAAATGGATACAAAAAAAGCTGCGCTAAACCAAGTGACTAAACAAAGATCCCGCTTAGAGGGAAAGATTAATAAATGCAGTATTGACACTAATGACATAATCAATAAGTGTAAATATTGTTAAACCTAGAAATGTGATAATCTCGGTAAAGAAAAAAAATCTTTTGTAAACTAAATGAACAAAAGTGCTAAAGCATAAATTGAAAAAATGAGTGAACCTAACAGCCCAATGACACGTGAGCAGTATAAACAAAGTCCAAATGTGAAGTCCAAAGGATTAAAGGAGTTGTAAAGGAAACATTTTTTTTTGCTGAAATGACTGTTTACAGGGTATAGAGACATATAGCCAGATTCAGGTACATCGGCGCATCTTTGTGCAGGCGTAACGCATCTCATATGCGCTACGCCGACGTAACATTGAGAGGCAAGCTGAGTATTCACAAAGCACTCTCTCCCATATTTGCGCCGGTGTAGCGTAAATTGGCCGGCGTAAGCCCGCCTAATTCAAAGTAGGGAGGTAGTGGGCGTGATCTATTAAAATGAAGCGTGACCCCATGTAAATGAATGGCCAAACGAATGGCGCATGCTCAGAATTACGTCGAATTTACTCCCTAAGATACGCCGGCTCAATGCCTACGACGTAAACGTAACCTACGCCCAGCCCCATTCACCTATGACTTACGTAAACGACGTAAAATACGACGTCTGTTCTGTCGTCCATACCCTAACATGTCTTACACCTGCTTTAGGTGGAATAACTTTACGCCGGACGTACGCCTTACGTAAACGGCATAGATTACAGCGACAGGCGTAAGTACGTTCGTGAATCGGCGTATCTAGGTCATTTACATATTCAACGCGTAAATCAATGGAAGCGCCCCTTGCGGCCAGCGTAAATATGCGCCCAAGATACGACGGCGTAGGAGACTTACGTCGGTCGGATCAAGCCAAAATTCAGGCGTATCTTGTATTGAAAATTAGGTGCACAGATACGACGGCGTATCCGAGAACTTACGCGGCGTATCAGAAGTTACGTCGGCGTAAGTCGCACATGAATCTGGGCCATAATAGTTAACTGATTCCTTTTAAAAACGATTAAAAATAGATAAAATTCAATCATATAATGTACCTCCTAGTTTCAGTTTCGTTTTTGCATCTAGCTTAGTTTTTGCATGTTATTTGATGCCTCTGTGCTGGACAGACCCATAGAGCAGTATTGGTTTGGAAAACAAAACTAGAATCTCCCAGTACTGTGGTCATCAGGAAACAGACAACCAGGAAGTGTCCAGAACAGAGCAGAATTACAGCAACATCAGAGCAAAAACGAACAATGAGGACATGAAACCAGGACTGCAGTCAGGTAAAGGAAGCTATTTAGCTAAAACAAATAATTCCTTTAGTGACCCTTTAACTGCAATGTGAAGTCCAAAGGATTAACTGCAAAATCCACAAAATAACAGTAACATCTTTGAACTGAGCAGGTTCAGTGAAAATCCCAAAATCCAGAAAAACCGTGTAGATAGGAAAGCCACCACCTAAGATAATACTGTCTCTTACCAGCTGGATTGATCTCTGTTTTAAGGAGATCAAAAATGCATGAGACAGAAACCTCTCAACGACTATCCACCAGGGGGGTCCACTTTGGTGATTTTCACAAGCAGGATAAACCATGAAAGAGAAGGACTCGCATAGTATAAAATCCCAGAAGATTTATTGTAAAAGATATAAAAATACACACTTACAATCTTCCAATTGTTAAAGAGCATAAAGATAAGATTGAGCCGGCCGGCTCCTCGATGTGCCTACCCGTGTCTTCCGGGTAGAGCTGGTGTCGCGGTGACGTCAGAACGTCGCCTGCCCAACGTTTCGTCGCAATAGGACGTGGTCACAATAACAAACACTACTTGCCTCGCTGTGAGTCCCAAAAGACCGGACCGGCGCCATTTTGGTTAAGGAATCACATAGGGGCAAAGGAAGAAAAAGCATGTGTCTTATATGGGCTGGATGTGAAATCCAAAACGAAGAGACAATATATAATAAAACAATACAGCGGTGGTAAACACGCCGTAAAAATGTATTTATTAAAGAAGTAATAACAACTTCTCTCATCTATAGCTCTATACTGCATAGACGGAAAATCGCTAAATAAATGCACCAAAGTTGACCCTGCTCATAACAGACCATGATCAATCAATGGTAGCAAATATGCACTAAAAGCCACATGTCAAAATGATTGACACATTCTACTAAAAATGGAAAATTAAATTTAAAAAGGGGGAAAATGTTGATTAAAGATCGAAAATCAAAATACACAGGATTTCAAATGGGGAGCACAACTACTGATGATAGGTACACCCTAAAAAAGTGACCCAAGCAATATGGTCAGAATCCAATCACCCGGGACTCACATCAAGTTCACAGGAAGGATATGATTATAGAAAAATACCAATCCCTATAGGAACTAAATAGTAAGAATCTATGCAAAAAGAAGGAGGGACTACCTATTAGGTCAGTATTACGAACCAAAAACAGTTTGTCCAAAAAGATTTAAATTAATTAAATGACCAAAAGCGAAAAGGGTACCCATTAGCCTATGAATTGTCGATGAAACAGTTAATGTCAACATCAATATTTAGGCCAAAAGGAGTGTAACTCTTAAGCTTATGTACCCACGACATTTCAAGTTGTGATATGCCCCTGACAAGATCACTACCCCTCCAGTGGGAGGTGAACCAAGAAAAACAGTATTGGTTGCATCACTCTTATGAACAGCCAAATAATGTTTGGAAACTGAATGCTTCATGTAACCTCGTCTAATGTTGTTTATATGTTCATTAAGGCGCACCTGGAGTGGGCGCTTGGTCCTGCCCACATATTGCAGGCCACAAGGGCACTGCAACATGTAGACAACCCCTACTGTAGAGCAGGTAATGAATGGCTCAATAGTGTGACTCTTAGAAGTGCATCTAGATGTAACACTCGTGGTTCTTCTGGCAGTGCATCCATTCAAGCCTGGCATCTCCTGCACTGATAATAACCAGTCAAGCCAGAAAGAAACATAGATTTGATAGCCGGAGGGTTAAGGATGTTGGGGGCTAACTTGTCCCTCAAAGAGGGAACCCCTCTAAAAACCACTTGAGGCTTCTCTGGTAAGATGCCAGCAAGAATCCCATCATTCCTTAGAACATGCCAGTGTTTGTTCAAAATATTCTTGACACTGGCATGTTGACAGGAATAGCCTGTAATGAAGGGACTCCTAAAAGAATTGTCTCTGCCTCTACCTGTCTTCTCCTCCAACAGACCTGTCCTATCATTTTTAGGCACCAAGTCCAGAGTGTTAGACAAAGAGTTAATGGAGTAACCCTTCTCAACAAATCTCTGTGTAAGGGTCTGAGCCTGTTTCAAGAAAGTTGTACAGTACTTAAGTACAGTTCCGCTTAAGTCTCAAAGGGTACCGACTTCATCCATGAAGCATGATGGCAGCTATCACTCGGTATAAATAAGTTGCGGTCAGTATTTAAAAAAAAAGTGGAAGTGATGAATTCTTCATTCCCCACAGAGATATTTAGGTCAAGAAAATTAATGGTTACCTGACTGGCCTCATAACTCAAATGAATGCCTCTATTGTTATCATTAAGGAAGTTCATGAATTGCCCAAGTTCTCCCTCACTGCCACTTCACAGGAGGAGGATGTCGTTGATGTACCGCCCCCAGAACTCCACCTGGGGGTCTGGTTTGAACACAGACGACATCCTCCTCCCATTTGGCCATGAACAGGCTTGCCAAACTAGGGGCATACTTAGCCCCCATAGCGATGCCCCTGTCCTGCCTGTAAAAACAACCGTCAAACAAAAAAAAGTTATGGGTTGTCGCAAATTCAAGCAGTTCCATGATGTAATCCATCTGACTGGACGGAAGGCCAGAGTCCCTACTTAGATAATACGAAACCGCCATTAAACGGAAGACCATTAAACTGAAAAGATCTAAAAGCGCTAGACGTTTGTCTACTTCCAATCAGTGCCCAACTGCCCACTGCCCAGGCAGCGCCAGCAATACTGTACATCATCAATAATATCAGATTCAGTGTGCAGCCACTCCAGCCAGTGTGTGAGTGTCACTCACTCACTACTCTACCTCCGCTCCACATGCCCAGCCCCAGCCCTAGACTAGGCCGCTCCCCCCCCCACTCACAGACACTGACCAGTTCCAATCCGATGCCGCTCCTCACCTGCGCAGGGCCACGGTCGGTGCACTGCTGGCACTCTCAGCTGGCTGACTATCCTATCCGGAACGGTGGTGGAGCGGAGCCTCTGCGGGGGAGATGTCGGCGGCTGTCGGCTGAGGTGAGGAGGTGAGCCAGACTCACTCCCTCGTGACACACTGCAGGCGGGCGGGAGACTCCAGGCGCGTGCATTCGCCAGCGCCACCCACGAGTCAGACGATCACGGAGACAGGCCAGCACTGGCCACATGACCCGGCCGCCGACGATGTGACCGAATCACAGGCCAGCTCAGGCCTGTGGCCACATCCCCCTGACAGAGTGACAGTGACATGTCACATGACCCCCTCTGAGTCAGAGTCTGCCCGGACTGCCCCCCCCCCCCCGCGCGCGCGCTCAATGTAATTTCGGTAACGCCGCCAAGTAATGGGAAAGGCGTTGCCGAGAGGGAAAGAGTAATCTGGTAGATTACTCGTTAGCCTCAAGAGGCCCATCATTAGGTAACAGCGTTTATTTAAACGCTGTTACTTACAACACTGCATATGCCATACATGATGAGCAGTGCAGGAACAATATAGCAGGAGGTGAGCATGGGCTGGAGAGAGTAGGATCAGCAGAGCTGGGGGCTACTACTAATTGGAGGTTCAGCAGAGCTGAGGGTTACTACTGAGCGGTGGATAAACAAGGCTGGGGGTACTACTGTGCGGGGCATCAGCAGAGCTGGGGGTACTACTGAGCAGGGGAGCTTCTGAACAAGGGTACTAATAATACAAATAATACAAATAATACTATTAATACAAATAGAAAATCAATGCACACTGGGCATTTTCTAAACTTCATTAAAGCTTCAAAAAAGGATCATCGAAACATCACCAAAGCATCACAGAAGCATAAAAAACACATAAAAAATCCATGTGCGTGAAAGTCGAAGCAAGTGTAAATAAACATTTTCTTTACTGAAAATCTACTAAACCTTTTACTTATGAATCCTTCAGTTCTGGTAAAAGCTCTTTTACATAAACCTGTATAACTAAATTATAAGTAGAGGCAACTTGGTCTCACTTACTCGCATAAATTCCACACTATTATCCAAAGGAGTTTCCCTGCGAAAAAGTAACAGAAAGTTTTCATCCTCTGGCAAAATCATATTTGCAAGCTGCAAGACAAAAACAGTATAAATGCTTTAGAACAATCTGGGAATAATCTATATAATCAAAATGTAGAAATCACATAAGGGTACAATGACATTTTAATACTATGCAAAAACTAACAGTAATCTATATAAAATATTATTTGCACTAAACTAGTAGTATCTTCGTTTAGATAGTCTATAAGTAAGTCAAAGCTAAAAATACACACAGATAAAATAATCATTGCATTAAATAACATTTTTTAAAAATTCTATCAATTTTTGGGCTGAATATTATTATTAACAGCAACTACTAATGTTATTATTATAACAAATCATTCCAAATATAGTATTGTATACCCAGTTTGAAATATAAGGCTGCATTTCTAGGTAATGTACTGTACATTGTCTTAGACCTTCCGACCCAGGTATATGGTGTCCTGAGAATTTGAAATATTTTCTGTGGCTTTAGTTAATGTTGCTTTGATGTCAGAAAAGGGGAATGTTGGTCCCCAAGAGTATTTCACATATTAAGTAAAGGTTCCTGAGTACGGCTTCTCTAAATGGTTGGGTGGCTATGGAACACACATGCTGTCTCTCTCTTGTCAAATCCAGAGCTAAAACTGTTCTGCATTACTTACCTTTTGACAGATCCATGATAATACCTATATGAGTTTTATACTGCTAAATCTGTCATTGGGTCAAACCGAAATAGCAGAACATTTGCTACAAATCTTGAAAGTGCAATGCATAAACAGGGGTACTTTTATATGTGTATTTCGAAAATATCTCAACATTTGGGACTTAATCATTACTTCTGCTGCCAATCTGTGAGCCCAATTATAGGGAACGTTTATTAATTCTGGCACACAGCAGGTTACTGCTAAGTATTGGTTGGTAGGCGGTAAAGGCTCATCTCAACCATCAGGTTTTTACTACCCTCCAAACTCATGTGTGAATGAGCCCGAAGGACTCGTTCACATAGGTACTCTGGTCGAGTAAATGAGTGGATTGCTCATGTGACTAGAGCCATCTGTTACTCGAATGCCTCTTACACACAACCAGTTTTCTCATCGGGAAAACTACCATGAGAGCTTTTGGCCGGGAAAACCGGCCGAGTGTATGCTCCATTGCAGTTTTCCTGATGAGAAAAGTGCAGAAAAAAAAAAAAAGAGATCCAGCTTTCTTGGCAGACTTTTTCCCATCGGGGAAACCGGTCGTGTGTATGCTTTCCCGAGGGAAAAAACCGTGCATGCTCAGAATCAAGTATGAGACGGGGCGCTCGTTCTGGTAAAACTAGCGTTCGTAATGGAGATAGCACATTCGTCACGCTGTAACGGACTGAAAACTACGAAGACTGAAAAGCGCAAATCGTCTCTCACCAAACTTTTACTAACACAAGGATCAGCAAAAACAGCCCAAAGGGTGGCGCCGTTTGAATGGAACTTCCCCTTTATAGTCCGATCGTACGTCACCGCGCTTTGGACGGGCGGTATTTGACCTAAAGGTGTGTATGCAAGGCAGGCTTGAGAGGAATCCCGCTGGGAAAAACTTCGTTTTTTTTCCTGAAAAGAAAAACTGTTGTGCGTATGAGGCATAAGGGGACCCAACAACTGCAGGTCCTAAACTGGGAGGTTTGCAGGCGTGGCCCTGAATGCACATTATCTGTGTTCAGAACTATACCATCTGTACCCATATGCCTGTCAAATTAGAACCTGTGACTGTGTTCGTACAGCTGCTGCGCCCCCATAGACAAACATAGGCTGCCTGCACACAGCTCTAGGTGGCCACATAAAAAAACTACTGATTCACACTGTACAGGCCACAGCACCCATGTGAATGAGCCCCAATACTTAATTCACACAGAGCTATAGAAGGACTTCTGTTGTGTTTGTGTCCCCTAATAATGATTTTTGTGTATTTGATATTTTTTTTTTGGGGGGGGGGGCTGTCAGGTAGGCTGTACAAGGCCCTGTGATTTCTAACAGAAGCTCTGGGTGCAGGAGTTGCAGATACACTGTTGCATATGCTCTGTGAAATCAAAGGCAGCTAAATTGCTTGATATATTTGTCTCATTATAGTTACAGAAGTGCTACAAATCCCTTTAGGTCTTCATGGACCACCTTAAAGTGCTAAAAAACACTATTACCTACAAATTATATAGTGTCGATGTTCTAATGACTTACATTGCGTTTGATTTACTAGAGGCAAATTTACTGTACACATTGCAAAGTGCAGTTGCACTCTGTAAGGGCAGTTTCTCCGGAGCTTAATAAATGAGGTAAAGCTTCACTTTGCAAAGAATACACAATCATGTGCAAGGAAAAAAGAAAGGGCTTCCGCTCATTTACTAAGCTCTGGAGCAACTGCTCTTACAGGGTGCAACCGCACTTTGCAAAGTGCACAGTCTATTTACCTTTAGTAAATCAACCCCAATGTTTTATGTGCGCCTTCTTTGTAAAGTTTGACATTGTAAACAATCCCCTTCTTAAAATCTTCCCTCCTTTGTTTCCTTATTAGGGCTCATGCAGCGAGGCATAAATATAGGTGTTGAGGGCATACAGCATAAAATACACCTGTATTTGCAGTACCCAGGATCCCCAGCTGGTGCATAATTCTGGCCATAGGAATGTATTGACAGAATATTTTTTCCATACTGTAGGTATATGCCTGTAAACACCAGGACATGTATGGGTGTAATTTCTCAAACGTGACTGTTGAACATTAGTGTGCCTGTATTGTTTTACAGAGGCCCTTGCAGCCACCTTTGCCTGTAGTCCCAAAAGGGTCATCATGTGATGTACTTAGTGTGCATTTCCTGACTGGACTTTATGGGAAGGTCTGCTAAGTGGACAGAGCCGACTATTTGGGCAGATTGATCCCCCACCAACACTGCATAATTCTGCCACTTCTCCACAGTGTATAGGAGCACTATACTGACCACCAATATAGGGCAATTTTTTTACTGACCACCAATGTAAGGGGCAATACACTGACCACCAATGTAAGAGGAGACTACACTGACTCTAATGCCGTGTACACACGATCGTGTGTGGGTCCCATCAGACTTTTTTTCCCATTGGTGTAAAAAAATAGAACATGTTTTAAGTTTTTACGATGAAAAAAAACCGATAGGAAATTCCGATCGTCTGTGTGGAATTGCATCGGATAAAAATCCTTGCATACTCAGAATCAAGTCGACGCATGCTCGGAAGCATTGAAATTAATTTTCCTCGGCTGGTCGTAATGTTTTACATCATCGGAAATCTGATCGTGTGTAGGCGGCATTAGTATAAGAGGAGACTACAATGACTACTAATGTAAGAGAACACTACACTAACTACCAATGTTAAAGGACAAAACACTGACCATCACTGTAAGAGGAGACTAAATTTACTACCAATGTAAGGGGGACTACCGTGACCACCAATGTAGGGGAGACCACCTTGACCAACAATATAAGAGGACACTGCAGTACACTGATCAGCACTGTGAGAGGAGACTACATTGACTACCAATGTAAGAGACCACTACACTGACCACAAATGTAATGCCGCGTACACACGATCGGTTTGTCTGATGAAAACGGTCTGAAGGACCGTTTTCATCAGACTAAACGATCGTGTGTGGGCCCCATTGTTTTTTTATCCATCGGTTAAAAAACTAGGAACTTGTTTTAAAATTATCTGATGGTTAACTAACCGATAGGAAAAAAACGATCGTCTGTAGGCACCATCGGCTAAAAATCCATGCATGCTCAGACTAAATTAGGGGACGGGAGCGCTCGTTCTGGTAAAACTAGCGCTCGTTATGGAGATAGCACATTCATCACGCTGTAACAGACAGAAAAGCATAAATCGTCTTTTACTAACACAAAATCAGCTAAAGCAGCCCCAAGGGTGGCGCCATTGGATTTGAACTTCCCCTTTATAGTGCTGTCGTACGTGACCGCGTTCTGACATGATCATTTTTTAACCGATGGTGTGTAGGCACGACTGATCATCAGTCAGCTTCATCGGATAACTGATGAAAAAATCCATCAGTCCGTTTTCGTCGGATGGACCGATCGTGTGTACAGGGCAGCCTTAGAATGTTTTGTGGTGTATAGGGCAGGGTTGGAGTTCAAAGCTCATGTATTTAATGGAGGCCAAAGGGTGGACATAATGGATGAAAACCCAAGGTAAAATGTATGTAAGATCGGAAGAACCATTTTCAAAAAGCAAATATATTGAGATTGTAGCAAAAGCTTTGCAAACATCAAGGGATAGCAGCACCGTCTCCACAGAACTGGAACGGGCAAGATGCAAGGCTCTTTTTATATTATCTCCTGCCTGCCTTGAAGGTTTGATGCTGACCTGATTCTTGTGAATACGTCAGCTCAAGAAATTATTTATTCTAGCAGCCAAGATCTTTGCAAGAATCTGTACATCAGTATTAAGAAACAGAATTCCAATGTAATTTGACTACATGTGCAGGTCTTTGGAGGTTTGGGAGGCATTACAATATTTGCCCTTGATGACTTTTCAGAGAATGAGCTGCCATGTATCGTGGAGGTAATGGCAGTGGTTAGATGGGCAACATGGGGTTGGAGCACTATCTTTAATTGCCTGTCAAATATCCAATTTGTGATGTCTGTGTAAGAATGAGGCCTCGTACACACGACCGAGGAACTCGACAAGGCAAATTTCTCCATTCCCGTCGAGGAAATAGAAAACTTGCTCTCTTTTTGTCTCGTCGAGTTTCTCGACAGTTTCCTCGACGAAAATGTACACGCGACCGGTTTCCTTGGCCAAAAAATATCTCCCAGCAAGTTTCTTGATGGATTCTGCCGAGGAAACCGGTCGTGTGTACGAGGCCTGAGATGCATAGCTCTGGCAGAGAGGGAAAGTTTCCTTGTTTGTATTTCTTTTTGGCATATTGATATTGTTTATTTACTTGCATGATTATCACTGAAATTATTTTATAATATAGGGGCAGGAGTGTTAATAAATCATCACTGGTGTCCAATAAACTAAGTAAGCCATTATTTGAGCCTCAAGGATTGCTTGCAAAATGTTGCCTTACTAAACTATTAACCCTACGGAATAGTGTGTATGTTATGAGCAATCTACTATAGGCAACAAAAATAACTTTTATAGATTCAGTTTGGCAGCAAGACCAAATCCAAACAATTCCAAATTTCCACAATAAATATTTTACCAGCTCATCCAAGCATAATATAATAAAACTAGCAGTAAGTTAAAGTTGTAAACATAATTTCACACTGATGCATTACATTTGTGAAAAAGATGGAATTGTGTTGTTAATATGTAGGTGAGGTGATTTTATTATTTTTAATGACAGTTTACTTATACTATAAATAGTCTTATGTTTTATGCATTTTTTAATATTACATATTTGAATATTTATTGAATGTTTTGATATTGACGTGGTGATGTGGTGAGCTCTGCTGAGAGATTTTAGCACCTGTTGTGAAAGCGGAGACTTTCAGGATTGACTGCTTAGCAACCAAGAACTGCAGGTTCAGAGCGTGAAAAGCCCATGCAGAAAGATCAATGGGTAGCCATTGCTACGCTTTCAGAGAAATCTCTCCATGCTGAGACAGAGAGTCTTCCGATGACAGATTCTGAGTGAGGAAGTTTACCTTGTACAATAAAAGGTGACTGCTTTGAAACTCCTATCAGGGTGTAGTAAATAAGACTCTGGGGTGGATCATGGGCTTGAAGGGGCAGAGTCAGCTCTAGGCTTTGTGAGAACTTAGGCGTAACTTAGACATGAGGCCCCACTCACGCCCGTAATGGGAAAAAATTAAAGCGATAAAAATGAACTGCATAAATTGCATATATTAAGAGCCTTAAAGTGCTGGTGTCAGTGCACTCTTTCTCAGCACTGGCATGAGCGTGTTTTCAGTGCTGGTGTCGGGGAACTTTTTCTCAGTGCCCCCCAGGGGAGATGAAGGGGGTCCCTGTCCCAAGGGGAGATGAAGGAGGTCCCTGTCCTCAGGGGGCAGAGCTCTAGATGGGGAGGACTCTGGGCTGAGCGGCGCTGCATGGGGAAGAATCGAGGGACACAGAGGACCCAGTGACCGGCCGAACACACAAGCAGGGAATGTGACACAGAGCAGCCAGTGCGGTAGAGGTGGGAGCTCTACTACTCACCCTTCCTCCAGCCACCCGGGTGCTGCTACTCCTACCCACCTCTAGCTCTTTAATTTGGCAAATTAGGTGGTCGCGAGGCCCCTGTGGGTGCGAGGCCTTAGGCGACCACCTCATTTGCCCAATTTAGAGAGCTGCCTCTGTGAAGGGGTGCCATTTTTTACCAACAGCCAGGGACCTAATTAGATTACAGCCTAATTACCACAAAAGTAGCAATTTGACAAGCACTTAACCTCAGAAAGTATTTACTATTATTCAACATAAGCTTACATTGTTGGCCAGTGTATCAGGTTGGTGGTGAGTGCCAATGCCTTCATAACATTGATGGTCAACACCCCAATTACATTGGCAGCGAATGTTAATACCCCCATTACATTGGAACTCAGTATTAATGTCTGCATTATGATGGAGGTAAGTGATAATGATTCTGTTTCTTGTGTTACACTGTTACATTGTGTTACAATTTTAATTGCCCCGTTACAGTGATGTCAATAAGAATTGAAGTGTAACTCTGTGCTTAGGCAAAAACGATATAAGAGAAAAGCAGCCAGCACAATAATCTGATATACAATATTCACAAAATTGCTAATACAAGTGCAGCACTAAGTTTCACCAAGAAAATGTAAACACTCAGTGCAAAAACTCAATTAAGTGATAAACGTGCTTAATAAAATTGATCAATACCCCCTCACATATCGGTGGTCACGGTAAAGAATGCTACCTCATTTATTAGTTGTCAGTAGGAAGACTGCCTCTCCTTTCATTGATGGTCAGTGTAACCTAGCCATTACATTGTCAGCCAGTGGGAATTTTCAATGCACTCCCTGATATATGTAATATCAAAAAATCAACAATGTAGAAATGTATCCAAGTCCCTTTTCATAGTTTCAGATGAAGTGGAACAGAGTTTGAGCGTACCAGGGTTTCAGCCACCACAGCACCATTTTTTTCATATATTTCTATGGAAACCCCAATAGGCAGGGGACATGATCGATCTCTTTGAGGGTCTTAAATTATTAAAGTCAACCTGTTGTGTAGGGACAGTTATCACTGACATTCAGTAAATACTAGTTGCCAGGCTGCTGTGCCTCCCCCATCAACTTCAACTTTAACACTTTACATGTCATTGTGCTTTTTAAAATATTCCATTATTTTATCAGTAAACACTAATTGCTGATTACATACCTCTTGTATTTGTAGGCGGCCATCTGAAGTCACATCATATGCAGACATGAATCGATCCTTCACTCGTTGGACTTTCTCTGCAGTAATTGCGTTCTAGATTTCAACACATAATTTGAAAGAATAAATAAGGTATTTAAATTGTGCCCGTATAACAGCTGTAGACAATGTCTATGAAGATTCTTATTTATTTAGGTCATAGTAAAGCTCGTAGTTGTTGATCACATTCACCTGGACTTGTTTTATAATCCAAGTGGCTTTCTCATTTCATATTATAAGATATCCAGTTAAATGTGACTACACACTATAGCTGAAGGAAATTAAATTCTGCATGTACTTCACGTGTAATCAATTGTTGGGTTATATACAAAATAAACCTACTATAGTTTTTATACCATCAAAATACATTAACTAGTGCGATCTACAAATTATTAATAACAAACATATGCACCGTTCTATGACATACAATAGAGCTGGCTCAATACAACCCGACACGTTTCGTCCACAAGGACATCATCCACCCCAGATGATGGCCTTGTGGACGAAACGCGTTGGTTTGCATTGAGCCAGCTCCATAACATTGCGCTACTGTATTTTGATATCTCTTGTGATCACATTTATTTTATGCTTGAATACGTCAGCATTGATGTAAGTGTTCTATATTTTTTAATAAACCAATTTACAATGGTTTTACACTATGTGGAGGTCCTTTTTTCTTCCATAAATGGTGGAGCCTATGATTAATTTTGGTGATAAGATGTTGGGATACACTGTGTAGCCTATCTCCAGTGATGGTCCTTTAGAGCTTGAACCTACTGTCCCATCTTCATGTGAGTCACATTTTATGGTAAGGGTATTTACTCACCCCCTGGGTGTCTGATGCACAAATCCTGGGTCACTCCTTTAGCAGACGATGGTCTATTTCCATTCTCACTGAACAGACTTCCATCTTCAGTCTTCCGTTTTTTTGAACTGTTTAGTGTGGATAGTGGTCAATTCCCACCCACATCCAATAGATCCACACTTTCAGCCTGCTTCTATTTTGAACTGTTTGAATATATAGTGGCTGTTTGCACTTGTTATATGTCGAATATTCACTAATGTTGTATGGTTGTTTCAGCACTTTGCACTATTTTATTGGTATGTGTCAATATTACCAGTCACATAGTTTATACCATTAACATGTACTTGTTTTGTACATTTACTTGTTTTGCATTTGTAATTGTATATATGCACACTCAATTTTGTTGGTTTTGCACTTGCAATATAGTTCATTAATGTAATGTACCCAATAACGACTTATTGTACATAAACTATAGACATATTCTATCAGGGCACCAATTCTGCCGAGTTCCATAGAACTGCGCGATCGCGCCTGTTTGCGCCACACACGTGCATGCGCGGTATAGGCGCGTGTGTGCGCGGTGTTGGTGTGCACGGACGCGCATGAGCTCGCTACTCTCCCGGCCAATCAGAGCCCTGAGCGGGCTATTTAAACCGCCCTCTTCCTCCTGTCTGGTTGCTGGCTTGTCACAGCGTTTGAGTGCATTCCTGCTGAGAATCTACTTCCTTGTTCCTGATTACCTGACCTTTGGCTTTGAACCCCGGATTGCTGCTTTCTCCTGCCCTTGACCTTTGGCTTTGAACCCCGGACTGCTGCTTTCGCCTGCCCTTGACCTTTGGCTTTGAACCTGGGGACTATCCTGCTCTCTATAACCCCCCGACCATGGCTTGCCTCACGGATTAATCTTCTGCCTGCTTCCTGTTCCAAGTTCCCGGACTTCCAGGACTATCCCGGTGTGCATCCCAGCTGCCTTCAGTGGACTGCTTCCTGATCAGCCCCTGTTCCACGCATCCAGCCTTCAGCTTCCTGGTGCTTCTTTCCCCCTGTTCTCACTCCAGGGGGTGGACCGCGCTGGGTCGCAAAGGGAGCCGCCCTCAGCATCTTGGCCTTGGTGAGTGTACTCTTATTAACCCGTGATATATTCACATTAAAGTTTCTTAAACTCATCTTCTTTCAGCTGTCAGTTTGTAAAAAATGTTGGTGCAACCTACATATGTGTAATGTACAGTAGTGATGTGCACACTACTTGGCTCAATGTTATCCCACTAGAGCAAGCGCACGAGAAACCTCCATAAATCAGGCCCCAAGGTTTCAAGTGCCTGGGGAGCCTCCACATAGATTTATTCTGGTACAGGGTATGCTAGGCAAAAATACTAAATTAAAAAATACTAATTTAACCATTGCAATGCAAGGGGAGCCCCACTGCAGAGGTAGCATTAAAGTAGAACTACAGGCAAAAGTTTTTTTTTTCATTCTGGAAAGAGCAAGAGAGGGTTAATCCTCTGTCATATTTTCTTTTACCATCTGTGTCCCCTTTGCGGAAATTTCCCTTCACTTCTTGTCCCATAGCCAAACAGAAAGTGAGGCGGAAATCCCTGAAAATTAAGGGAATTTCTTTGGGACCCCCAGTTCACCAGAACTAGTGTACCCCATCTCCTCTATTACTTTTCTGGGGACAACCCAAAATATGGGATTTTCTTTTCCTTTCACTTTTAATGATAACAGTAAACAGGACAAATTGAAAGGGTGAATCTCCCTAATGGGGACACAGATAGAAATAATAACTGACAGGTGTTGTAATCCCTCTGAACTCTATCCAAAACTAAAAAATTGGTGGCTTGGGAAAACTTCTTGCTATGAAACATCAGCATTTAGGTTTTTTTGCTCCTACTTGCAAACTCATGCATAGTAATTTAGAGGAATTACTGTCAACCTTGATGTGATGAAAGCTGCTATTCTCTTTTTTGACTAGCACATCTAGGACCAGTTGTGATTAGGCTTTTGCAGGAATTTGAATACTTAGCTTTAAAATATTGTAGTTGTGCCAGTAAAATTATGAAATATGCCCCTTACTTAGCTTTACCTGCTTTGTATGAGCCTGACATTTCCGTTTGAGTGTCAGCTGCCTGAACTTTATATGCTGTCTCCTAACTGTTGAGAATGTGTTAGGCCTCGGCAAAAACCAGCAAGAAACCTGCTGGGAGATATTTTTTTGCCGAGGAAACCGGTCGTGTGTACATTTTCGTTGAGGAAACTGTCGAGAAACTCGACGAGCCAAAAAGAGAACAAGTTCTCTATTTCCTCGACGGGAATGGAGAAACTTGCCTTGTCGAGTTCCTCGACAGCCTGACAAGAAACTCGACGAGGAAAACGATGTGTTTTGCCCGTCGAGTTCCTCGGTCGTGTATACGAGGCTTCAGTATAATCAAGAGGAAAATCAACAATAATGTAAAAAAAACTTCAGGGCTCTGCTGTTTAACACAGTTAAACCTTCTCAAGACCTGGGAGATATTATAATAAGTCAGGCATTCGACAGGTAACAAAGGACCTCTGAATTCTGACTCTTAGGCTGAAATGTCTAGCCTAGGAATTAGCTGTTGATGAGGTACCATCACTGCTGTCAGTGTCACTGTGAGAGTCAATTTATGCATGTGTGCCTCCCATTCAAATTTTTATGCCCTCTCGATATTTGTCCCTGAGCTACTTATTAACTATATCGAAAATAAAATAATAAATATGTTTTTGCCTTAATATCTACCTTAAATCACTTTGCTAATTGCATATGGTAACTTATTTGTAGCCTAAATACTGAAATTTGCACTTAAAACTGTAATTTTGTATCTGGTAGGTTGGCAACACTGCGTTTGAGCTTTTTTTAGTTTTACTTCATAGCTTCCTAATTCCTGTTCCCACCCCCAGATCCTCAGACCTCTATGTAAATCTGCAGCACATACATATTTTACACTCACGACACCATGGGAGAGAGGGTTAGGTTTACAGATGCTACATCACACATCATCTGCACAGGAAAAAGAACCCTCCAAGTGAAACTCCACTTTTGTTGAGAAAAAAACATTCCCTTCAGGGTGATCTTTGTACATTGCAAGGAGTATAACAAACTTTGTTGCAGATTCCTACTTTTTGTTATTCTGAAGTAATCCATGTGTGTTTGTCTGTGCCTCTGTCCTGAGTGGGTCTAATGGGAGTGGTTTAATAATTAACGGTCAGTTGTTGCAGCAGCAGGACACTAATGAGGAAATCTGCTGGGCCTGCATTCCTTTAGCCGGGTTCCTATTGAGAGTATCTTTCCAAAAATGACATTTCTGTTGCAGGGGATGCCTGAAATCTGACTTGTATCTTAGCGCAGATTTCTGGGAAAATTGGTGAGCCAATCACACAAGCAGGAAATTATGTTTGGCTGGAAAAGGATATAAATATTCATAACCCAAGCCCCTTGTGTGATCTATACCATTGGTCACCAAACTTTCTAGACAAAGGGCCAATTTACTGTCCTGCAGTCCTTCAGAAGGGCCAGACTGTGGCCATTGTTTGTTTCAGTGGGAGTAATTGTGACCCATTGTGTGTGTCATTGAGAAAAATTGTCCCTCATCATTTATGTCATTGGGCAACATCGTTTATGTAATTGGGAGGAATTGTGCCCCCCTTGTTGGTGTCAGTGGGTGGAATTGTGCCCCATCGTTGGTGTCATTGGGATCAAATGTGCCCCATTCATTGGAGTTAGTGGGGATTTGGAGACCACTGATCTATACTGCCAGAGGTAACAGTGCCACCTAGAAGGGAGAACTGTCAGCTAGGCTGTGCTTAGGTAAAACTGAACAAGACACAGACTATATAATGGCATTGGCTGACTGCAGACTAAATTTAAAGAATTACTCTGCATATGGCAGGGTGGCTAAGCATGTATTTCCTTACAAAAACAAACAAGATAAAAAAAATATGTCTGTATCTGCTCCTGTACATTAAATGTTTTCTTACTATTTAACCACTTAATACCCGGACCTTTAGGCAGATAAAGGACCCGGCCAGTTTGTGCGATTCGGCACTGCATCGCTTTAACTGACAATTGCGCGATCGTGCAACGTGGCTCCCAAACAAAATTGGCGTCCTTTTTTTTCCCACAAATAGAGCTTTCTTTTGGTGGTATTTGATCACCTCTGCGGTTTTTATTTTTTGCGCTATAAACAAAAATAGAGCGACAATTTTGAAAAAAATGCTATATTTTTTACTTTTTGCTGTAATAAATATCCCCCAAAAATATATAAAAAAAAAATTTCCTCAGTTTAGGCTGATATGTATTCTTCTACCTATTTTTGGTAAAAAAAAAAACGCAATAAGCGTTCATCGGTTGGTTTGCGCAAAATTTATAGCGTTTACAAAATAGGGGATAGTTTTATTGCATTTTTATTATTTATTTATTTTTTTACTACTAACGGCGGCGATCGGTGATTTTTTCATGACTGCGACATTATGGCGGACACTTCGGACAATTTTGACACGTTTTTGGGGCCATTGTCATTTTCACAGCAAAAAATGCATTTAAATGCATTGTTTACTGTGAAAATGACAATTGCAGTTTGGGAGTTAACCACAAGGGCGCGCTAATGGGGTTATGTATGACCTCATTTGTGTTTCTAACTGTAGGGGGGTGTGGCTGTAGGTGTGACATCATCGATTGTGATTCCCTATATAAGGGAACACACAAAAGATGACGGCGCCACAGTGAAGCATGGGCAAGCTGTGTTTACACACAGCTCTCCCCATTCTTCAGTTCCAGGGACTGATCGCAGGACTCCATCGGCGATCGGGTCCGCTAGTCCCGCGGCCGCAGTCACGAAGTTTCGGGCCAGGTCGCGTGCACGCGCGCGCGACCCCTACGGCTGGGCTTAAAGGGCAACGTACAGGTACGTTGATGTAGCCAGCCGTGCCATTCTGCCGACGTATATCGGCGTGAAGGGGTCCTTAAGTGGTTAATTAACACATATTCATAAATGAGGACAAATATATATTGATAACACCCAGTGTTTTTCTTTATATTATACTACGAAAGACAGTAAGAATTTTAACACGAATAAATAGGTTTTCCTTACAGTGCCTTATAAAAGTATTCATACCCCTTGACATTTTCCCACATTTTGTCACGTTACAACCAAAAACATAAATGTATTTTATTGGAATTGGAACCGATGGTTAAATAACCGATGGCGCCCACACACGATCGGTTTTGACCGATGAAAACAGTCATACAGACCATTCTCATCGGTTTAACTGATCGTGTGTACGCAGCATTAGAATCACTTCCTAGGACACACATTTAACCCCTTGATCGCCCTCTAGTGTTAACCCCTTCCATGGCAGTGACATTTATACAGTAATCAGTGGCTATTTTTAGCTCTGATCGCTGTATGAATGTCGATTGTCCCAAAAAAGTGTCAAAAGTGTCCGAGCTGTCCACTGCAATGTCCCAGTCCTGCTATTACTAGTAACATTTTTTTTTATAATTTATAAAAATAAAAAATGCCATAAATATATCCTCTATTTTGTAGACACTATGGGCCAGATTCACATATAACTGCAGCGGCGTAACGTATCGTCTATACGCTACACCGCCGTAAGTTTTCAGCGCAAGTGCCTGATTCACCAAGCACTTGCGTGTAAACTTACGGCGGTGTAGCGTAAAGGCATCCGGCGCAAGCCCGCCTAATTTAAATGGGGCGTGTACCATTTAAATTAATGAACGGCGACGTGTGTAACGTACTTTCGTATTCACGGACGTCTTACGCAAAAAAAAAAAAAAATTGAAATTTGATGCGGGAACGACGGCCATACTTTAACATGGCTCGTCTAAATTTAAGCCATGTTAAAGCCGGCCTAACTTTGCGACAGGAAAAAAACGACTAGCAACGACGTAACGAACGCAAAAACCTTCGTGGATCGCCGTAAAAGCTCATTTGCATACCCGACGCTGGAAAACGACGCAAACTCCACCCAGCGGCAGCCGAAGTATTGCATACTAAGATCCGACGGTGTAAGTCAATTACACCTGTCGGATCTTAGGGCTATCTATGCGTAACTGATTCTATGAATCAGCCGCATAGATAGGACAAGACATACGACGGCGTATCAGGAGAAACGCCGTCGTATCTCTTTTGTGAATCTGGCCCCATAACTTTTGTGCAACCCAATCAATATACACTTATTGGGATTTTTTTACCAAAAATATGTAGAAGAATACATATCGGCCTAAACTGAGGAAGAAATTAGTTTTTTATATATTTTTTGGGAGACATTTATTATAGCAAAAAGTCAAAATTATAGCTTTTTTTCAAAATTGTCGCTCTTTTTTTGTTTATAGCACAAAAATAAAAACTGCAGAGGTGATCAAATACCACCAAAAGAAAGCTCTATTTGTGGGAAAAAAAAGTCAATTTTGTTTAGGTACAGTGTCGCACGACCGCGCAATTATCAGCTAAAACGACACAGTACCTTATCACAAAAAATGGCCTGGGGGGGGTAAATCCTTTCGGGGCTTAAGTGGTTGATCTCAGTATAAATATAGCTGTTCTATGAAGCCCTCAGAGGTTTGATAGAGAACCTTAGTGAACGAACCACATCATGAAGGCCAAAAGCACACCAGACAGGTCAGGGATAAAATTGTGGAAAAGTTTGAAGCAGGGTTAGTTTATAAAAAAATATCGCAAACTTTGAACATCTCACGGAGCACTGTTCAATCCATCATTGGAAAATAGAAAGAGTATGGGACAACTGCAAACCTACAAAGACATGGATTTACACCTTAACTGACAGGCCGGGCAAAGAGAGCATTATTCAGAGAAGCAGCCAATATGCCCATGGTAACTGGAGAAAGCCATTGTTGAAAGAAAGCCATAAAAAGTCCCATTTGCAGTTTGCAAGATGCCATGTGGGGGGGGGGGGGGGGGGCAGCAAACATGAGGAAGGTGCTATGGTAAGATGAGCCCACAATTGAACTTTTTGGCCTAAAAGCAAAATTCTATGTGTGGCAGAAAATTAACGCTGCACATCACCCTAAATACACCATCCCCCCCGTGAAACATGGGGATGGCAGCATCATATTGTGGGGATGCTTTTCTTCAGCAGGGACAGGTAATCTGGTCAGAGTTAATGGGAAAATGGATGGAGCCAAATACAGGGCAATCTTAGAAGAAAACCTGTTAGGCCGCGTACACACGACCGGTCCAAACCGAAGTGCAGTTTCATCGGTCCAAACCGACCGTGTGCATGGCCCATTGGACTTTTGTCCTTCAGACCAAAGTTTTAGAACTTGCTTTAAAATCGAACCGATGGACGGCTGACCATCGGTCAAAACCGATGGTTAGTACACAAAAGCATCGGTTCAAAACCCGTGCATGCTCAGAATCAAGTCGACGCATGCTTGGAAGCATTGAACTTCGTTTTTTTCAGCACGTCATGTGTTTTACGTCACCGCGTTCTGACCCGATCGGTTTTTGAACTGATGGTGTGTACGCACATCAGACCATCAGTCTGCTTCAGTGGTAAACCGATGAAAACGATCCGTCGGACCATTCTCATCGGATGGATCGACCGTGTGTACGCGGCCTTAGAGTCTGCAAAAGACTTGAGACTGGGGCAGAGGTTCACCTTCCAGCAGGACAACGATCCTAAACATACAGCCAGAGCTACAATAGACTGGTTTTGATCAAAGCATATTCATGTGTTTGAATGGCCCAGTCAAAGTCCAGACCTAAATCCAATTGAGAATCTGTGGCAAGATTCGAAAATTACTGTTAACAGACGCTCTCCATCCAATCTGATAGAGCTTGAGCTATTTTGCAAGGAACAATGGGAAAAATGTCTCTCTAGATGTGAAAAGCTGGTAGAAACATACCCAAAAAGACTTGCAGCTGTAATTGCAGCAAAAGGTGGTTCTACAAAAAAAATCCCAATAAAATTAAATTTACGTTTTGTAACATGACAAAATGTGGAAAAGTTCAAGGGCTGTAAATACTTTTTCAAGGCACTGTACATAGTCCTCCAATGCCCTGCTTTACCCAATGACAAATGCAACATCTTTATTACAGTAATGGCTGTGTTTAAAGATTATTTAATTTTGGAGCTTTGTAACCTAGTCATCTGTTCAATAAGGACATATAGATTTGTACAGCATGAGTGATAGATAATCACAAAGCTCCTTCTGCACCACACGCAGACTGCAAACTATGGCATGTTGTCTCCACATACTATCAAATCAAAAGGACTGCCAAGATGATCCTTGTCTCAGTAGTTTGTATTTCTTTTCACTATCATGTCACCATAGCTATTTTCTAATATACTTTGTGCTGTGAGTGACACATATTTGACAATACAAATCAGAGACTGTCATTTGAAAGAACAGGGTTATTGCTATCCATCCAGGAAAAAAAGCTTATCTAGATTTAAGACAGGGATGGCTATTGGCATCTCCTAATGAGAGGGTACCATAGATTTAATACAGTGACAGACTCTTAACCACTTCCAGACCTTAGGTGTTTTTCAGATTTGGTGTTTGCAAGACTAAAACATTTTTTTCTGCTAGAAAATTACTTAAAACCCCCAAACATTATATTTTTTTTTTCTAACACCCTAGAGAATAAAATAGTACACCGTATTTGCGCAGCGGTCTTACAAGCGCACTTTTTTTTGAAAAAAATTACTTTTTTGAATTAAAAAATAAGACAACAATAAATTTGGCCCAATTTTTTTATATATTGTGAAAGATAATGTTACGCCGAGTAAAATGATGCCCAACATGTCACGCTTAAAAATTGCGCCCGCTCGTGGCATGGCGTCAAACTTTTACCCTTAAAAATCTCGATAGGCGATGTTTAAAAAATTCTAGAGATTGCATTTTTTGAGCTACAGAGTAGCTCTAGGGTTATAATTATTGCTCTCGCTCTAACGATCACGGTGATACCTCACTTGTGTGATTTGAACACCGTTTTCATATGCGGGCGCTACTCGCGTATGCGTTCGCTTCTGCGCGCGAGCTCGTCGGGACGGGGCGCTTTTTTTTTTTGTTTTCTTATTTATTTTTATTTATTTTATTACTTTTTACACTGAAAAAAAATAATAATAATTTGATCACTTTTATTCCTATTACAAGGAATGTAAACATCCCTTGTAATAGAAAAAAGCATGACAGGTCCTCTTAAATATGAGATCTGGGGTCAAAAAGACCTCAGATCTCATATTTGGGCTTAAATGCAAAAAAAAAAAAAAAAATGTAATTTTTTCAAATGACCAAAAAAAAAATTTGTCTCTTTAAGAGGCTGGGCGGGACTGACGTTTTGACTTCACTTCCGCTCAGCCGAGCTATGGGGACGGGCGAAGGAGATTTTTCCTTCAGTCTCGTCCCCGCTCACCAGCCGACAGCACCCGATCGCCTCCGCCGCTACCGACGGCTACGGTAAGCGGCGGAGGGCGCGGGAGAGCGGCAGGAGGGGGGGGGGCCCTCTCCCGCCACCGATAACGGCAATCTCGCTGCGAATCCGCCGTGGAGACCGCCATTATCGGATTCCAGACCGCGCACCCTAAAGATCGATACCTCGGTTGTGGCAGCAGCTGCTGCCGTTACCGAGATATCAATCTTTAAAAACAGGACGTACATCGTCGTGCGCAGGTCTGGAAGTGGTTAAAATAGCAAGGCATGTGGAGTGTACATAACCTATTCTATATACTTAACATTGTTTTCCTATACCACATCAACAGACTTGTACACTTCTTTAGTGTTATGTGATCACTAATGCTTTATACTAAACCTTTACGTAGCAATACTGATTTGTATACATTACACAGACTAAAATCTAAAAATAATTTTAGTATATAAATATAAAGTATATATATTTCTATACACCTCTTACTTGCTGCTGCTGCTCATTACACTATGTCAAAATCAGAATAAACCATACAAAACAGCGCAAACGAGTACAAATAAAGTGCAAGTTCAAACAACAGTGCAAATTCAAAAAAAAATGTACAAGTGCTGTGCATACACTAAAAATACATCACAAAAGAATATTTTTAGGAATAATCACATTTGAAAGTGAACTAACAAGCATGTGGCCAGTGAAAGTCTGTGTTAGAAAATTGATTTGAAAGTTCCATAAAATACTTTTTCTTCAATAAGTGCTCCTGAGCAAACGTTATGCAAACGTGCTGTGGCACTTCAAATGATATCACATGGTGATCAGTGCTTCACACTCCCCCCTTTGTGCCATAACTCACCAGATAATATGGAACCCTTAGCTAGCATATGGGTCAGTCATGCTGGATTGGTGAGCAGGGAGATGACACTTCATATGAATTTTCCTATGGCGTGGGGACTCTTATATAAAGAGAGAGAATCCAATATGGTGTAGTACATCTTGTTTATTAGCATAAGAAAATTAAAATCACACTTACAAAGAGAAAATAGCACATTGGCCAATAATCCTAAAAAAAGTGACAATCCGCTCGGTCAGGAAGCAGTGTCGGGTCTCCACACAACCGAGCATGCGCTCCACTGCTCGCCGGACGTAACATCACTGAGGAACCAGAATCTATGTTGATGCATTTTGCCCCCTCCCACAGGGTGTTATCAAAGACAAAGATCACCGGGTTCTCAGTTAGATTAAATAGTAATGCAGGATGTCTTCTGCTCACATGATCATGGTGTCGTATCCTACAGGGTGTACTCAGCTTCAAATACACCCAATCCTG
This sequence comes from Rana temporaria, assembly GCF_905171775.1. Taxonomy (NCBI): domain Eukaryota; kingdom Metazoa; phylum Chordata; class Amphibia; order Anura; family Ranidae; genus Rana; species Rana temporaria. Next base: position 267,094,740 of record NC_053493.1, on the reverse strand, counting down.
CGCTCACAAGATCAAGATGTCATATCCTATTGGGTGTACTCGGCTTCAAATACACCCAGATTCCTCCTTCCTTTTTTTAATACCACATGACATTCTACTGACACCATAACCTATTTGTTAGACTTACTTATTATTCCATTGAATAAAATAATTATGATTTAAAATCCCCTGACAGACAAATAGTTATTCTTACAATATACATAATTATTAAAAAAAAATATTAAAATCTTTGAAACATATAGGAATGAACAAAAATGTATAATATAAAAATGGTATTATAATAAAAAAAAGGAATAAGATGAAAATGGAATTATAATAAAAAAATTATAGCTGAAAAAAAAAATTATAAATATACTATGAAAAAAATAAAAATAAAAATGAAAATAATAATAACATTAAAAATAAAAATGTGATACAATTATAATAATTACAAAAAAAAGAATTAAAAAATCAAAAGAATAATGTAGGTACAAAACATGAAAAAAATGAAAAGGTAAACATATAAGAATTTATACAAATGAAAAATGTAACTGTCTTTACTACAATGACAAGTAAAAAACTATCTGCAAATAAAGATGGAAAAAATTATGGAATAATGTAATTACTAATTGGACTACAACAGTTCAGATCTAATTCTATATTTAACCCCTTGGGACTCATGGTATTTAGCAAATAAATCCATTTAGTTTCATTCTGGGATATAGCCTTTATGAGGTTTCCTCCCCTCCAATGCAGTATTACCCTATCAATTCCACAAAACTTCAGTGATGCGGGGTCTCGATTGTGAACCAATCTATATAGGCTGTGATTTTTAAATCACTTTTTAATATTATTCACGTGTTCACAAAGCCTTACTCCAAGTTTTCCAGTGGTTCTCCACACATACTGCATGGACATTCAAGAAGATAAGTTACATGTGTGCTTTCACAAGAAATTAACTTATCTATCTCGAATACTGTCCCCTTGGTATACGATTCAACATGTGTGTTTTTTATTTTTCTATTTTTAATTGTCCTACATGCTATACATCTCCCACAGGTAAAAAAATCACCTGATCTAGAAATGCTGATTTTATATGGTTAACTAAATGTTTTGTCAACTTATTTATTAACGTAAGAGGCCTAGTATAAATAAATTGTGGCCTATTCGGTAAAATTTTGCACAAGGTCCTGATCCCTCAAAAGCATTGGCCGGGGGAATATTTGTTATGATTCAATCTGTTTTTTTTTCTCTCTTCTCTTATTTTCTGAAGGTTAGCCAAGACTCTTCTTGGAAAGGAAAAGGAGAAACAGTACTGCTTTTGAGCCATTATAATAGAAGTTTATTGAATTATTTTACTCTTAAAGACAAGATACCCAATCATTACGTGAAATAGCAAATATGATCAGCCATGAGATTGGTAAGATTTATAACAGGTGTGATGTAACAGATATAAGCTGTCTCTCTGTGTAATTGTAACACTGTTTCTGTGAAAATAAAGAATTTATATATATAAAAAAGCATTGGCCAATGCCTGTGTATGATTGTTTTCAAACTGCTTATATTGCCTAGAAAAACCATAAAGACCAGTCCATAAATTTTACCCCTTTTTTTCTTTATTTTGCAACATTATATCTCTTTCAGATTTTAAAACCTCATCTTTTGTTTTGTTTGAGTAACTCTTTGAACCTATATCTTTTTTATTGGAGTCTTTCTATAATAATAGCTGTTTGGCTGTTATAATCGGCTTCATCATCACAATTTCTACAAATTCTCATCATCTCGCACTTTGGTACCCCATTGAGCCATCTCGGGTGATGACAACTTCCTTTTGGAATATAACCATTCCTATCCACCTCTTTTAAAAAAGGTATGTGTGTTTAATTTGCCATTATTCTTATAGATGACCAGATCTAAAAAATTTACAGACATTTTGTCATATATTTATGAAAATACAATTCCATATTTGTTCTTATTTATTTCCTGTAAATATTTGCAGAAGGTTTCTTGAGTTCCTGCTCATACAATGAAAATATCATCGATATATCTATTGTATATTTTTAATACCAGTCTAGATTTCCCCATATATGACTTCATGTTCCCATTTGCTCATAAAAATGTTTGCCACTGAGGGTACATATTTGGCCCCCGTGGTAACCCCCTTCTTCTGCCTATAATGGTTACCATCTTGCCAGAAGAAATTATCACCCATGGCCAAATCTAGTGCTTTAAAAAAAAAAAAATTGTTTTCTTTTTAGATCTGTCCTTTGTAAGGCCTGTGTTATTGCCTCTAAGGCCCCGTACAGACGACCAAACATGTCTGCTGAAACTGGTCTGCGGGCCAGTTTCAGCAGACATGTTCGGTCGTGTGTAGGCACGAGCGTGCAGGATTCCAGGAAACATTTGCCTGCCGGGCCTTTTCCCAGCGGACAAATATTCCTGGACTGGACAGTCCGCTGGAATCCTGCCCGCTCGGACATGTTCGGTCGTCTGTACAGACCTACCGTACATGTCCGAGCGCCCGCCATCCCTCGCATACGTCGAATGACTTTGACGCATGCGTGGAAGCATTTAACTGGCAGGCCCGCCCACGTCGCCGCGTCATTGTCGCGGCGACACCGCATCATCGACGCAGCGACACCACGGACACGCCCCGCGTATTGTTTACGCGCGGCTTTCTGTACGATGGTTAGTACAGCCATCGTACAGAAAGCCCCGGGCAGACATGTACGGTGAAAATGGTCCGGCGGACCGGTTTCATCGTACATGTTTGCTGGTGTGTACACGGCCTAAGGCATAGCTTTGCTTAATGTTTGTATATAGAGAATTCACATCAATACTCGGCAGAATACAATCATCTGTAATTTCATTTATTTTTGCAGATTTATCAACTCCTTACTATCTTACAGATAGTCCGGAAATTCTTGGGACAATGATTGGAAGAAAAAATCCAAATATTCTCCCAGTCTACTAAAGAGTCAATGCCACTTACTATAGGTCTACCTGGGGGTTTAACACTGGATTGATGAATTTTAGGTATTTGGTATATAACCGGCATCCTAGGGGCATATATCTTGCTTCCTTTTTATTAATTCCTCCATCTCTGCCTTTTTAACCACTTTCTTTAGTTTGGCTTTGTTTTTATTCATAGTGTTCCCCATTTTTCATATGTATCCTGGTCCCCAAACAGTCTAGTTCTGCCAGTCAGTCCACTTCCCTTGTCCGCTGGCCTAATAACCACTGCTTTATTTTCTTCCTACATTTTTAGGCCTTTTTCTTCCACCTTCCTGACATGATATTTAGTTCCTCAAGGTCCTGTTCGACCAGACTCTTGAAGACTTCGCAAAAATTATTGTTGGCTACTTTAGGGTTAAACACAGAATTATTCCTAAGTTGAGTGTTCTTAAATTGCTCATCTTCCTGCCTCTCATATTGTTTACCATTGGCATAATGGGCCAGATCCTCAAAAGAGATACGCAGGCGGATCTGCTGTTCCGCCTGCGTATCCCTGTTTCTATCTTTGGAACTGATCCACAGAATCAGTTTCCAAGAGATAGACAGAAGATCCGACATGTGTAAGGGACTTACACTGCCGGATCTTAGGATGCAGTACCGCATCCGCCGCTGGGGGCATTTTGCGTCGAAATGCCGCTTCGGGTATGCAAATTAGCACTTACGGAGATCCACAAAGCTTTTCAGCTTTGTTTTTTCTCCGTAAGTTTTAGTTTGCAATCGTAACATTAGGGCTGCTTTTACAAAGTGTAAAGTTAGTACACCATGTAAAAGCAGACCCTTCTTTCCAGCGACGCTGTCTTTTTTTTTTTTTCCCGCCGCAACTCGTTTTTTTTCCCGATGCAACTTTTTTGACCCGGCGCCATTCACGAAGCTCGGCGTAACGTAATTTCGCGCTATGCACGTCGGAAAATGACGTCACGAGCATGCGCAGTACGTCCGGCGTGGGAGCGCGCCTAATTTAAATGGGACTCGCCCCCATTTGAATAGGAACGCCTTGCGCCGGCGGAATTTAAGTTACACACCCTAAAATTTCTAGGTAAGTGCTTTGTGGATCGGGCACTTAGGTAGAAATTTTCTGGCAGTGTAACTTAAATGGGAAAATATAATTTACGGCGGCTGGCTGTGGATCTGGCCCAATGTTTCTTAATATTCATCTTCCTCACAAACTTTTGTAAATCTACAAAAACTTCAAACCTATTCAAATTCCTGTCTGGGGCAAATTTCAACCCTAATGCCATGTATTTCCGATGGGATAAAATCCAATGGAATTTTCAGTCGGAATTCAGTTCAAGCTGTCTTTCATACACACTGTCAGACCAAATTTCCGACCGTCCAAAACGCGGTGAGGTAAAACACTACGATGAGCCGAGAAAAATTAAGTTCAATGCTTCTGAGCATGCGTCGACTTGATTCTGAGCATGCATGTTTTTTTCTCCATCGGAGTTCCACACAGACGATCGGAATTTCCATCGGAAAAAAATAAAACATGTTCTATTTCTGAACTCCGACGGAATAAAGTCAGACAGTCAGAATATCCGATGAAAAAATTCCATCTAATTTTTTTCATCGGAAATTCAGATTGTGTGTACAAGGCATAACTCTAATACACACATTTCATCTTCTGTAAAAACGGCATTGCTTAAATTTAAAATTCCTTGTCCTACATCTCTTTTTATTTTTCATTTGTCCTCCTCTACATCCCCTGGTTCTATGTTTCTTTCCTCTCTTGTGTTTTGTATGGAAATAGACATAAACTGAAATGTTAACCTAATATAAACAGTCTTTCTAAAATATTGGTTCAAACTTTTAAGGCAAAGTAGGGTTCACACTAATATTCTACTCATTTTTTATCCATCCCAACCAATCTCATATAAGGTTTAAGGTTAATATCTCAGTGTTGATCTTCTTCAAAGTGGTACTTTAGCATTTTTTTGGAAAAAAAATTCCCTCTCTGTGAATTATATATAGTGCAACTATTTAAACAAAAATCTATCGCAGATTTTTACTAGCTCCTGTTCTGAAAAATGATATAAGTCTAGCCATGTCCAATGTCTAAATGGTAGAGTCTGCCTTCATTACCATGACCTGAACAGCATCAGTGTTGTAATTAAAAAAAAAGGGCAAACCTATGGCCAGGATGAAATTCATTGCTATAAGCAATCATAATGTGTTAAAAATTAAAATGTTACTATGATAACATTATATTGCTATGGTCACAGTGTGTTAAAAAAAAAAAAAAAAAAAATTAAAAAACATTTTTTTTTGTACTGTCACCAGTCAGTTTTCCTGATTTTGTCACATCAGTAATATGATGACGCTGTACTGCACTGGTGACAGTGTGTAAAAAAAAAACAAAAAACATTTTTTTATTTTACTTTTCTTAATTTTACAAAAAATTATTACAAAAACGTCAAAAAAACTCACCATGTCTCTTACTAAATACATTGGACTGTTTACTCTCCAAAAATGGGTAATTTGGGGGATATTTGTACTGTCCTGGCATTTTTGTGCCTCAAGAAATTAGATCATCAATACAAGGATTGACCGATTTTCAGATGTATACCATAGTTTATGGACTCTATAAAACTTTCCTACAAACTAAATAATATACTGTACAATATGAGTTATAATCACCAAAGAAATGTAGCAGAATATATTGTGGCCTAAATTTGTGAAGAACGATTACTTATTTGCAAAGGTTTATAACAGAAACAAAGAAAACAAATTTTTTCCAACATTTTTGGTCTTTTTTGTTAATTTTGCAAAAAAAATAAACCCAGTGGTGATTAAATTTCAACAAAAGAAATCTCTAGTTGTGTGAATTTAGTTTGAGTACCGTGTTGCATGACCGCGCAATTGTCATTCAAAGTGCGATAGCGATGAAAGCTGGAAATTGGCCTGGGCAGGAAGGGGGTAAAAGTGCCCAATATTCAAGTGGTTAAAAATGTCCGGTGTGCATGAGACCTTAAACTTCCAGAGCAGGTTGGAATCTTGTTTGTGGGTAAAAGAATCGTCTTAGCATTGGCACTCTTTTACATCCAGTTTTTTGAGAAGCATGCAAGTGATACTAAAGGCCATGGGCCAGGTTCACAGAAAAAGTACGCCGGAGTATCTGCTGATACTCAGGCGTACTTTCAAATTTGCCGCGTCGTATCATTATTTGTAATTCACGAAAAAAGATACAACGGCATTTGACTAAGATCCGACGGTGATCCACGAAGGTACGCGCGTTCGTCCCATTCTCTTACGTCGACGCTAGTCGGTTTTTAGGTGGTGTAATATTAGACAGCCCATGTTAAAGTATGGCCGTCGTTCCCGCGTCGAATTTTAAATTTTTTTTTTTGCGTAAGACGTCCGGGAATACGAAAGGACGTAACGCACGTCGCCGTTCAAAAAACACATCGGGGCGCCGTAATTGCGCACAAAGCACGGCGGGAAATTTCCTAACGGAGCATGTGCAGAACGTTCGGCGCGGGAACGCGCCTAATTTAAATGGTACACGCCCCATTTGAATTAGGCGGGCTTGCGCCGGACGGCTTTACGCTACGCCGCCGCAAGTTTACAGGCAAGTGCTTTGTGAATCAAGCACTTACGCCGAAAACTTACGGCGTTGTAACGTAAACGGGATATGTTACGCCGCCGTAATTCTACATGAATCTGGCCCCAAGTTTTTATTTCCTTTAAAAATAACAAACATGTTATACTTACCTGTTCTGTGAAATGGTTTTGCTTAGAGCAGCCCCAATCCTCCTTTTCTCAGGTCCCTCTTGGTGCTCCTGGCCCCTCCCTCCTGTCGAGCGCCCCCACAGCAAGCAGCTTGCTATGGGGGCATTCGAGGCGAGCCGCAGCTACGTGTCCAGGGCTCAAGTCTTGCGGGAACGCGTGGGAACAGAGTTCCTGCACTATTTTTAACAGTAGGAACGCAGTTCCCTTTGCAGGACTAGAGCAGCCGAGCCACCAGAGCCAATCCTTCACTAAGCGGCGATGCCCAGCTCGAGTCACTGTCACTTGCTTAATGTTCTTTCTAAATCCTGCGATAACTCACGCAATGTCTCCTAGGAACAATGACAAAAGCTCCCAGGAGACATTGCGGCATTGAGGAAGTGACGGAACACTACCCGATGAATCCATATACAGGAAGTAGCCAGTAACATAAAAGATTACTAAGGTACAGTGGATCGAAAAAAAAAAAATGCGGTTTAGTAATTATGCATATGAGCGTATCATTATTTTTTTTGCTGGGGGAGTGGATCTTGGGTGGGAGTTCCCACACTTTTTTCCCCAGGACTTGACCCCTGTACGTGTCCATTCAGACTCAGAGGCGTGATTCGGCCCCTCCTCCTCTCTCTCCTCATTGGATAATTGACTTTGATTGACTGCAGCGGAAGACAATGGTGCTGCTGTGTCTCAGCCAATCAGGGTCATGCACATCGCTGGATAGAGATGGGGCTCAGGTTTGTATTAGGGGGGCTGCTGCACAGAGAAGGTTTTTTTATCTTAATGCAAAGAATGCATAAAGATAAAATACTTTTTGCCTTTATAATCACTTGTAGTAGCCTGCCATGAATGTTTTAGCTTTGCAGCCAAGGTGGATCCAGTGTGACCAAGTTAATAACAAAAGGAACTAGGGTAGACTGGTACAGTGCACATGTGTCTGGATGGACAGCTGAGGTACTAAGCATTCTCTCTGTATGAAAATCAATGTTTAACCACTTGCCAACCAGCCACTGTAATTATACTGTGGCAGGTCGGTTATAGCGCTGTAAATGTTTCTATGAGACATATTTTTGCAGGTCGGTTAGTTCCCGCAAATCGCCGTAGGTGTATGTCGGCTCCTTTAAGAGCCACGGCAGGCACGCACTTGCACCCGCTGCACGGGACCAGATGCGTGTGTCCGGGAAAGAGAGCCAAAACAGGGATCTGTCAATATAAACGGACAGATTCCCATTCTGACAGGGGAGGAGAGAGAGATCTGCTGTTCCTAGTGATTAGGAACAGTGATCTCTCTCCTCCTCTAGTCAGTTACTTCCCCTACAGTTAGAAACACCTCCCAGGGAACACATTCAACACCTTGATCGCCCCCTAGTGTTAACGCCTTATCTGCCAGTGACATTTACACAGTAATCAGTGGCTATTTTTATAGCACTGATCACTGTATAAATGTCAATGGTCCCAAAAAAGTGTCAAAAGTGTCTGATCTGTCTGCCGCAATCCCGATAAAAATCGCTGATCGCCGCCATTACTAGTTAAAAAATTAATACTTAATAAAAATGGCATAAATCTATTCTCTATAACTTTTGCACAAACCAATCAATATATGCTTATTGTGAAATACTGCGATATTTACCAAAAATGTGTAGAAGAATACATATTGACTAAACGATGAAGAATTTTTTTGGGGGGGATCCCCTTGCTATATTATAGCAAAAAGTTAAAAATATATATTTTTTTCAAAATTGTCGCTCGTTTTTTTGTTTATAGCACAAAAAATAAAAACCGCAGTGGTGATCAAATACCAACAAAAGAAAGCTCTATTTGTTGGATAAAGAGGATGTCAATTTTGTTTGGGTACAGAGCCACACGACCGCGCAATTGTCAGTTAAATCGACGCATCGCGTCTTGTATCGCAAAAAACGGCCTGGTCATTAAGGGGGAAAATCTTTCAGTCTGTAAGTGGTTCATTTTCATTTCTGAAGAATAACTTTAAATCAGGGGTGTCAAACTCAATTTTATCGTGGGCCGCATTAGCATTATGATTGCCCTAAAAGGATCTCTAAGATTAGATGTCCAGTGCACCCCCTCCTCTTACATTAGATGTCAAGAGCCACCCCACCATCAGAAGTTAAGTCTCCCACTCTCCCTTACATCACAGTGCACCCCCTTTCCTTATGCTGCTGCTGGGAAGAAGCTGGATGCATTGCTTGAAAGCAGAAAGTAGGGGTCTGGAGGAGGACCAGTGTAGGGCTGGGGCTATACTGCAGCTGCAGGAGAGGGGTGCGAGGGCCACATAAAAAATGGCCTGGAGGGCCGGATTCAGCCCGCGGGCCTTGTGTTTGACACCTGTGCTTTAATGTAACCAAGCTATCAAAAATACACATTAAAACATTAGTAGGGCTAGATTCAGAAAGATCTGCCTATCTTTAGGCGGGCGTAGCGTATCTCAGATACACTACGCCACCATAACTTAGAGCGGCAGGTACTGTATTCAGAAATAACTTGCGCTCTAAGTTACAGCGGCGTAGTGTAAATGGGCCGGCGTAAGCCCGCCTAATTCAAATTGTCCAGGCAGTGGGTGTGTTGTATTAAAATGAGCCTTGACCCCTCGTAATTGACGTTCCTAACGAACGGCGCATGCGCCGTCCGTGAACATATCCCAGTGCGCATGCTCTAAATCACGTCGCAAATAGTCAATGCTTTCGACGTGAACGTAACTTACGCACAGCCCTATTCGCGTACGACTTACGCAAACGACGTAAACGATGGAAAATTCGACGCTGTCCCGACGTCAATACTTAACATTGGCTACGCCTCATATAGCAGGGGTAACTTTACGCCAGAAAAAGCCTTAAAAAAATCTGCCGGGCGTGCGTACGTTTCTGAATCGGCGTATCTAGCTCATTTGCATATTCTACGCGGAAATCAATGGAAGCGCCACCTAGCGGCCAGCGTACATATGCACCCTAAGATACGACGGCGTAGGAGACTTACGCCGGTCGTATCTTAGCAACTTTTAAGCGTATCTCAATTTGAGCATACGCTTAAAGATACGACGGCGCGGATTCGGACTTACGACGGCGTATCTACTGATACGCCCGTCGTAAGTCTATCTGAAGCTAGCCCATTGTGTTTTACCACTTTTGATACATCCAAATCAATACATGAGCTTCTACCTGAGAAGATTCACCGGACACAAGTAGGGTTGCCACCTCATCCCTTTAAAAAGGAACACATCTGAATTACACAGGTTCTGTGGCTGATTAAGGTGGTAATTAAACTCACTTGGTGCCTTATCTGCATTAAATTAGCCTCAGAACCTGTGTAATTCAGATGTGTTCCTTTTTAAAGGGATGAGGTGGCAACCCTAGACACAAGGCAGTGTCTTGGAGGCTTATCTCGTAACAGGATTTATCTCAGTGGTCGTTTAGCAAGAAGGGTTTTTAGCAACTTGAAGGGAAATTGATAATCTCTATAAGTAAAGAGGGCAATGCCAGGCAGTGCAATCATGCAAATAATGTCACCAAAAGTATTTAGTATAATTGGAATAAATCAAAATATGTACACATTAAAAATTAACAGTAACTTATCATACATCCCCTCTATTATTAGGTACTATATTCAATGAGATCACAATGTGCATTTACTTCAGTGTAAATTCAGATAAGCACACAATATAGTGCTAGTAAAGCTGGACCAACTCATGGCTAAACCGCAGCGTCATCCTGCCTGGGCTATGGTTCCTAATGGCAAAAGGGCTTGGCAAGGCTTTGTGCTTCACCATAGGGGAGGCCGGAAAAAGCTAATATCCAAGCTCCTATTTAAGGAAAAATGACTTGATTTTTTGTTTGTCCTTTGATGTTTATAGTGCCTGAGTGCTAATAACATCATCCTAATAAATGATCCCCTCTATTTATATTTCTGAGTTTGAGACTTTTATAGAATGATTCTCATTTATGATTGTTTGTCTTTTTTACATCTGTACAATATGCAAGTATATAAGGAATCTACCAGCAAAGGGAAACTCTAAACCTAAATCAACAACAGGTGTTGCCTTAACAAGCAGTTTCAGATGAAAGGTGAAATCTATAAGTTATCTACTGATGCCAACTGATGCCAACCAAGATATACTGCCAGCTGCAGCCAGAATCCAGAATGCCCATCACATGTGTGTCTGCTTTCTGATGTCTGGTCTGTGCTAATTCCTGTGTTTCTATTAATTTATCATTAATCAGGTTTTAAATCCCACGACAGGCTTGAGGCTCTGTTCACACATGCTGCGGCTGCGGGTTCGCAGCATGGGGTCTCTGTTCACCAATTCAGGTGTGAATCAGGTCCAAATGTTTGCCTGAATTGGACCAGAAGAAGCACAGGACCCTTTTTCAATGCAGGCCAGAGCTGGGTAAGCTGGCTCTATTGAGAGCCAGTCACACTCCCCTGTCATGCAAATTTGATGCAGGGAAACTTACATCCAATTCGCATATGTGTGAACAAAGCCTGAAACTGTTTGAATGCAATGAGGACCTTTTGGTACATCGGGCTTTCTGCAAGTGAGAGGCCGCGAGAAGCTGTCTACCACAGAACAGCTCCTGGTGTACATGCTCACCTTGTGACTTGTTGCAAAGTTACAGTGTTAAGCCTCATACACACAATCAGATTTTCTGCAGACAAAGCGTAGCACTTTTGTCCAAAGGGCATTGGCCAGGAACTTGTATTGCATACAAACGGCAAAGAATTGTCAGCCAACAAACAAGAAACTACGTAGCTCTTTAGCACCACCCTTTGGGCAACTTCTGCAAATGTTGTGTTACGGTAAGCATTGCTTCTGAGCATGCGTGTTTGTACTTTGGAGTTTTGTCCGATGGACTTGTGTACACACGATCGCATAATCAATCAACGCACATTTGTTGGCAGACAATTTTAAACATGCTATCCCACATTTGTTGGCGGAAAATCCGACAACAATTGTCCGATGGAGCGTACAAATGGTTGGATTTTCCGAAAACAGCCTGTCATCACACATTTCCCGTTGGATAATCTGATCCTGTATAGGAGGCTTTAGGCCCCTTTCACACGGGGCAGATCCTCTGGACAGACTCTGCTAGCTCAGCAGGAGATCGTTCCGATGATCCCCACTGAGCTGGCGAATGACAGGTCCCTCTCTGCTCACTGTGCAGGGACGGACCTGTCAGAGCCCCGCTGTTCTTTATGGCGAGATCGGATGAAAGTGGACAACATGTCCATTTTCATTCGATCCGCTGGATGGATGGCGAACGTATCGCCACCGGTCTGTTTTGAGCGGATCTTGATGGATCGGATGGCAGGTGGGTGTCAGCAGACACATCTCCACTGACATCCGCCAGCCCATAGAAGTCAATGGATGGCCCGCTCGTATCCGCACGAAAAATGGACAGACGGATCCCAGCGGGCCGATCGTATGAAAGGGGCCATACAGTCTGTTCACTGTTCAGATGGGACTGAGGAAATGCTTACTCCTGTCTGCAGCTTAATAATGAAATCCTCTTAATCTAGGCAAAGCCATTGAGTGGAGCTCAAAATAGATTTTTAATAAATTTTCATTTTTATCTATAAAGATGCTGTACAATGTGACATGTTGTGAATTTACTTGCTGATAGGTCAATTTTAAGTGTGGCCATTTATAACTTGCTCTGTAGGTTCCTATTCTATTAAATGCAACCTGGCATGATATAAATATGAGAGCAGCAATCACTGACTTGTTTATGAAGGTAATACTCCCAGGCTGTCGTTCTTATCTTTACTTCAATACATGACAAATCAGTGACTGGGAACAACCATGTACACGACAGGTGTCCAACATCTGATATGCATGTTCTTTTTCTGGATTAGTGGCTCGCCAGGTAGAAAAAGAAGGATCCTTGTATCCTGCACCATCATAAACAAGTCATCAGTAGCAGTTCCTATTAATCTTTATAAATGTGTCTATTTATCTTTTCTAGTTGTAGGTAATTTGTGGTCACAGAAACCGCTGTAACAAGTATGTAGGTACCAAGTTATTGCTACTATGGTAAAAATAGATACAACTTTACTACTAACATGCAATTTCTTTCAACATTTTCAAATGCATATTCCAACAAAGCATTCATTTAAATAGCAATAGATTCTGGGGCAGATCCACAAAAGAATTACGCCGGCGTATCTCTTGATACGCCGCGTAATTTCAAATTTTGCGCGTCGTATCTTTGTTTTGTATCTACAAAACAATATACGACGGCATCTCGGATCGATCCGACAGGCGTACGTCTTAGTACGCCGTCGGATCTAAGGCCTCGTACACACGGACGGACTGTCCGCTGAAAACGGACATGTCCGCTCGGAGATTTCTGTCTGATGGTTGTACACACCATCAGACAGAAATCCACGCGGACACGATACGTGGTGACGTGGCCGTGCCGTCGCCGCAACGATGACGCGGCGACGTGAGCGGCCCTGGAAGGTCAATGCTTCCACGCATGCGTCGAATCACTTCGACGCATGCGAGGGCTTTCGGCCGAGCGGACATGTACGGTGAGTCTGTACAGACGACCGAACATGTCCGACGGACAGGCTTCCAGCGGACATGTTTCTGAGCATGCTAAGAAATTTTTGTCCTCTGGAAAACGGTCGGCTGGACAAATGTCCGCTGGAAACCTGTCCGATAGGCCGTACAGACGACCGAACATGTCCGCTGAAACTGGTCCGCAGACCAGTTTCAGTGGACATGTTTGGTCGTGTGTACGGGGCCTAAGATGCAATTTTTCGGCGGCCGCTAGGTGGAGTTTCCGATGAATTCCACGTCGAGTATGCAAATTAGCTAGTTACAGCGATCCACGAACGTACGTCCAGCCGGCGCATTTTTTTACGTCGTTTGCATTCGGCTTTTTCCGGCGTATAGTTAAAGCTACTGTTATGAGGCGTACTCAATGTTAAGTATGGCCGTCGTTCCCGCCTCGCATTTTGAATTTTTTACGTCGTTTGCGTAAGTCGTTCGCGAATAGTGATTTGCGTAGAATGACGTCACCGTCTTAAACATTGGCTTGTTCCGGTTTCATTTCAAGCATGCGCACTGGGATACCCCCACGGACGGCGCATGCGTAGTTAAAAAAAAACGTCGTTTACATCGGGTCACAACGTATTTACATAAAACACGCCCCATAACAGAGATTTGAATGCCACGCAATTACGCCGCCAAAGATACACTACGCTGCCATAACTTACGGCGCAAATTCTTTGTGGATTTGAAAAAAAAAGTTACGGCGGCGTAGTGTATCTTAGATACGCTGCGCCCGACGGAGAGAAGCGCCGAGGTACGTGGATCTGCCCCTCTGACTATATCTCATAATTCAACATTTAAATAATATATCAAATCAAGCAATAATTAAGAAAACTTATCATTTTTCATACTTGACACTTTGCTAGCCATAGCATATTATTGGTAACTAGTAACAGGTTAATCTTTGTCAAGTGATGCAACAAAGATATAACCTGAAGAACGTCCTTCAGTACTATTAAGCTTGCACTTAAAGTGGAGTTCCACCCATAAATATAACATTACATCAGTAGTTTTAAAAAAAATTCATTAGTCCTTTACGAAAATTTTTTTTTTTTTTAGATGCCTTCAAAGTGTTGTTGCTAGGCAGAATAGTTAATCTTCCCACTTCCTGCACCTAGGTGCTTAATGCTTTCTAACCTACGCCGCACAGACTTCTGGGAATGTAGTGGGTGTAACTTTCCAGGAGTCTGTGCACTCCCCAGTCTCAAAGAATCATGTGACTTGGACAGCACAGGTGCTGAAACCTGATCTGACACTGCTTGTGCAGCACTGAGCATGTGCTAGATCTGCAAGGCTGAAATCCAGGAAGTCATACAGTCTGGCTTCATGATGCCCACACTTAAGATGGCCCCAGTCAATTTCTATTTTATAAAGTGTCTAAATGCTGTAACAACCTAACAAAACGGACCTTAGTTTACAGACTAACTTTACTAGAATACATTAAGCTTGTGTATTACAGGGGTATTTATATTTAAAAAGTGAAATTGTGGCCGGAACTCCACTTTAAGAATGTGTGAAATAAATATGCACAATACCCACATACATACAGTAGATGTTTAATGTACATATGAATGCTGCTCCTTTCTTTTAATTATATTGTATGCACAATTATATGCTACCAATTTGTAATGTAATATCCTACATAAATAATTACATGACACCATTATTTAAGTACAGACTGCAAATGCTTAGACAAATATACATTCACAAATGTATTTATAAAACTAGTAGTTATCAATAACAATCAATGAAATCTACACCATAATAGTAGAAGATAGAAGTTACTTACCGTGCCCAGCTTCTTAAGAAGGTGGCAAAAGAAATCATCAAGCTCTTTACCTTCAATGTAACCATTGTCTAAATACATAGAAAATATATTTGAATTCCATAAAAATGACTGTTACATATAAGTCCCAAACTAGTAAGTAACTACAAGCATAGAATTTATCTATTTTCAGTTATGTATAAAATCAACTATTTGGCTCCTTAAATAAGAATAAGCCAGATGCAATAATGCATGTAAACCAATCAACAATTATGTGTTATTGTTCTGATTGCTCTAAATAATGAAAGTTGAAATACATTTGTCTATTTAGGTTTACTGTTTTATCTCCCTTATTAAGTAAACTGTGCTCTGCATGTCCTTAATGTGAAAAAATAAAATAATAGAAGACTGATCTGGAGGGTGAGGCCAGGTCAACAATAATGAGTTATACAAGGTATTTTACACTGATATTTCCGATGATTGGACGTCTTTTACTAAGTAAATTACATCCTATTTCCTCAGAAATGGAAATTACTTTGCCTTTATAATCTACTTAGTGAAGTTATACTGTCAACTGCTAGAGGAATGTGAGTAAAAATGTTGCAGTGATTACGTCTATAATTTTTTATTAATGAGCAAGTACAGAACCTTCAGTATATACCATTGTGTTGTATATGGTATAAATACATATAGTGAGGGAAAAACGTATTTGATCCCCTGCTGATTTTATATGTTTTCCCACTAACAAAGCCTTGTGTAGGTCTACAATCTTGTCCCTGACATCCTTGGGCAGCTCTTTGGTCTTGGCCATGGTGGAGAGATTGGAATCTGATTGATTGCTTTTGTAGACAGGTGTCTTTTATACAGGTAACAAGCTGAGATTAGGAGCACTCCTTTTTAAGGGAGTGCTCCCAATCTAAGATCATTACCCTGTATAGAAGACACCTGGGAGCCAGAAATCTTGCTGAATGATAGGGGATCAAATATTTATTTCACTCATTCAATGCAAATCAATTTATAACTTTTTTAACTTAGTTTTTCTGGATATTTTTGTTGTTATTCTGTCTACCAATTTTAAAATAAACCTGCCATTACAATTCTAGACTGATCATTTCTTTGTCAGTGGGCAAACATACAAAATCAGCAGGGGATCGAATACTTTTTTGCCTCACTGTACATACAGTATCTATCTATCTACACATATAGTGTGTGTATATATATATATATATATATATATATATGTGTGTGTGTATAGTGTATATGTATATATATATATATATATATATATATATATATATATAATATTGTAAGCTCCTTGAGAGCAGGGGCTGGTGTGCATGTACCGTATGTAAAGCACATAAACTGTTGGTACAATAAAAATACATGTAATAATATATATATATATATATATATATATATATATATATATATATATATATATATATAATTTTTTTATTATTATTACATGTATTTTTATAGTACCAACAGTTTATGTGCTTTACATACGGTACATGCACACCAGCCCCTGCTCTCAAGGAGCTTAGGGCCAGATTCACGTAGAATCGCGGCGGCGTAACGTATCCTAGATACGTTACACCGCCGCAATTTTTCATCGCAAGTGCCTGATTCACCAAGCACTTGCAATGAAAACTACGCCGGCGGCCTCCGGCGCAAGGCGGGCCAATTTAAATGGGCGTGTGCCATTTAAATTAGGCGCGCTCCCGCGCCGGACCTACTGCGCATGCTCCGTTTCTTAACTCCCGCCGTGCTTTGCGCGCCGTGACGTAATTTTTTTGAACGGCGACGCGCGTAGCGTACTTCCGTATTCCCGGACATGTTACGCAAAAGACGTTCATTTTTAAATTTTGACGCGGGAACGACGGCCATACTTTAGACAGCAATAAGTTTGCTGACTAAAGTTAGGGCACCTAAAACGACGACTAACTTTGCGACGGGAAACTAGACTAGCGGCGACGTAGCGAACGCGAAAATCCGTCGTGGATCCGCCGTAACTCCTAATTTGCATACCCGACGCTGGTTTACGACGCAAATTCCCCCTAGCGGCGGCCGCGGTACTGCATCCTAAGATCCGACAGTATAAAACAATTACACCTGTCGGATCTTAGGGATATCTATGCGTAACTGATTCTATGAATCAGTCGCATAGATAGAAACAGAGATACGACGGCGTATCCCCTTTGTGAATCTGGCCCTCAGAATCTAACGTCCCTATCCCACATGCATACATATCTTTATTTCACATTCATACTCACACATAGTAGAGCCAAAGTAGACAAAAACGAATTAACCTAAGAGCATGTTTTTAAAATGAAATGCATATTGTCATTCTCATAGCATTTGCATTACTTATAAAAATACCTTACTTTGAAAACTATTAGGACACAAATAGACATGACTTTTTCTGTATTTGACTGAAGTTTTTTATTTATACTTCAATCACAGGGCTAGAGATTTCTAATTACTCTTGTAAAATGGATGACTAGTATGAGGCTTTTTTAAGACCTGCTTTACGTTTTTTTTTTTTTTTATACATCGCTATTAAAAAATCTATTCATGTTACAGCCCAAAAGCAGGTCTAATGCCCCTGCACCTGAAACTTAAACAAAGTCTATCCAAGTGTTTATATAGATAGGCATCATTTTATACATTATATGCACGCAGTATTATTTATGTGCTTAGATTAAACCTTCTTTTTTTTTCCTGTGTGTATTATTATCCTAGTTCAAATCCACTTAAACAAATATAATATAATTTGCTTACCATCAGAGTCGAAACGCTGCCAAATCTCCAAGAACTCTGCAGCATCCAGTTTGAGAAAGCCGCTGTCCATGGTGCTAATGGTTATTACGGTGCTGAAGGGAGAGAGCAGAGCAGAGCTGAGCAAAGACTAGAGCTGAACCTTCTATTCCAATTCAGCTCTCAGCTTTATTTATGGGTAGCAGCTATCTCCTCCCATTAAGCACTTGTTGAATTGCCTGAACAGGAGGCAGGGTCATTTGCAGCACTAATGTATCACATATGCTTTAGTGAAGGCTAAAGTCCAACAAGCCTTATCACAAGTTCTATTGTTCTGATAGGTGCCTTGCGTCACTGCTATGCTTCACATGACGGTGACAGTGGCATGTGCATAACACATATTGTCTAGGCAGATGCATAGACATATTATGCACTTAAGATCTCTCCTATTTTGTGAGTTCTGTATTGAGGTTTACATTGACATAAACTAAGCTATATTATATGCATAGCCTTTAGCTTGTAGTGACATGTACAGTTAGATCTATGCATGATAAAAATGCTTATAGTTTCCAATGTGTAATTAATACAGTACATTGAAGTGAATATAAATGCTAATGTTAAGCTGTGAGCAGACAGGGGGCCAGATCCACAAAGAAGTTACGTCGGCGTATCTATTGATACGCCGCGTAACTTCTAGGATGCCCCGTCGTATCTTTGTTTTGTATCCACAAAACAAGATACGACTGAATGGGGGCTAGATCCGACTGACGTACGTCTTAGTATGCCATCGGATTTTAGGTGCATATTTACGCTGGCCGCTAGGTGGCGCTTCTGTTGATTTCCGCATTGAGTATGCAAATTAGCTAGATACGCCGATCCTCAAACGTACGTCCACCCGGCGCATTTTTTTACATCGTTTACGTAAGCCTTTTTTCGGCGTAACGTTACCCCTGGGTCTATGAGGCGTACGCAATGTTAACGTCAGGCCAGCGTTGAATTTTTCGTTGTGTACGTCGTTTGCGTAAAACGTTTGCAAACAGGGCTTTGCGTAAATTACGTTCACGTCGAAAGCATTGACTATTTGCATCGTGATTTCGAGCATGCGCACTGGGATACCCCCACGGACGGCGCATGCGCCGTTAAAAAAAAAAGTAATTTACGTGGGGTCAAGTTGAATTAACATAAAACACGCCCACATCTTTGTCATTTGAATTCCGCGCCCTTATGCCGGCACATTTACGCTACGCCACCGTAAAAGTAAAAAAAAGTATACAGCGCTTGCCTCACAAAGTAGCGGCGGCGTAGCGTAACTACGATACGCTACGCCTGCTTAAAATTACGCCGATCTACGTGGATCTGGCCCTGGGTCTTTACTGCAGAAGAGACATGCAATAAAACAGACCTACCTGCCTGCTTGCAGTCTGCACTTTTGTGCATGTGCGGGAGTGACGTCATTACAAGCTGGCCAACCAAGATGGCCAAAGATCAACACCTGGAACACTCCGGGGAGAAGATGTCAGCAATTGGGAGGGGCCTTCCCGGTGCCAGACCATTGGATCAAAGGTAAGCATTGACAAGTTTAGTCCTGCTTTAAGTTAATCTGTCTTTTATTTTAAAGTTCATTCAGTTTTAATTATATTAACAAATACTGAGTATTTAAAATAATGTAAGCAATACATGTAGTCAATACACTGAAATAAAGTAAAGTAAAATATGTATTTTTGTCTTTGTGGCGGACTGCCCGGCACCAAGCCTTGGTGCCTCCGCCAAGATACTGTTTCCTCCACTCTGGAACCACGAACCAAGTATTAAAGCTGGGGGATGCACCCAAGAACTAGACGGCACTAGCTTAGATACAAATTGGAACTCTTTATTATAGAATTTATACCACACAAAATCAGATAAGAGCTTGATCACGTTATCCTAAATATCATCAGTACGTCTAACAGTACAATGAACAGGTAGCAGCTAATAGTAATCAAATTAAACATTTACCTAATTAACAGTAAGCTAATCAATAGCTAGGCACCTAACCAAGCCTTGATTAGTCAGGGAGTCCATCCACAGACAGTCCGGTACCAGTATTCAAGAAGACCCAGGGTTATCCAAATCTCATTAACCAGCCTTCTTTTCACATCCATCTTCTCACTGAGTTTCAAATTGGTAGAGACCTTCATGGCTTTAAATGACTGTTAAATGTGGTATTAAAATGTCACCTTGCATTATATAACAGGACATCTTCCTGAATGCTCGTAGCTCCCTCAAATGCCAGTGCCCATAGTCAGTGGGCAAGAGGCTACCATGCAGTCCCTTTCAAAAGCCCCTGTCCCAGTAAGGTATGTGAGGTTAAACTGCGGTGTTTTATACAGTAAAATATAAATATATACAGTATATGTAGTATACAGTATGTGTGTGCATGTATATGTTACTGTTATCTGTCCCTATTGCTCAGTGGACGGTAAATATTTGTTACTCAGTAGCAACGTTTAATTTTTTTTAAGGTGATAATATACTTGCAAAGCGATTATTGTTTCTTAAAGCCAACTGTAACAGGAGTGACTTTTGGGCACAGATTGAGCCAGGAGATGGGGGACACATGTTGGATTGTTTTGGCGTGGACAGTGATCTACAGTATATTCCTTAATGCCTGCAAAGAATATTCTATGATTAGCCCTGACTAGTGACATGCTAATTGAGTCAGGCCTGGAAGACATTTCATTGTGTGATAACACTGCTTTAGGCCTATTGATGCTCAAAGGTGTTAATTGCATAGACTCCTAAGATATTACATTAACCATTGTGTAAGGCTGTAGAGGTGTTAATCCAGGTCTGCTCCCAGACCTCTAATTATGTATGCTAAATACTGTTTGTGTGGAATGTACTTGTCGGAGAAAGAACGTCTGCCTAAAGAATGTGATTGAAGCCCCCACGGTGTGATGTGTGGGTGGGAAGTTGATTGTTCCTTTCATGCCTTGCACTGTATAAAAAGCTGAGAAGAAACCATTAAAAGTTCAGTTCATATTTTGACGCAGTAACAGAGCTTGTCAGTCTCGTTATTGAGGGAATAGGCTTTTGGCCCTGCATTGTACTTGAGGTCAGAGTGCCTGTAGTTGCTGAAGTGCCTTGGGCTACATGCACACCAGTGCAAATTGCAATGGCAGGAATCTTCTGTTGTGACCAACTAGGCCCGTTCACTAAAATGACAGGTTGCCAGTGGCCGCAGCTATTCGCAGTGCACACAAAGTGCATCCAGCGGTGACCACCACAGATAACCGCTGGCCTTGCGGATGCAGAGTATAGCTGCAGCTGTCAGCGACATAGTATTTTAATGAACGGAGCTGGCAGCTGCAATTCGCATCAGCCTGCTGGTGCTCTCTCCAGCTCAGGTACCTCAGTACAGACCTTTAGTTACGGAGCTGGCAGCTGCATTTCGCATCAGCCTGCTGGTGCAAATGTAGCTTTAGAGAAAAGGCTGCGGGGATCAGTTGTATAGCATGGGGGAAACCTATGGTAGTGAGGGATTCGTTAATTAAAAGTAATTTTTATTGGTACCCTAGGCATAAACGTGCATGCTAGGGAAGATTTTTCTTTCCCTGGTGTTCAACTTTAAACATGAAGGTATTACAGAACAGAAATATGTTGTGTATTTCCTGTGAGTCTGGCAGGAGGTACATTTTACAAAATATCTTGTGATGGGTTTCAGGATGGCAATTAAATAGAAGTTATGGCTTAGTGCTGTGCTGTTTATAAAGAAATACAATTGTTACTATGTGAGTGCCATCCTGTCAGTGTCAGCAGGAAGGGGATTCTAATGATAATACTATATGCCACAGCTGAAACCACTGGATTAATTGATGGTTTCTTTTACCAACAAATTCTTATTCCGGTAGTCCCTTTTACAGCAAAATGTATAGTTAGTTTACAGCTGTGCTGTATTCAGTAAATAAATACATGAGTGCATTTCTGACACAGCAGAAAAAGAAAAAAGACAATTTTTCTGACCATATTTCATTTTACACTAACCCAAAGTTCAAACGATCCCTTCCCCTCCCACTTACAAATTCATCACCCTACTGGCTCCTGTCATTTTATTACTCAAACTTGTCACAGAGATTTGTATAGAAAAATTCAAGTCTCATCTGCCACTGTGCCAGAAGGAATCGTAGTTCTCAGTGGATCATCAGCTTTGTGATGTCACCACACTTATAGTCCATTGATACTTTCCCCAGCTCCTTAACTAAAAGGTCTGTACTGAGGTACCTGAGCTGGAGATAGCATCTGCAGGAGCCCAAGTGTAATGTAACATGTTTACACAGGTTGATCTAAGTCGTTAGTAATATAGGGGTAGATTCAGGTAGGGGCGCGCACTGATACGGCGGCGCAGCTTATCGTATTTACGCTACGCCGCCGTAACTTACAGGAGCAAGTGCAGTATTCACAAAGCACTTGCTCCATAAATGGGGCCGGCGTAAGCACGCGTAATTCAAATGTGGAAGGGGGGGGCGTGTTTTATGTAAATGTATGATGACCTGACGTGATTGACGTTTTGTAAAGACGGCGCATGCGCCGTCCGTGTACATATCCCAGTGTGCATTGCTTCCAAGTACGGCGCAACGACGTATTGGTTTCGACGTGAACGTAAATTACGTCCAGCCCTATTCGCGAACGACTTACGCAAACGACGTAAAAAATTCAAATTCCGACGCGGGAACGACATGCGCCTCCTAATGGGAGGAACAACCTTACGCCGAAAAAGCCTAACGTAAACGGCGTAAATAAATTGCGCCGGGCGTACGTACGTTTGTGAATCGGCTTATCTAGTTATTTGCATAATCTACGCCGACAACAACGGAAGCACCCCTAGCGGCCAGCGTCAGAATGCACCCTAAGATACGACGGCGTAAGAGACTTATGCCAGTCGTATCTTAGGCTAATGTCGGCGTATCTAGCTTTCTGAATATAGAAAGTAGATACGCCGGCGCAGCTTTGGAATTACGCGGCGTATCTATGGATACGCCAGCGTAATTATTTCCTGAATCTACCCCATAGTGTGTGCATGAGGACTTAGGAGGAGGTTTTCCAAAATGGCAGGCAGTATGGGCTTCCAATATATTTTTTATAAAACTTGTAGCTCATTAAATTTCAGCTGCTTATTTTTTTTTAAGCAGATTAGAGTTTAATAAGTTGGGCTCTTTTTGTCCTGAAATACGTGAAAAAACACATATGTGCGAAGTAGAGCTCCATAGACTGATCAGTCTCCCAGCCCCAAACAAATCTATGGGGTTCTTCTGCTAGTGTGCAGGCAGTGGGGCCCGTACTCAACATTTAGTGACAATGCTGCTGATCTCTAACCTGCAGCCATCTCCGCACATATTAGCAGTCAGCTCCCATCACAGGAAGCCTCCCATTACTACTAACGTATTTGTGTCTCTCTCCAGTAGTTCATGTGACATGCATATGACTCAAATAGTTAATTATTGCTGTGAGATTTCCTGTGCTGGTAGCTAATTGCAGGTATTTGTAGAAATCACTGTAGGTTAGAGGAGAGTAGAAGTACTGTCACTACATGCAGGGTCCACTCTAAAGATAGGCATGTGGCATGCCAGTCATATACTGGCAAGACAGATACAGAGGAGCAGACAAGAGTGTGGCTTCTGTAAACAGCCAATCGGTGGATGAGAAGCAAATGGAGCAGACAGAAGCGGAGGTGAAGGACAAGCTGGGGTTGGTGCAGGTGGAATTCAGAGGTTGTTCAGACAACCTGGGACAGCAACTGGAATCAGGATATAGAAGAACAGGGTCACAGGATACAGAGAAGGCTGAAAGACAAAGCAGCATTGATCCTGAGCACTGACACTGTTTAAATATTCCATTTGGCATCAATATCTGTCATCTGTGCAAGTGAGCGCGCTGATGCACATGTGCGCTCACCTGTGTGTGTGCACATAAGCATGAGTGCATACGCATAAGTATTAGCCAAATTCCTACGTGTACGAGAGGAAGCAGGTATTAGCCTGTGAAGAGGCACGGAAGTCCATCTAAAGCAGTGGTTCTCAACCTGGGGGTCGGGACCCCCTCGGGGGTCGAATGATGATTTGCCAGGGGTCACCAAATCCTGGGCTGTTCCTGAAGCCTGCACTGCTCTCTCCCAGACTTTTTGCAGCTGTCTCTGGAGCCCATGGCCGCCCAATCAGCCTCTTCACAGCCACCCACTGAGTTCACGTCAAGGCTGGGGGGCAGACACTAGAGGTCAGCTGACTGGTGAGGAATGTGAAGTGGGAGGGGCTGAAGGAGACCCCATCTCCTGATTTCAGCATAGGTGTCACTGCTACGTGGGTTAGGGGCGAAATTACTTGCCTTGTCTTGGGTGCTGACAACCCACGCTACGAAATAATTTTACTAAATAATTTTACTAATTTACTAATAATTTTACTGTTAGGTGTTCCCACAACTTGGGAAATTTTATCAAGGGGTCACGGCACTAGAAGGTTGAGAACCACTGATCTAAAGGAACCATGTTGTCTCCTGGCATGCCCTTCCTGACATTTGTATGTATGAGTCAGATGTTACTTCTCTTATTCCACTCAGTTCTAAAAGGAAATCTGCTATTCCTGAACAGTGCCTGAGAGATCTCACAGACCAGGGCCACCTTCAAACATCAATTTTTGCCTCCAAACCCTCCAGGGTTTCGTCATTACTGACTTTGTTAAGGGATATATTCCCTGCAATACATTCATACAATGCAATACATTTATACAATACATGCATGCATGTCTAGGCACAGATCATTTAAAAAACATTGTAAAGGCCCCAGATCTTGCTTAACACGTACCATATTTGGCCTTTCACTTCAAGGAAGGTCAGTGCTCCACTGGCACAAGTAAAAGTATGAGTGTATTCACAGAGACTCTGTATACTATTGATATTAGATTTGTGGGAAGTAGTATAGTCTGTGTTCGACAGAACAGACTGCCATCTAGACATACGCAGGCTTAAGAGTTTATAACTTGCTAATAATACAACATTGTACTTCATAGAGGTGGACTGTGAATCTGGCTGTGGTAGCCCACGAACTGCTTCCGACAGAGGCAACAGATGGTTGCGGTGCCAGGTATTCAGCAAGTGCTCCCTTCTGGCCGGATTTAATATACTGGGAGTCCTGGCAGCTGTTTGCAAATGGCATAAGGCTGCGACTTCCAGCGGTCAGCCAACTTGTGCTTTGCAGGAACACCCAAGTTTCTCAGCAGTACTCTGTCATCTGGTTGCAAGTCCTGCACTAGTACCCCGAGGTCAAAGTTTCTTTTGTTCCTCTGTCATCGGGCATCTGAGGCAGCTTGGGCCTTGTCATAGGCAGTCTTCAGACTTTTCTGTAAGCGGTCCACATACCCTCTGTGGGAGGTTGTTGAGGTATGGTCTAAGGACGTGCCAAAGGCCAAGACTACTGGCAGCCGGGCCTCCCATCCCAATATCAGATGATAGGGAGAGTATCCTGTGAATACGTTGGGGCAGGCCATAGTGTACAAAGAACTTCTCCACTAAGGTCTTGGTCACTGTGGATGCCTGTTGATCGTTTGTGGGAAACGCCTGGGCATACCGAGTGAAGTTGTCCGTCACTACGAGGATATTTCCCTGTTCACTCAGATCAGGCTCCAAGCACAGAAAGTCAATGCACACCAGCTTCATGGGTCCCTGACTCTGAAGATGGCCCATTGGGCAGCTCGGTAAGGCAACGTTTTTCTTTGGATACTTCAGGTGTCAGCTGGGCCCATTTTTCTGTAGGGTCACTGGAGCAATAGGGCCTTCTTGACAGAGCATCTGCATCTTTGTTCCCGGCCCCGGTTGATACTTCAGGCTGAAAGTAAACTCAGATAAGGCAGCCAACCATCTGTGACCTGTGGCATCCAACTTGGCGGTAGTGAGGATGTAGGTGAGAGGATTATTCTCGGTCTTGATCAGAATCTCTGCTCCATACAGGTAATCCCTCAGCTTATCTACCATTTCAAGGCCAGGATTTGAGTAGATGAGTGGGGTAGTTCTTCTCAGCGGGTGCCAAGCTCCGGCTCACATAGGCAACAAGCTGTAGGTGGCCATCATGCTCTTGATACAGCACCTCGCCTAACCCATCTCGACTGGCATTAACATGTAGTTCATATGGCGTGTTGGATCTGCATAGGCAAGGACTGGAGCAGTTGTTAGGCTCCATTTTAGCTGCCTAAAGGCCTCTTCACATTGGGCGGTCCACTGTTCCTGAATATACGAAAAAAGAGGGAAGGTCTGGTGTCCCCAGTGACACACTTCCATCCCTAGTTTCGCAAGATCCAGCTCGCTCTTCAGGGGTGTGTAAAACTGTACCTAGGTTGAAAAAGTATATGTTCGGCAATCTGGCATAGTATTCGTTGTAAAGGCACAGGGGCCTTTACAATGAATACTATGCCAGATTGCCAAACATATACTTTTTCATACTAGGTACAGTGTTACACACCCCTGAAGAGCGAGCTGGATCTTGCGAAACTAGGCTAGTCGGGTAGTATGATGCCCGTGAACGCTGTCCACTATTATACTTGTGTATTAATATTTACTGTCTATGTATTGTTTCAATTGGCAATTGTTGGTGTTATGTATGTAACATTTTTACTTTACGCATGTAAACAATTTTACTTGAATAAATTATATACTATACAATTACTGTTATTTTTACTGGCGGAAACGTTACCCACTTCATTTAAAGTCCCGGGGGCGAATCCTTTTGTTTTGACTGTTCCTGAATGGACTCTCTGGGTTTTCTGGGCCCTCCAGCTGGTCTAACAGGCTTAGTCGGATCTGTGTCATCGTCTTCCTCTTCGCTTTTCAGTATCTCATTGAGTGGGCGAGCTATTTTAGAGAATCCGTCTATGAATCTTCTGTAATAGCAACAGTATCCCAGAAATTACCTGAGCTCGGTCACATAAGTGGGCCTCGGCCAGGAGGTGACGGCTTCCAGCTTCTGGGGGTCAGTGGCCACTCCATTGGCAGACACAATGTAACCAAGGTAGTTGACCGAGGGTTGGTAAAACTGACACTTCTCCAGAGACAGCTTCAACCCCTCATCATGGAGTCTCTTGAGAACCTTCTCCAGACGCTCTTCGTGCTCCTCTAAGGTCTTCCCAAAGACAATGATGTTGTCTAGATATAGTGATGGACGAACATCCGACGGGACGGTTCGCGAACGCTAATGTCTGCTAACCGCAAGTTTGAGGCGGGGCCCCATTGACTTTAATGCAGGCGAATATTAAAAACCTTCAGGTCATATTTGCAGCCACAAAATACTTACTAGCTGTGCACAAATAGTCCCACAACATGAACACTGACCTACCAGAAGTATTAAGTGAAAAACCGGATACATAAGTAAGTGCCGGCCATTACAAGCCCCAAAAATTAGCTGACAGGCATTCACCTGACAGCAAACAACTTTGTATTCTGTGGCTGGAGGTACATTAAGCTATTCACCAGATACAGAAGTGCCGCCCATTACAGGCCCCAAAAATTAGCCTCACCTGACAGCAAACAACCTTGTATTCTGTGTGGAGTAAACCACAACTGTGGTTAGCAAGGAATTCAATGCGATTCTCTATGCAACAACTCAGTATTAGGCCCCAGGCGTGACTCCCCTCAACAGGAATTTGGGGGATCTATACATCATCTCTGTGTCACATAATGAAATGCGTTGAGCTACTAAGCATGGACGCATTACAACATGCGACCAAGGCTTAGCGTTTAAAATTAGTTCAAGGTCAATATCCCAATACACCACTACATGCAGGTGATTATCAGTAAGGGACCCCAGGTGTCACTCCTAGCAACAGGAGTTTGGGGGTTCTCTACATCATATCAACCTTAGCATGTAGAGATGTATTTAGGGCACTAGGGGAGATGCTATGAAATAGCATCAACCCCTAGCATAGAAAAGTTAGAGCGAACATGTTCAACAATTAGGACAAGGCCTATAAGTATTTTATACTTCTGTCAAGCACGTAGTAAATTGTATTTGTAGTAACAAGTATTAATTGCATATGAGAGATAGTGTAGCTCAGGTACTTTGAGGATACATGTATAATACACAAGTTGTACTGGCAACTAATAGAAAGGTATGAGAGGCAATATAGCTCAGGTACTTTGAGAGTACATATAGTATTTGTAGTAACAAGTATTAATTGCATATGAGAGGCAATATAGCTCAGGTACTTTGAGAGTACATATAGTATTAGTAGTAACAAGTATTAATTGCATATGAGAGGCAATATAGCTCAGGTACTTTGAGAGTACATATAGTATTAGCCCACAGCCACAGGCATTCACCGGACAACAAACAAATTTGTATTCTGTGGCTGGTGGTACATTAGGCATTCACCGGATACAGAAGTAAGTGTTGGCCATTACAGGCCCCAAAAATTAGCCCACGGCCACAGGCGTTCACCGGACAGCAAACAACTTTGTATTCTGTGGCCGGTGGTACATTAGGCATTCAACGGATACAGAAGTAAGTGTCGGCCATTACAGGCCCCAAAAATTAGCCCACGGCCACAGGCGTTCACCATACAGCAAACAACTTTGTATTCTGTGGTTGGTGGTACATTAAGCTTTTACCGGATACAGAAGTAAGCACCGTTGTCGCACACCACTTTACCAACTGTCAAATTGAGCAGTGTTAGCCACTAATCTGCCTGTGAACGCAAAGCTGAAAGGAGTGCAGGACCAGTGTGGCTCTTGTCTTCCAGGCACAACAGACGTAGCAAAGCATGGCAACGTCTCACCTGGCATGTCGAATAAGTTCTGGGGATCTTGGGTGGCGCAGCGGAAGAGACGGTAGCATCGGAAAATGAGGAGTCAGCCGAGGAGGAGAGGGAGGATGGAGTAGGAGGAGAAGAAGAGGCAGACCTGCATGCAATCTGTGGCGGTAAAACCAAATCTACATGGGTGCCACGGGTTACATGCTTGACGGCCGTCATAAGGTTAACCTAGTGGGCAGTGAAAGTTATATACCTTCCCTGCCTGTGTTTGCTAGACCACGTGCCTGTGGTCCGATGTATCTTGGCACCAACACTGTGTGCCAAAGATACATTCACTTGCCGCTGAACATGGCCATATAGCTCTGGGATGCCCTTCTGTGAAAAAAAATTCCTTCCTGGGACCTTCCATTGGTGTTCCAATGGCCACAAATTTTCGAAAGGCCTCCGAGTCCACCAGTTTATACAGTATGGCAGTAGTTGGCGGGCTATCAGTTCCGACAAGCCAGCAGTCAACTGTTGGGCAAGAGGGTTATCCGGCGTCATCGTTTTTTAACATTTAAACATCTGGGCCATGGAAGCCTGCCTTTTTGCAGAAAAATGTGAGGAAGGCATGATGGAAGGTGGAGTGGAGGACAATTGTGAGCATAGCAGAGTCTTGATTCTCTTTCCATTAGGGTGAGAGAGGAGTGTTCTTTCGATAGAACTCCTCGACAGGGATCCCATCCTTTTCTCCCCCCCACCAAAATCAGATGCTGAGACTGGAG
Organism: Rana temporaria; assembly: GCF_905171775.1. Classification (NCBI taxonomy): domain Eukaryota; kingdom Metazoa; phylum Chordata; class Amphibia; order Anura; family Ranidae; genus Rana; species Rana temporaria. The sequence goes on along the minus strand of NC_053493.1, from coordinate 267,065,409 downwards.
TAGTCTGATTCATTTGTTCCAGCAACATCTGAGCTGACATCTTCACTGGCAAGGCTTTTATGTTGCGGACACTGACCAAGATCCTTTCGTGACTTCTTTGCAATGCTTTGGTTGAAACCATTTTGGGAATCATCTCCACTCCCATGTCTTCTCTCTGTCCACTTCAAGGACAATGAAAAGGGCCTGGTTGTTTCCAATTTAATTTGACAGCTGCCCATAAACCGGCCACTTCACCAGGCTGTAACACCTTCTCACTCCGGTCCAAGCACCAGATCTTTCCCACTCCTTTAGCTGGGGCCTTCTGTTCTTGTACCAGATGCTGATAGGCTTGTCTCACCATGGGCTGCACACTTATAGTTGAAGTGTCCGGGTCTTGGACAAGAGGTGTCAATAGTCTTCTGATAAGATCAGTATTAGTCCAAATAATGAGAGAACTCTTACTGGCCCCTGGTGGGCGAGGGCAGACCACTGCCAAAGTGTCAAAGGCCTCAGCTTTCCCAGCTACCGAGGGATCAAAGGTCAGCTTGACTGGTAGATAGCCATCATAGGCAAAGTTCTGAGTCCCACTTCAGCTGTGGTCTCTTTACGTTGTTGATTTTTCTGGAGCTTGCTAATGTAGATGGGCACCCGGCTCACTCCTTTACCGGGGGCCCTCTGGAGTTCCACACCGGCAATACGTAGATATTTCAGTTTATACCCCTTTATGGGATAAATAAATTGGAAGTATTTGGGGTGTGGAGAGAATAAGGGATTCAATATATTTCTCAATTATATTCTAATAACATTTTAAAAACATTTCAAGAATTACAAAGAGAATACTCTTTGCCCCCACATACCTTCTTACAATATTTACAATACGCCGTACAGGCCTAATTTAAAGATAATAAGTTGAAGGTACAAACTATACCATTAATAGATCTTATTGCAAAGACACAAATTAAGAAGGGTCTTATTTCTACTATATATGGTTGCTTGATTGGGCAAAGTCAGGGGAAGGTTATTTGTCCCACTAGAAGGGGATGGGAAAAGGACCTAGGAGACCTAACAGAAGAACAATGGCAAAATATTCTGGAGCAAGTACAGTTAATACAGGTATCACCCTAGCAGTCCCTAATGCAATTATATTTATAATTCACAGTGTGTATAGGACCCCGGCTAAATCATATCAATGGGGTAGGCGAGATACATCTTAATGCCCTTGGAGCCGGAGCCCTTCTGCCGATTTATTACATATGCTATGGAAATGTCCCAAATTGTTTAGGTATTGGCAGAAACTAGTGGACACTATTAATCGGGTTTATCAAACACAGATACAAATGGATCCTAAAATAAGTTTACTAGGTTATTTAGAACAAGATATATACATACCAGCAGTTAGGACAGCAATTAATAGGATGCTATTTATAGCATGAAAGTTGATTGCACAAAAAAGGATATTTCTAATTGTTCCTACCTATGAGGAATGGCATACACAGGTTACCGATACCTTATTAAAAGAATGACAGGTTTTCCAGAATAGTTTTTTTTTTTTAAAAAATCCATAAAATATATAATCCATGGTTAGGGATGCAGGGGCAGATCCAGGGGGGGGGCAATGGGGAAATTTCCCCACCCGAGAAATTAGTTGCGGGTGAGTGAGCGCGGCGGCTCTGTGGGTGGGCAGCTCAGCGGACAGGTGAGTGAGCGGGCGGCTCGATGGGTGAGCGGGTGGGCAGGCTGGGCGGCTCGGTGGGTGGCTCTGTGGGCAAGTAGGTGGCTGGCCAATCAGCAGGCCAGTGGGCAGGGGAGCAGAGATATTACGTCATTTCTCACTGCCTGGCACCCGCCCTGCATCCCTGTAGTTCCGCCCTCACTGTGCAGTCTGCCTGACTTTACTCTGGGACACAACAAGTGACAATTCCCACCTTAGCAGGAAAGTGACACAGCAAGTGACAATTGTAGCAGGTAAGTGACAATCCGCAACGTGTGGCAGGTGAGGTGGCAAGTGACAATTCTCAACGTGTGGCAGGTGACGTGGCAAGAGACAATTCGCAACGTGTGGCAAGTGACAATCCACAATGTGTGGCAGGTGATGTGGCAAGTGACAATACGCAATGTGTGGCAGGTGACGTGGCAAGTGACAATCTGCAACGTGTGGCAAGTGACTAGGCAAGTGACAATCCGCAATGTTTGGCAGGTGACTTGGCAAGTGACAATCCGCAACGTGTGGCAAGTGACAATCCGCAACGTGTGGCAGGTGACGTGGCAAGTGACAATCCACAATGTGTGGCAGGTGACATGGCAGGTGACAATCCACAACGTGTGGCAGGTGACATGGCAAGTGACAATCTGCAACTTATGGCAGGTGACGCGGCAAGTGACAATCTGCATCTGGTTACAAGACGACATGGCAAGTGACAATCCGCAATGTGTGGCAGGTGATGTGGCAAGTGACAATCCACATCTGGTGGCAGGTGACGTGGCAAGTGAAATCTGCAACTTCTGGCAGGTGACATGGCAAGTGACAATCCGCATCTGGTGGCAGGCGACGGTGGCAAGTAATACACTCAAAATTCCCACTGATTCAGCATTATGGTGACATTACGTAACAATGTAATAATAGAAATAATGCACTTCAATCATCCTGACACCATAACAACTATGGTACCAGGATGATTGAAGCCATTTCCCTGATAAATTGCCTGATAAATTGCCTGCAAAAAAAAAACAAAAATCTGGTTTTGAATGTTTCTGTAATATTATAACAGATTTATGTGCTCTGCCACCACCAAAGGGGTGTTATCTTCTGTGTGTAGTTATATGTTTGGTAGGTAAGGTGGTGGGGGGAAGGATAAGGGAAAATTATGTGATCTCCATATGAATAAAGAATATATTATATATAAGTATATCTAATAGGAAAATGATTGATGGTGTAGTTGTACTGGGTCTCTTCTTCCCTTTTTTCCCCTGTGTCTTCTTTTGTTATTTGCAAATTGACTATGAATGTCTTTGTTTTGTGTTAAAGTGCTGTAAATCAAAAATTGGGGTTAATAAAAATGATGAATTAAAGTGAATTAAGTCAGGGAACTCCCTTAATATTAGCTTTTTCACTTGGCCACAGTCTCAGACTGGTCCCAGGCATTGATGAGCTAAATGTACTCCTGTGTGCAGGGCGAGGTGACCCCCTCCCACATAATAATTAATTTGTTTTCCTTCCTGTGTTGTTTAACCACTTGCTGACCAACATCTGTTATTATACGTCGGCAGGTAGGCTCGTTCCCGTGAATCACTGTACCTGTACGTTGGCTCCTTTAAGAGCCATAGCAGGCATGCTAAGGACCCGATGAGTGTGACCAGTGGCCACAATGTCCGTCGGCCACTCACAGATCTTTGTTCTGACAGGGGGGGAGAGACAGATCTGCTGTTCCTAGTAATTAGGAACAGTGATCTATCTCCTCCTCCAGTCAGTCCCATCACCCCACAGTTAGAAATACACATGAGAGAACACAGTTAACCCCTTGATCGCCCCTAGTGTTAACCCCTTCCCTGCCAGTGACATTTATACAGTAATCAGTGCATTTTTATAGCATTGATTGCTGTATATCAGTGGTCCAAAAAAAGTGTCCACCTGTCCGCAGCAAAGACGCAGTCCCTGCTAAAAATCGCACATCACCGCCATTACTAGTAAAAAAAAAAAAGCCATAACTCTATCCCCTATTTTGTAGACACTGTTGCGCAAACCAATAAATATATGATTATTGCAATTTTTTACCAAAAATATGTAGAAGAATACATATTGGCCTAAACGGAGGAAGAATTATTATTATTTTTTTTTTTTTTTTTTAATTTGGGGATATTTATTATAGCAACAAGTAAAAAATATTGCATTTTTTTTCAAAATTGTCATTCTTTTTTGTTTATAGCGCAAAAAAGAAAAATTGCAGAGGTGATCAAATACAACCAAAGAAAGCTCTACTTGTGGGAAGGTAAATTTTGTTTGGGTACAGCGACGCAGTGCCGTATAGCAAAAAATGGCCTGGTCATTAAGAGGGCAAATCTTTCCGGTCCTTAAGTGGTAAATTCCATTATTTTATGCTTACGCTTACGCTATCAAAAACCCTGGGTTCCTCTGATACAAGAGGTAACTGCGGACACTAGCCTACAACACTGAACGAAGGAAAAGTAAGCGATTCCGAAAGGAAACAGTATACCTTCCAAACAAAGGTAAATGTTTAAATAACTGGGCTCAACTAACTCCACTTTGTGCAGTTTGCTGTTTGCAAGTTTGCTGATATATAAACTTCAAGCTATGTTTTATGATGATATAAAAAAAATTGTGGGTGTGTTGTGCTAAATTATTTAGCATGGCAAAATGTTTTTTTCAGTATCATTTGATTCAGCCATCATCCCATGAGTTTAAATTATTCATGTGCAGTATACTGAATTGACAGAACTGTCCTTCAAAGCCCATTCTTAATTCTTTAGAAAACCCTTCAGGTTTAAACGTTGAACATCTGTTATAAAACTCAGTTAGACCTTGTGGCAAACCTGTCACATTTCTATGCATCATAGCGTACACAATTCAGCACAGCCAAATATATATATATATATATATATATATATATATATATATATATATATATATATATATATAATGTATGTTGCGCCTGGTTACTTAAAAAAGTACCGTTGCTAGTTAAATTTAGAGGGGATCAGAGTAGTAACTGACTCTGATCCAATTGTTATGTTCAAAACTGGTCTCTGTCTCAGCTTGGCTGTGCTGTGGGCTGTCAATTGTAGCTGGGGTGTAGTTCCTACCCCAGGGCGATGGGTGGCAGCAGTGGAGTCGAGGTTTGGGTGCTCTTCCCCAGCAGCCTATCAGGAGGGTTGAGCCTCGCTTTGCATTCTGGGGGAGGGTATTTATGGGTCAGACGCCATTGTTCTGGGTTCTTCTTCGGAGTGCGGCACCCACCTTTAGGGTGACTGCGCATCAGGGCGCCCCGGGGTAATGGCCCTCCACGCCGGGGTACGCATGCCACGCAGTGTTCCTGGTTCCGGGACCATGTTGGTCCGGAACATTTGAGCTGTGGCAGGGAGCCCAGTAGTCAATAGTGTTGCTCACGAATATTCGCATTGCGAATATTCGACTCGAATATAGCATATTCGAGAAATCGCGCTATATTTCGAAATTCGCGGTGAATATTCGCAATTCCGAATATTCGATTTTTTACAATTTTTTTTTTGAACCAGATCACATCCTAGATATCTCCATCGACGTCTAAAAGCATTGCTGGTATCATTAGAGACCCTGGGCCGAGTAGCTGAAGCGTTCATTGAATTTTCCAGAAAGATCGCAATGCGATTATTCGGCAAACGCAATATCGCGCGATTACTTTCCTCGCCCCGATCTTCCGCATCAGAGCGATTTTTACAGTTTCATTTGTAAAACAGATCACATCCTAGTGATCTCCATAGACGTCTGAAAGCATTGCTGGTATGATTAGAGCCATTGGGCCGAGTAGCTGAAGCGATCATTTTATATTGCCGAATATTCGCAATGCGAATATTCGGCAATAGGAATATTGCGCGATTATTTGCTCCGCCCTTTTGCATCAGAGCCAATCAGAGTTCTCCTTCCACACTCGTCACAGGTTAGCAACCAATAGGAACCTGCCTGCATGGACATTATATAAGCTCACTCCCAGCACCATTTCATTGCAGATTCAGAAGCTGGCTATAGAGTGTGGAGGCTGTTTCTGTGTTCCTGGTTTCCTGTGTCTTTGTTCTTGATTGATTTAGATCATCACCAGCATTGCTATTTAGTGATTCCAGTGGATCTTTTCCAGTATATCAACTGCTTTTTTCAAAGCAATAGACCCAAGAGCTTTTTTCAAAGCTACGTTTTGTGCTGTTTTGTGCTGTTTTTTTCATTTGTGTTACTGTTTGATCCTGCAATCCTCCCTGTTCAGTGATATTTGCAAGAGATTTCAGAACACATTTTGCTGAGCTTTATAAAGAGCTTTTCTAAAAGCTAAGTTTTGTTCATCTTGTGTTACTGTTAGATCTTGCAGGTTCGCTGTTCAGTGATATTTGATAGGCATCTCAGTTCACATTTTGTTTAGTTTTCCCTAAAGAGCTTTTATAAAAGCTAAGTTTTGTGTTCAGTTTAGTTAAATTTTGTGTAGTAAGTGTACACACTGTTAGTGTACATTTATTTCATCTAGCTTAGCTTAGTGTGTGTTTAGTGTCTGTGTTTTGTGTTAAAAAAAAAAAAAAAAAAAAAGTTAGTGTTTGTTTAGTGCTTTTTTTTTTTTCTTTAATTTTGTAGTCCTTGTCTGGTGTACTACTTTTCTTATAGTTTAGTAGCTGTCTGTGTACGTCTTTGTCTGCGTGCCTGTCTTGTAAAAAATACACAAAAACACATTTTGTTCACATTTACCCCCCCAATAAAGTTTACCCCCCCCACACACATATCAGCAATAATGAGCGGCATCCGTGGCCGTGGCAGCAGGGGTAGGGGAGTTACTCCCAGTGCTGGATCGCTGCCAGCACGGGGTACCTCTCGTGCCCCTACTAGTGGTAGAGGATCGGGTGCAAGGGGAGTACGCCTGATCCGGGAGTTCTTCCCATCGGGCAGCCGCCCGATATTGCCATCTCAGGCTCAAGTAGTGGTGGACTACATGGGGCACAGCAGTGCCACTGAGTCGTCGGTCCCGACTCACAGTAGTACCACCATTACACCGGTGCCTGTACTACCCCCCCCCAGCCCCCAAGAGTCCAGCATCTTACTGTTCGACAGCGACAGTGAGAGGGATCTCTTGGGGGAGGCCATGCATCAGGCAGACCTCCAGCTCTGTCCTGATGGTCAGGACCTTTTTGAAGGGATGGATGAGGAGGATGGGATACCTGCTGGCAGTATCCCAGAGACATCCCTTCAAACTGGTGCTGCTGTTTTGGTGCAGGAAACAGCAGCACCTAGTCAGACCCAGGCGTGGGTGAGGGGACAGCGGAGCCAGGCTAGAGGCTCCATGTCACGTGGTTCCCTCAGACCAACACATCTCAGCCCTTGGTCTGACATCTCTGGGGGCGAAGAGGGTGACCCATCATGGTTGCCATCTGACGCGTCGGCTCACTACGTCAGTGACGACGGGGAAGGTAGGCACCCTGGTGAAACGGTGCGCCAGGTCACCACCAGGGAGACCATCGTCAGGGTCTCCACTGGTGATGGCAGCAGGAGGTGTCAGGAGGAGGAGCAGCAGCAGCAGCAGCAGCAGCAGCAGGCAGCTCCACCTGTGCGCACCGAGTCCCAGCAGGTGCAAGTAAGCGTCACCCCATCTGACAGGAGGGCGGTGCTGAAGTCACCTGTCTGGAATTTCTTTACCCTGGTGGCAGACAACCCTACCGTGGCCATCTGCCGGATTTGTAAAGTGAGGGTGAAGAGAGGGAAGTGTTTGGCTCGGGTGGGTACCACAGCCCTGAACCAGCACCTGAGGATAAATCACTGGGCGTTGTATGACGAGATGAAGCGTGGTGGTGGTAGCAGCGCCACCACCACAAGTGAGCAGGGTACAGCAGCCCCTGCCACATCTTCATCTCTTTCCAGCAGGTCATGCCCCCCCGCTCCCTCTAGTAGAGGTACTGGTACCGGCAGCCAGACCTCTACTTCCACAGCACCCTCCACGTCTGTGTCCCGCACTGCCGTCCGGCGCCAGGCGTCGATTTCAGACGCCTTTGACCGCACCACTCCCTTCCCCCCTGGAGACCGACGTGTGCGTTCCCTCAATGGGCTCCTGGCAAGGGTTATTGCCCAACATCTGCTGCCCTTCAACATAGTTGACAGCAACCCCTTCAGGCAGATGTTGGAGCAGGCCCAACCCCAATGGCGTGTCCCCCAGCCGCCATTTCTTTGCCAGGACTGGTGTCCCTGCCCTACACCAGCACATTGTGCAGAATGTAACCCTGTCGCTGGATCACGCTGTCAGCGACAGGGTTCATCTGACAATGGATGGCTGGACCAGCAGGCATGGGCAGGGACGCTACATCAGCTTCACGGCCCATTGGGTTTCCCTCCGAGGCGTCGGTGAGGGATCGTCGGCAACCGATCTTGTGGTGCCGCCCCGGGGTGTCCAGGGGAGAACTGCTGGTCTCCCTCAAGCCACTGTCTCCGCAGCTGCTGAGCCTCCCAGCAAGCGCCCCCGTAGCTACTCAAGTGTGGGGCATGTGCGCTGTCAGGCCGTGCTCCAGCTTGTTAGTTTAGGGGACCGGAGACACACTGGAGAAGAAGTGCTGAAAGCACTTCAAGCTCAGGTCCAGAAGTGGCTGACACCCCGAAGGCTCCAGCCAGGTATGGTTGTCTGCGATAACGGCAGCAACCTACTCGCCGCCCTCCATGCTGGCAGTCTGACGCACGTGCCCTGTCTGGCACATGTCCTCAACCTGGTGGTGCAGAAGTTCCTGCGCACTTATCCAGGGTTGAGTGACATTGTGGCAAAGGCGCGTAGGATTGCCAGCCACTTCAGGCGCTCCCCAACCGCTACCGCGTCCCTGTCTAAATTGCAGCGGAAGTACAATCTGCCCCTTCACAGGCTGATTGTGGACAGTGTGACGCGGTGGAACTCCACCCTCCACATGCTGAAGAGGTTGTGGGAGCAGCAAAGGGCGGTGAGGGAGTACCTGATGGAACTAGGCACTGAGAGGGCTTCACCACAACTCCCTTTCATCGCCTGTGCGGAGTGGGGGCAGATAAACCAGGTCTGCCAAGTGTTGTCCTCCTTCGAGCAGGCGACCAAGATGGTCAGCAGTGAGCAAATTGGCCTCAATAGCGTGCTGCCAATACTGTTCATGCTGGAGAGGACACTAGATCGCCTGCTCGAGGCTGGGGAGAGTGCCTTGGTGGAGCAGGAGGAGTCAGCAATGCTCCACCGAGACCAGGGCCAGGACGAGGAGGAGGAGGAGGAGGATGATGATGAAGAGGAGGAGGAGGTGGTTGCTGGTGTCGTCCCGGAGTCAGGGCCTGGTCAGGAGGGAGAGCCGGTGTTGGGGGCACCGATAGTCCGGGGGTTGGGCATGTCTGAGTTTGACCAGCAGCGCCTCAGGGATGAAGAGTCGCACCTCATTCACCTGGCCAGCATTGAGGAGTCACAGCGGGCTGTGCTCTTCCCCATGGCTGCCCACATGCTGAGATGCCTCAGGAGGGACCCCCGGGTTAAGACCATCAAGACGAGGGATGATTTCTGGATGGCCACCCTTTTGGATCCCAGGTGCAAGGGGAAACTGGAGCAGTTCATCCCAGCCAGCCGGAGGCAGCACCGGATGGAGGAACTGCAGGCAGCCATTGTCAGACGGTTGGAGCAGGCAACTCCCCGGCCTCCAGTTGTCCCCCCTCATCTCACCCAGCAGGTGGCTGCACCCAGCTGCAGCCGAGCAGGGGACCTAATGGAAGAGATGAGGATGTTCTTCCAAACCGAGCGACCCAGTACCACCACCAGCAGCAGCAGCAGCAGTCACCACCAGCGGCTGGCCCACATGGTGGCAGACTACATGGCGTCCGTCGGTGCTTCTGACAGTATGAGCACCGACGACCCCATGGAGTACTGGGTTGCCAGATTGGACACCTGCCGCGAGCTCGCTCAGTATGCGCTGGAGTTATTGTCTTGCCCCCCCTCCAGCGTACTATCTGAGCGGACATTCAGCGCGGCAGGTGGGGTGGTCACGGACAAGAGGACCCGTCTGTCCACAGACTCCGTGGACAGACTCACATTCATAAAGATGAATGAGTCCTGGATCGGCGGTGACTTTCTGGCACCCGTCGTCGGTTCAGGGCGCTGAAGGGTCCCTTGCCATGCATTCCCTGATGAAGCCCCGGACCTGATGTATTTACAGTGCTGAATATAACTATTTCAACATCAGAGAAAATCAATGTTAATATTTGGTACAGTAGGCTTTCTTTGCAATTACAGCGGTCAAACATTTCTTGTAGTTTTACACCAGCTTTGCACACACTGGAGGAGGGATTTTGGCCCACTCCTCCACACAGATCTTCTCTACATCAGTCATGTTTCTGGGCTATCGCTGAGAAACACGGAGTTTGAGCTCCCTCCAAAGATTCTCTATTGGGTTTAGGTCTGGAGACTGGCTAGGCCACGCCAGAACCTTGATATGCTCCTTACAGAGCCAATCCTTGGTTATCCTGGCTGTGTGCTTTGGGTCATTCTCATGTTGGAAGACCCAGCCTCGACCCATCTTCAAAGCTCTAACTCAGGGAAGGAGGTTGTTGCCCAAAATCTTGCAATACATGGCCCCGGTCATCCTCTCCTTAATACAGTGCAGTCACCCTGTCCCATGTGCAGAAAAACACCACCAAAGCATGATGCTACCACCCCCATGCTTCACATTAGGGATGGCGTTCTTGGCATGGTACTCATCATTATTCTTCCTCCGAACACGGTTAGTGAAATTATGATCAAAAAATTATATTATAGTCTCATCTGACCACATGATTTTCTCCCATGACTCCTTTGGATCAGTCAAGACAATTATGTCAGCAGTTATTTCACACCCTATATACTCTTATTAAGACTGCTGTACATCATGGCAACTCCTGCCCATGTGATATGACTCTGTATCAACTACTACTGTTAATACTACTACTGCTGCTTCAGCTGCTGCTGCCGCCCAGTCAATACACCTATGTCAGCAGTTGTTTAACACTCTATATACTCTTATTCCTACTGCTGTTCATCATGGCACCTCCTGCCCATGTGATATGACTCTGTATCAACTACTACTGTTAATACTACTACTGCTGCTTCTGCTGCTGCTGCTGCCGCCCAGTCAATACACCTATGTCAGCAGTTATTTCACACTCTATATACTCTTATTAAGACTGCTGTACATCATGGCAACTCCTGCCCATGTGATATGACTCTGTATCAACTACTACTGTTAATACTACTACTGCTGCTTCTGCTGCTGCTGCCGCCCAGTCAATACACCTATGTCAGCAGTTATTTCACACTCTATATACTCTTATTAAGACTGCTGTACATCATGGCAACTCCTGCCCATGTGATATGACTCTGTATCAACTACTACTGTTAATACTACTACTGCTGCTTCAGCTGCTGCTGCCGCCCAGTCAGTACACCTATGTCAGCAGTTGTTTAACACTCTATATACTCTTATTCCTACTGCTGTTCATCATGGCACCTCCTGCCCATGTGATATGACTCTGTATCAACTACTACTGTTAATACTACTACTACTGCTGCTTCTGCTGCTGCTGCTGCCGCCCAGTCAATACACCTATGTCAGCAGTTATTTCACACTCTATATACTCTTATTAAGACTGCTGTACATCATGGCAACTCCTGCCCATGTGATATGACTCTGTATCAACTACTACTGTTAATACTACTACTGCTGCTTCAGCTGCTGCTGCCGCCCAGTCAATACACCTATGTCAGCAGTTGTTTAACACTCTATATACTCTTATTCCTACTGCTGTTCATCATGGCACCTCCTGCCCATGTGATATGACTCTGTATCAACTACTACTGTTAATACTACTGCTGCTTCTGCTGCTGCCGCCCAGTCAATACACCTATGTCAGCAGTTATTTCACACTCTATATACTCTTATTAAGACTGCTGTACATCATGGCAACTCCTGCCCATGTGATATGACTCTGTATCAACTACTACTGTTAATACTACTACTGCTGCTTCTGCTGCTGCTGCCGCCCAGTCAATACACCTATGTCAGCAGTTATTTCACACTCTATATACTCTTATTAAGACTGCTGTACATCATGGCAACTCCTGCCCATGTGATATGACTCTGTATCAACTACTACTGTTAATACTACTACTGCTGCTTCAGCTGCTGCTGCCGCCCAGTCAATACACCTATGTCAGCAGTTGTTTAACACTCTATATACTCTTATTCCTACTGCTGTTCATCATGGCACCTCCTGCCCATGTGATATGACTCTGTATCAACTACTACTGTTAATACTACTGCTGCTTCTGCTGCTGCCGCCCAGTCAATACACCTATGTCAGCAGTTATTTCACACTCTATATACTCTTATTAAGACTGCTGTACATCATGGCAACTCCTGCCCATGTGATATGACTCTGTATCAACTACTACTGTTAATACTACTACTGCTGCTTCAGCTGCTGCTGCCGCCCAGTCAATACACCTATGTCAGCAGTTGTTTAACACTCTATATACTCTTATTCCTACTGCTGTTCATCATGGCACCTCCTGCCCATGTGATATGACTCTGTATCAACTACTACTGTTAATACTACTACTACTGCTGCTTCTGCTGCTGCCGCCCAGTCAATACACCTATGTCAGCAGTTATTTCACACTCTATATACTCTTATTAACCACTTTAGCCCCGGGCCTGTTTTTCAGAGTCGGTGTTTACGAGACAAAACCATTTTTTTTGCTAGAAAATTACTTAAAACCCCCAAACATTATATATTTTTTTTTTCTAACACCCTAGAGAATAAAATGGAAGTCATTGCAATACTTTTTGTCACACCGTATTTGCGCAGCGGTCTTACAAGCGCACTTTTTTTGAAAAAAATCACTTTTTTAAATGAAAAAATAAGACAACAATAAATTTGGCCCAATTTTTTTATATATTGTGAAAGATAATGTTACGCCGAGTAAAATGATACCCAACATGTCACGCTTAAAAATTTCGCCCGCTCGTGGCATGGCGTCAAACTTTTACCCTTAAAAATCTTGATAGGCGACGTTTAAAAAATTCTACAGGTTGCATTTTTTGAGTTACAGAGTAGGCCTAGGGCTAAAATTAATGCTCTCGCTCTAACGATCGCGGCGATACCTCACTTGTGTGGTTTGAATACCGTTTTCATATGTCGGCGCTACTCGCGTATACGTTCGCTTCTACGCGCGAGCTCGTCGGGACGGGGCGCTTTAAAACATTTTTTTTTTGCTTTTCGCATTTATTTTTATTTATTTTACAATTTTTAACACTGAAAAAAAAAAAAAAAAAAAATTATCACTTTTATTCCTATTACAAGGAATGTAAACATCCCTTGTAATAGAAAAAAGCATGACAGGTCCTCTTAAATATGAGATCTGGGGTCAAAAAGACCTCAGATCTCATATTTAGGCTTAAATGCAAAAAAAAAAAAAAAAATTTGGAAATGTCATTTTTTCAAATGACAAAAAAAAAAATGTTTCTTTAAGACGCTGGGCGGGACTGACGTTTTGACGTCACTTCCGCCCAGCGGAGCTATGGGGACGGGCGAAGGAGATTTTTCCTTCAGTCTCGTCCCCGCTCACCATCCGGATGGTCGCGATCTCCTCCGCCGCTACCGACGGCTCCGGTAAGCGGCGGAGGGCGCGGAACAGCGGCGGGAGGGGGGGGGGGCCCCTCTCCCGCCACCGATAACGGCGATCTCGCGGCGGATTCGCCGCGGAGACCGCCATTATCGTTAACACGGCCGCCCACAGAAGAGATGAATATCTCGATTGTGGCAGCAGCTGCTACCGTTACCGAGATATTCATCTCTAAAGTGATGACGTATAACGACGGTGGGCGGTCGGCAAGTAGTTAAGACTGCTGTACATCATGGCAACTCCTGCCCATGTGATATGACTCTGTATCAACTACTACTGTTAATACTACTACTGCTGCTTCAGCTGCTGCTGCCGCCCAGTCAATACACCTATGTCAGCAGTTGTTTAACACTCTATATACTCTTATTAAGACTGCTGTACATCATGGCAACTCCTGCCCATGTGATATGACTCTGTATCAACTACTACTGTTAATACTACTACTGCTGCTTCTGCTGCTGCTGCCGCCCAGTCAATACACCTATGTCAGCAGTTATTTCACACTCTATATACTCTTATTAAGACTGCTGTACATCATGGCAACTCCTGCCCATGTGATATGACTCTGTATCAACTACTACTGTTAATACTACTACTGCTGCTTCAGCTGCTGCTGCCGCCCAGTCAATACACCTATGTCAGCAGTTGTTTAACACTCTATATACTCTTATTCCTACTGCTGTTCATCATGGCACCTCCTGCCCATGTGATATGACTCTGTATCAACTACTACTGTTAATACTACTACTACTGCTGCTTCTGCTGCTGCTGCTGCCGCCCAGTCAATACACCTATGTCAGCAGTTATTTCACACTCTATATACTCTTATTAAGACTGCTGTACATCATGGCAACTCCTGCCCATGTGATATGACTCTGTATCAACTACTACTGTTAATACTACTACTGCTGCTTCAGCTGCTGCTGCCGCCCAGTCAATACACCTATGTCAGCAGTTGTTTAACACTCTATATACTCTTATTAAGACTGCTGTACTTCATGGCAACTCCTGCCCATGTGATATGACTCTGTATCAACTACTACTGTTAATACTACTACTGCTGCTTCAGCTGCTGCTGCCGCCCAGTCAATACACCTATGTCAGCAGTTGTTTAACACTCTATATACTCTTATTCCTACTGCTGTTCATCATGGCACCTCCTGCCCATGTGATATGACTCTGTATCAACTACTACTGTTAATACTACTACTGCTGCTTCTGCTGCTGCTGCTGCCGCCCAGTCAATACACCTATGTCAGCAGTTATTTGACACTCTATATACTCCTATTCCTACTGCTGTTCATCATGGCACCTCCTGCCCATGTGATATGACTCTGTATCAACTACTACTGTTAATACTACTGCTGCTTCTGCTGCTGCTGCCCAGTCAAGACACCTATGTCAGCAGTTATTTGACACTCTATATACTCCTATTCCTACTGCTGTTCATGATGGCACCTCCTGCCCATGTGATATGACTCTGTATCAACTACTACTGTTAATACTACTGCTGCTGCTTCTGCTGCTGCTGCTGCCCAGTCAAGACACCTATGTCAGCAGTTATTTGACACTCTATATACTCCTATTCCTACTGCTGTTCATCATGGCACCTCCTGCCCATGTGATATGACTCTGTATCAACTACTACTGTTAATACTACTGCTGCTTCTGCTGCTGCTGCCCAGTCAAGACACCTATGTCAGCAGTTATTTGACACTCTATATACTCCTATTCCTACTGCTGTTCATCATGGCACCTCCTGCCCATGTGATATGACTCTGTATCAACTACTACTGTTAATACTACTGCTGCTGCTGCCCAGTCAAGACACCTATGTCAGCAGTTATTTGACACTCTATATACTCCTATTCCTACTGCTGTTCATGATGGCACCTCCTGCCCATGTGATATGACTCTGTATCAACTACTACTGTTAATACTACTGCTGCTGCTTCTGCTGCTGCTGCTGCCCAGTCAAGACACCTATGTCAGCAGTTATTTGACACTCTATATACTCCTATTCCTACTGCTGTTCATCATGGCACCTCCTGCCCATGTGATATGACTCTGTATCAACTACTACTGTTAATACTACTGCTGCTTCTGCTGCTGCTGCCCAGTCAAGACACCTATGTCAGCAGTTATTTGACACTCTATATACTCCTATTCCTACTGCTGTTCATCATGGCACCTCCTGCCCATGTGATATGACTCTGTATCAACTACTACTGTTAATACTACTGCTGCTTCTGCTGCTGCTGCCCAGTCAAGACACCTATGTCAGCAGTTATTTGACACTCTATATACTCCTATTCCTACTGCTGTTCATGATGGCACCTCCTGCCCATGTGATATGACTCTGTATCAACTACTACTGTTAATACTACTGCTGCTGCTGCTTCTGCTGCTGCTGCCCAGTCAAGACACCTATGTCAGCAGTTATTTGACACTCTATATACTCCTATTCCTACTGCTGTTCATCATGGCACCTCCTGCCCATGTGATATGACTCTGTATCAACTACTACTGTTAATACTACTGCTGCTTCTGCTGCTGCTGCCCAGTCAAGACACCTATGTCAGCAGTTATTTGACACTCTATATACTCCTATTCCTACTGCTGTTCATGATGGCACCTCCTGCCCATGTGATATGACTCTGTATCAACTACTACTGTTAATACTACTGCTGCTGCTTCTGCTGCTGCTGCTGCCCAGTCAAGACACCTATGTCAGCAGTTATTTGACACTCTATATACTCCTATTCCTACTGCTGTTCATCATGGCACCTCCTGCCCATGTGATATGACTCTGTATCAACTACTACTGTTAATACTACTGCTGCTTCTGCTGCTGCTGCCCAGTCAAGACACCTATGTCAGCAGTTATTTGACACTCTATATACTCCTATTCCTACTGCTGTTCATCATGGCACCTCCTGCCCATGTGATATGACTCTGTATCAACTACTACTGTTAATACTACTACTGCTGCTTCTGCTGCCCAGTCAAGACACCTATGTCAGCAGTTATTTCACACCCTATATACTCTTATTAAGACTGCTGTTCATCATGGCACCTCTTGCCCGAGTGATTTGACACTGTATTGTCAATGTCTACTACTACTATTACAGCTCAGTCAAGACACCTGTGTCCCAATTTTTTGGTACACTATTGACTACTATGACCACTACTGATGCTGTAAAGTATTCCCCAAGTGTTTTTATGCTATGTATTACTATTACCACTACTGCTTGTAAATCATGCCTGTGTGATACTTAGTGGGAATGCTTTAATAAGCATTCCTAGTATGGATACCCGTAAATGTATTAATCTTAATTAGTGTGAATGCTTTAATAAACATTTCCAGTATTGATATCCGTAAATTTAGTAATCTTATTATTCCTTACGTTTTTTGGTTCTGCGTAACTTCGGCATACTTTCAGCTATTGAGACCATTCAACTGTAAAAATGTTCGTCTCGTTCAGCTAATGATGGGACTTCTTCAAGTTTTTTTCTACTTTTTACACTTTTATAAATTTTAAGCTTTTAGACCCTTTTTTTAAACATTGAAGTCAATGAGAACATCCTTTTCCCCTTTGAATTCACATGCCATGCCAAAAGTTTCAGCTACTTCATACTTTCACTTACAGACACTGAAAAAACTTTAAAGCGGTCACAAAATATTTAGCTATCCGGCTATGACTTTTCAGATCGTTATCGTTTACAATTTTTTGGTGAAAACGCAATTTACGTTTTGCGAATTTTTCACAAAAATGCAATAGGTTATAATGTAATCCTATGGAGGGGATTTAGAGTCTGTCATGTGACCTTAACATTGGAGATCTTTGTAATTAAAAATATCTTTACAAAAAGGGGAAACAAATTGGTCTCACGCCCACAAGATCTACTTTTCATACACAATTTTTATATCAAAACGTAGCTATGCTTGTCTGGTTTATGGCAATGTGACCAATTCTGCGATACGTATTTTAGTTTTAATTATTGGAGCAACAGCCAGAAATTATGTCTCATAGACTCTCATGTGAAATTATCTAAAAAATGTTGCTGCAGAACTCACAAAGACGCTCTTTTCTAAATCGCAGACATGGCCACATTTTTAAGTTTATCTACATAAATTTCATATCGATGCGTTTACAAGGGCCGTGTATTTCAAACGGTGTAGTCGTTGTATCAATTGCATGTACGTTTGAGGATTTATTAAGCTTTGTTTGGAGGCTTAAATCATGTATTAGATCTGTGAATTAAAAGCGTTTGTAATGTTATTTCTTTCCATAAATAACTTTCCTGACCTCAGTGCAATATTCCTCCTCACTGACCTGGGGGGGAGGGGAAACCTATTGAGGGGGGAGGGGCGACCAGGAAGTCAGCATACTCTATACTTTGCAGATAGAGAAAGAAGCTGTGTGTCCTAAAGATAGTGTAGTGGTTATGGTGAATGTCTTTGGCAAGGGGCTCACCAATTAAGCTATTCAGCATTCCCACTCGCATTTTCCTCAGGAAATGCATTGTCTAGTTATATTATATTTTAATACTCCTGCTGCTGCCTCCATGCTGAGTAAAGCTTCATGACCTCTCTGGCACAGCGGATCCACCAACAGCCTCCGCTACAAGCTACCAGACCGGACTACCAGACCGGATCTAAACAGCAAGTGTAACTATAACAATGAACCTTATGTTAAACCCTGTTTTGCGGCATTTATACTGCAACCATTGGGCTGACTGCAAGAGCTCATCTGCATTCTCTCTCTTTCTTGCTCTCCCTCTCTCTCTCTTTGTATATATATATATATTGTTGCTTTTGTTATGTTCATTTTTCAACAGTTTATTTTGTGTTCGTCGTGTCTGTGTCGTGTGCTTTAGTTTGTCCTAGGTTAATGTTAAATAAAATAATAGTATAAAATGTTTTTGCTTATTATGAAGTTAAATGTGTTGATGTTGATTTGTTTGATGTGAAGTTAGATGTGTTGAAAAACCTACAACTCTATCTCAAAAAGAAATGAAACATTTCCAAAAAATAAGTTTTTTTAATACAAAAATAAATTTAAATATAGCTCTCAATCCGTTTCTGAATGCGGTGCATTTCCGCAATCTGACCCGATAGCTGCTGCTCTAGCAGAGCATTTTGTTGGGTGAGGTAGCTCATCTTCCGCTGGTTTTGAAGGATCTTCTGGTGCGTCTTTTCGATGAGTCTGTTTTGCCTCCTCATATCTCTTGATGCTTTTAGGATATAATAAAAAAACATTTGGATTTCAAATAACGTTACCAAATAAATAAATATTTTTTTTTGCTTATTAATCAATCATTATCATGTGTATACACTTGTTATGTGTCTAACACATCCCGGGAGTGCAGAATTATTAGGCAAATGAGTATTTGGACCACATCATCCTCTTTATGCATGTTGTCTTACTCCAAGCTGTATAGGCTCGAAAGCCTACTACAGATTAGGCATATTAGGTAATGTACATCTCTGTAATGAGAAGGTGTGTGGTCTAATGACATCAACACTCTATATCAGGTGTGCATAATTATTAGTCAATTTCCTTTTCTTTGGCAAAATTGGCCAAAAGAAGGATTTGACAGACTCTGAAAAGTCCAAAATAGAGAGATATCTAGCAGAGGGATGCAGCACTCTTAAAGTTGCAAAGCTTCTGAAGCGTGATCATCAAACAAAAGAAGCGTGTGGAAAAACAAAGGTGCAAAATAACTGCCCATGAACTGAGAAAAGTTAAGCGTGCAGCTGCCAAGATGCCACTTGCCACAAGATTGGCCATATTTCAGAGCTGCAACATCACTGGGGTGCCCAAAAGCACAAGGTGTGCAATACCCAGAGACATGGCCAAGGTAAGAAAGGCTGAAAGACGATGACCACTGAACAAGACACACAAGCTGCAACGTCAAGACTGTGCCAATAAATATCTCAAGAAAGATTTTTCTAAGGTTTTATGGACTGCTGAAATGAGAGTGAGTCTTGATGGGCCAGATGGAAGAGCCCGTGGCTGGATTGGTAAAGGGCAGGGAGCTCCAGTCCAACTCAGACGCCAGCAAGGTGGTGGTGGAGTACTGGTTTGGGCTGGTATCATCAAAGATGAGCTTGTGGGGCCTTTTCGGATTGAGGATGGAGTCAAGCTCAACTCCCAGTCCTACTGCCAGATTATGGAAGAGACCTTCTTCAAGCAGTGGTACAGGAAAAAGTCACCATCCTTCAAGAAAAACATGATTTTCATGCAGGACAATGCTCCATCACACGTGTCAAAGTACTCCACAGCGTGGCTGGCAAGAAAGGGTATTAAATAAAAAAAAGTAATGACATGGCCTCCTTGTTCACCTGATCTGAACCCCATTGAGAACCTGTGGTCCATCATCAAATGTGGGATTTACAAGGAGGGAAAACAGTACACCTCTCTGAACAGTGTCTGGGAGGCTGTGGTTGCTGCTGCACGCAATGTTGATGGTGAACAGATCAAAACACTGACAGAATCCATGGATGTCAGGCTTTTGAGTGTCCTTGCAAAGAAAGGTGGCTATATTGGTCACTGATTTGTTTTTGTTTTGTTTTTAAATGTCAGAAATGTGTATTTGTGAATGTTGAGATGTTATATTGGTTTCACTGTTAAAAATAAATCATTGAAATGGCTATCTATTTATTTTTTGGTTAAGTTGCCTAATAATTCTGCACAGTAATAGTAGTCACCTGCACACACAGATATCCCCCGAAAATAACTAACACTAAAAACAAACTAAAAACTACTTCCAAAAAAATTCAGCTTTGATATTAATGAGTTTTTGGGGTTCATTGAGAACATGGTTGTTGTTCAATAATAAAATGAATCCTCAAAAAATACAACTTGCCTAATAATTATGCACTACCTGTATACTTCTAGCATCAATACCATATTATGGTTCTACAATCTGACAGGTGCGCTTTATATGTTGTCCATTTTTATATCTACATTTTGTTGTTGAAATGTTATTAATCATTGTGCACATATTTACCTTCCTGAATGAGGCTCACAGGACCGCTCTCTTCCTCCTGCTCTTCTGCTTGAGAAGTTGGGGTGGTGGGGGGGGGAAGCTCCTCAGCTTGCTCCTCAACAGGAGCTGGGGTTGGGGAGTGGGAGGGCCCTGGCTGCTCCTCCTCATGCATCTCCTCCTCTGCCGCATCCTCCTCTGCCGCATCCTCCTCCTCCTCCTCATCGGCCTGGCGCCTTCTGCGCTTGGCGCGGACAACTGGCATTGGAGCTCCTATAATAACACAATGTTCATATATTATAAAAATGTTTTCTAATGACGTATGCAAATTCTGTGTACTCTGCTGTATTGTATATGAATACAAATTGATTTATATAGACAGTTAACCAATGGGACAATGTTATATTAAAGGGTCTTGTGGGCACTACAGGGGACTGAGCGTGAGCTGGGATGCAACCATGTTAAAATGAGCTGTTTTTGTCTACTTTGTTTTGTTCAGACCATCTCATGTTAAAAAAAGGGCCTGATGGAGCACACGGGATTACTATAACAACCCCACTCCTAACACAGGAATTTAGTGGTAATCTATATATATAAAACTCAACGTGTGTGTGTGCATAAATGTATGTATGTATGTATGTATGTATGTATGTATGTATGTATGTTCCAGCATCACGTACAAACGGCTAAAGATATTTATATGAAACTTGGCACACAGGTTACTTATATGTCAGCCACAAACATAGGATAGGTGGTTTAAACCTTACCCACCCCCACTTGCCATGGTCGGGGTTTTTCTTTAAAGTCCCATGCAAAGCAATGGGAAAATTATGTTCCCACATAACTTCTGTGTTCCTGTCTGCTGTCCCATGTCTTTTTTCAACAGTACTATGAATACCTTGGCTGGTGGTGATATATGTTAGCACAACATGGCATCTTGGTTAACAACATCTGACCTTACATGAATTACATATGACCTTACATAACTGTCACCAAAGGAGCTGCGGTGGCTCCACGCGATTGCCACTGCACTGACAAGTGATTCACCTCTGCAGCTAGGGGTTCGGATCCCGCTCTCGGCTACCTGTGAATTGAGTTTGGTGGTCTCAGCCCCGCCCCTGGTGGGTGTGCTATGCGAGGTTGGGTTGGGAGGACCCCCTCACACCCGCCATTGCCAACCGGGGCATGGAGAAAGGTGGCAGATTGCCTCTGGGGGAGGCCTCCCAACTCCTGCAGGCCGGCTCCTCTCTCTTTCGAGTTCACGCACAAAATACACTTTTTAAAAAAAAAACATAACTGTCAACAATAACTTACCTGGATGATATTTAGCCCGAAGACGTCTGACCTGATCCATTTGGCGCCTCTTCAGGTCAGACCACTTCTTCACAATTGCATTGTGGTCGTGTTGGCCGCCAAAGTCAGCGATTAGGGCGCTGACCACAGCCCTTTTCTCTGGCTGCCTCCGCAGCTTATCGTATCCTGTTTCCAGGAACTTCTGCAAGATGAAGAACAAAGTATATTGTAATACTTCTGTTGACAGCCTTATGGATATATGACGTAAATGTATGCTATTCAACAATTGGAAGCATTCTCGCCTTATTAATCAATGACAGGGGTAACATGACAGATTTTATATCCTGCCATTTCGGTCGCCACCTTTTTTGCATAAATATAGCAGCCATTATCATTTGCATAATTATGAATATATTATTAACAACACAGGATACACGTATAGGGGAGATATGCGTTGCTAACTCTTTTCCCTGTCAGGAGCCTAACGCCCCGGGGGTCAGACGGGACCTTTTCGGAGGGCCACTGACGTATGTACCCGTCGCAGTTTTTTGTGATGTCACTCTTTAGGTGTGTGCACATTTTTCACTGCATCCGGGTGGAGTTTTTGGGTTGTGTTTTGCACGCCACAGGCTTTTCAACAGGAAAAAAACAGCTGGAGGCAGAATGGTTGCAAAACACTACGGGTTTGTTACCTAACTCTGGGTTTCAAGACCAGTCCACCTCCAGCTGTTGCAAAACTACTACTCCCATCAGCCACGGTCTGTCAGTGCATGCTAAGAATTTTACTTTTGCTGCATCTAGGGTGCCACAGTTTAGAGACCCGTGCATAAAGGCCTGAAAAACGGGGGCCTGCAGAACTTACAATACTAGAAGTGCCAGCATTCCCAGGCATGCTGGAAGTTGTAGTTCTGCAACATCTAAAGGGCAATATGTATTCGAACGTCCTTGGGCCTTGAGGACACTGAAGTCAGGACGTTCGCATACGTCCTATGTCCAAAAAAATGTTAAATTCATTATGCTAAATAACAAGGAAAAGTGCCTAAATACACATTTGCCAACCAGGGTGTCTGCAGCTGTCCAGGCATGCTGGGACTTGTAGTTTTGGAAAAGCAGGAGACACATTTTTTGTGAAATACTAATATCTGATCATATATACTAACTTTTAAACTAGACTAAAATGCAGTTGAAGATAATGAAATAACAGTGGTCGAAATACTTACACAAATCAGCAAATTTTCCTCAGATACAGTGAAATTACTTCCAACCATCTTGCTCTGCGATTGCGTTGCGATCAAAAAGTTGGAAACTGGCAAGGGTCCAGGAAATGGTCGCGTGTTGTTCGCGTGTTGATTGCGCTGCTTGGACCGAGATGGGTCCATATGGCTTCGGCTGTATGGACCACAGTAACTCTTTTCCCTGTCAGGAGCCTAACGCCCCGGGGGGTCAGAGACGGGACCTTTTCGGAGGACCACTGACGTATGCAACCGCCGCAGTTTTTTGTGATGTCAGTCTTTAGGTGTGTGCAAATTTTTTCTTGCACCGGGTGGAGTTTTTGGGTTGTGTTTTGCACGCCACAGGCTTTTCAACAGGAAAAAAACAGCTGGAGGCAGGATGGTTGCAAAACACTACGGGTTTGTTACCTAACTCTGGGTTTCAAGACCAGTCCACCTCCAGCTGTTGCAAAACTACTACTCCCATCAGCCACGGTCTGTCAGTGCATGCTAAGAATTTTACTTTTGCTGCATCTAGGGTGCCACAGTTTAGAGACCCGTGCATAAAGGCCTGAAAAACGGGGGCCTGCAGAACTTACAATACTAGAAGTGCCAGCATTCCCAGGCATGCTGGAAGTTGTAGTTCTGCAACATCTAAAGGGCAATATGTATTCGAACGTCCTTGGGCCTTGAGGACACTGAAGTCAGGACGTTCGCATACGTCCTATGTCCAATAAAATGTTAATTCATTATGCTAAATAACAAGGAAAAGTGCCTAAATACACATTTGCCAACCAGGGTGTCTGCAGCTGTCCAGGCATGCTGGGACTTGTAGTTTTGTAAAAGCAGGAGACACATTTTTTGTGAAATACTAATATCTGATCATATATACTAACTTTTAAACTAGACTAAAATGCAGTTGAAGATGATGAAATAACAGTGGTCAAAATACTTACACAAATCAGCAACTTTTCCTCAGACTTAGTGAAATTGCTTCCAACCATGTTGCTGTGTGATTGCGCTGCGATCATAAGTTGGAAACTGGCAAGGCTCCAGGAAATGGTCGCGTGTTGTTCGCGCAATTGCGCATGCGCGATCGAAAAATCGCAATCGCAATATGTTTTTTGGTTAAAATATCATACATATTCGATTTCAGAGTGCTGCTACAGCAGTTTTCGAAATATCTGCAATCAATTTCGCATTCGCATGTTGCGATATTTCGATAAAATATCAGGAATATTCTGAGCCAATCAGAGCGCTCCTCCAGCATATCTCGAAATTGCGCAATAAATATCGCATTCGCATGTTGCGATATTTCGATAAAATATCACGAATATTCTGAGCCAATCAGAGCGCTCCTCCAGCATATCTCGAAATTCCGCAATAAATATCGCATTCGCATGTTGCGATATTTCGATAAAATATCACGAATATTCTGAGCCAATCAGAGCGCTCCTCCAGCATATCTCGAAATTCCGCAATAAATATCGCATTCGCATGTTGCGATATTTCGATAAAATATCACGAATATTCTGAGCCAATCAGAGCGCTCCTCCAGCATATCTCGAAATTCCGCAATAAATATCGCATTCGCATGTTGCGATATTTCGATAAAATATCACGAATATTCTGAGCCAATCAGAGCGCTCCTCCAGCATATCTCGAAATTCCGCAATAAATATCGCATTCGCATGTTGCGATATTTCGATAAAATATCACGAATATTCTAAGCCAATCAGAGCGCTCCTACCGCAGTTATTAAAAAATCGCAATTATTTTCGCATTCGCAATAGCGAAAAATCGCAATCAATTAATTTCGATAAAATATCACGAATATTCGAATTTAGCGAATATATCTCGAATATTCGAATATATATTCGAGATATATCGCGAAATCGAATATGGCATATTCTGCTCAACACTAGTAGTCAACTGGGTACCCAATCCTAAAGATCCCAAGCGAGATAGCTGTTCAGTGGGGAGTCCATCTGAGGAGAGCCAATGAGAGGCAGGTGATCTAATAGGGTCTTGACAACCCATCAGGGATCAAGGTAGCTGGACACTGAGAGGTTGGTCACCTGTCAGTCGGTACCTGAAACTATCTGAAGGAGATCCAGATGCAAATTCTATCAAGGAGGATCATCTCCGAAATCACAATCACAGAGAGGGCCTGTGGCAGAGGTTTTTCCCTGAGTCCATTTCAGGAGGGTCTGTGGCAGAGACTTTTCCTTCAAGTTCAAGCGACACTCTGGCTGCCAGGTCAGTGAGAGTGGGCCTGTCCAGGTACGCTATACCCACTCTGGCTAGAGTGGCGAAGAATACAAAGTATTGTTGGGAGCAGGTCTGTTTCCCTATTGTTGCGCCTGAGTCTGCTACTTCTTCTTTTACTTCACCTCTACTCTTCACCACAAGTTTTAATGTGTTTACCCGGCTGGGTAATAAAGAGCACAGAAAAAGACATTCTGTTACTGCTATATGCACTGTACCCCCCTAAGACGGCAGAGGACCCATGAGGTAGCATGCCACCCAAAACAAACCAGCAGCTGCTTCGGGGGTAGTGCTACATATATATCTCAAACCTGGGACGTATCCCACTACTAGCTTTCCACAGTCTCATTGGTAGACACAGCATAGTACATAAACAGATCAGAGTCTAGCCATTAGGACCACATTTTCTGAAGTTTTTTTGGGGCATTTTGTAGGTTTGTATGTCAATTCCTCCCTTCCCAAGTTAAAATTTATTGCATCAGACCATTGGGCAGTTGTTGGCGGAGAGATTGATTTCCATTTCTGCAATATGAGTTTACGGGCTATATACATAGACTGCAACATCATCACATTCATTTCAGATGGAAGAATAGCTTCCGATATAATTCCTAGCGAAGCTATTTTTGGGTCAGAATGGACATGTTTAGAGCATAAAGTATTTATTTAAGGTATCAAATATATACTCAAAAAGTGGTGTTGGAAATAATTCCGCGCTGCCATTCAAATAAGCAGCTAAGAAGATGATATGGCAAAACACGTTGGGATGACTCCACTGTTGCTACTACATTAAAGCGTTTACATTCAATACGAAATTACACTATGTGGCCCCTTTTTTCACCCACTCCTTGATATATACCTATCCATACCACCTTGGAACATTCCGGATCATCATTCCTCATAAGGTCACCCCCTTTTCTGTGGACATCCCTATCCTGTCGAAATCCAGCTATTCCTGGTCCAGCCGAATGTCCACACGAATGTCCAGTTCCATCAGTGGTCCCACCACACAAAGCCTGTTTGACCCACAGAACGTATGTTCTCTTGGGTTTAAACACTCCGGTAAGCCTTTTACCTGTCGGTGTTGGTTCTCCTCACTTCAACAATTTTCACTTTCACCGTTTGTTTCTGCTTGATGCCAGCACAAAGCTTTGAACTTCCACAGATTCTGTGTATCTTTTTTACACTATAGACATTCAATGGTTTTTTGATCAGTGCATCATTAGTGTTCATCATTGTTTACACTTACGTTCTTCCTTTGAGCGTTTGGTTAATTAATGTTTATTTGTATTATGTCACTTGATTAGAGCTACACCTTTTGTCCCATCAAATATATACTACCAGTATCGATGCAATTTAGGGCAATGCCACATCAAATGTATGAGTGTTCCCCTGGCAGTAGTAAACCTGTTAGTTTGGTGTAGCTGCTTTACCCCAGGAATGTAACTTTAGAAGAGCGTAGTGAGACCTGTGAAAAATAACTGAGCCAGACAGTGTGAGGAAGTTAAGGAGACTCTGGTCAATTTCTACAAAGCTTGCTTACATTCCTCATCACTAAGAGTCTCCAGGTCCCTACACCACTGCCCAAGACTACCAACCAGTGTATTAGTGCTAACTGTTGTTTGTAGTGATACATATATGTCACCAATAAGTCCCTGTTTGGAACAACTTGTAGATACTGAATTAGCTAGGATTGGGGAGGGATTATATTTTAACGAAAAAGTCCCTGCCTGACTCTGCAGAGCAGGCCATAGCTGTAAGTACTGAAATTTCTTTTTACTAAACAAATTATTTTTCTCTGTTTGTCAAATGGGTATAGAACCTCATTATCAAAAAGATGATATAGAAATACAATGCCAGCCCTTTTCCATAAATCAAAATTTCAAGCTTTGCTACCTCTGGTAATCGAGGGTTATTCCATATAGGCATATATTAGGTATATCCCTCATGAGAGGTGAGTTGTTGAACAGTAGTCCAAACTTTAGAAATTGAATGAAATGTAGGAAAATAACATTTACAGGGACCCAAAGGATCTATGATATTCCAGCCATATTATTGTTATGATTATAGTCAGTGTCCCGGCCCAAGACATTGTGCTGCCTGGTACCAAGAATGAAATGCTGCCCCCCCCCAAAAAAAATTATGTTCACCAAAATGCCCCCACATCCATTATTTTATATCATGATAACGAAAGTGGACCTATCATGGCTCTATACATGTATATAGGAGTATAAAAAGGACCTGTTATGGCTCTATTCATGCAATTAACCCCACAGTGGAGCGGAGAGTGGAACGGGAGGAGCGGTCGGGCGGCAATTAGGCCCACAGTGGAGTAGAGAGTGGAGCTGGCGGAATGGGATGGCGTGCAGGCAGGAAATTTGCTGCCCCCCTAAAAGTGCTGCCTGGTACAATGGTACCATCGGGTCCCATGGTAGGGCCGGCCCTGATTATAGTTATAGTAATGATTCTAGACATTATAGTATAGAATAAGGGACAGCTAGATGCCCTCCATCCTTGGGCAACTGCAGGACTCCCAATCTAATCCGTGGGTGCTTGTATCTCCAGATAAGGTCTCTGAAAAGGGTGTCCACCTGCCGTAAAAATCTCTGAGGCAGCCATATAGGGCAATTATGTAGGAGATACAACAATCGTGGTATCCAAACCATCTTTACCAGTTTGGTCCTGCCAACTACCATTAAAGGTAGCTTGCTCCATATATTCCCCTTAAAGTGGACCTTCAATCATTTTTTTTTCATCTTTCTGCCCTTGTAGTTTTAACTTTGGATAGTGAAAAAAAATATCCTGCCAGTAAATACCTTATACAGCCCACTTCCTGTTTCTTGTCTGGTAAAAAGCCTAGGCTTATGACATCATGCACAGCTCTCTCTCCCACTCTCGTGAGAGTTTGTCAGGTAGGAATGGGGCAGGCAGCAGCTTCAGCTGCCCACAGTTAAAATGGATGCAGCCAGACTTAGTGGGGGGAGATATCTGCAGCATATTTGGCAAGTACAGAACCACAGCCTGAAAAGGAGCCATATGTGGTAATTAGGGATATTATGGCTAGTAGGGAGGACACGATATCTCCCAGGAATAGGAGTGAGCCATCAGCCTATAAAGCACTCTTGTCCTCTCCTAGGGATCTGCAGAACACGATAATATCTGGTGATTGATGTACAGCAGCGGCCAAGGGTTCAAGAGCCAGAACAAAAAGGAGGGGTGATAATGGGCACCCCTGTCTTGTTCCTCACTGTAATGAAAGGGGGGCCAATACGTGTACATTCATCTGACTCCGGGCCACCGGAGCAACAAAAAGAAGAAGCTGTATCCAACGTATAAACTGGGGTCCAAATCCGAATCTCTGTAAACAATACCATAAGAAATTCTACTCTATACTATCAAAAGCTTTTGGTGCATCAAGCGACAATATAGATCTGTTACCTAAATTATGAGACAGAACCTGCAGATTAAGGAATAAATGTGTAATATTTATAATGGTAGATCTGTTTGGAATCTGGAAAGCCATCAGTGCCTGGGCTTTATTATTAGGCAGGCTTGCAGCAGCGGCCCGGAGTTCCTCTACAGTTAGAGGTTTATCCAACACCTTCCTGTCAGCTGCAGACAGTTCTGGTACAAAAACGGAGTCAAGGAAGACTTGCCGTTCAGCCTCTTCATAAGATACTTTGCTACTGTATACATTTTAAAAGAAATCACAAAAAACGGATGAGATTTCCAAAGTAGTACATGCTATTTTAGTTGGAGATTCTTGCAATTCTACCACACAGGCCAGAGATTTTTGAGCTTTTACAATTTTAGCTAAGAGATGACCCGTATTGTCCCCCTCTTCAAAATAAGGTTGTTGAAGGGAAAAAACGTTTCTGTCTGCTTTTTATACGGCAGAGTTCTACATAAAACTATTGATTTTGTATCCATTTTTGCTGGGCTTTGCAGTAGGATTTGTTATATATTGAAGTTCAGCCTGCAGAACAGCTTTGGCTACAGAACGTTCCCAGGGCCTAGATTTCTTTTTGATTTTTTTAAATTTGAGCAATAAATAAGCCTCTTATATAGGCTTTTAAGGAATCCCAGTAAATCTGTAATGACACGGGTGGCTTATTAGCGACAATGTAAGCTGATATATCTAGCAGAATATCCTCTGTTGAATGAAAAAGGTTAAACCAAAAAGGGTTCACTTTCAAATAGGTAAATGTCTAGAATGCAGGGTTAACCCAAGAATCAGTGGAGAATGATCAAATAACTCCCTAGCTGCATGTGTCACCTCAGATATCGTAGATAGCATTGTGGGTATAGCCAGTGCCAAGTCTATTCTGGACACGGTCCTGTGGGTACTGGAGAAGCAGGAAAAAACTATCATAGGGGTGTGATTTTCTCCAGATATCCATCACAAAACCAGCAAACGAGGTACATGTGGAGGTCAGTTGACCCCCAGTCGTAGCATATTTATCCAAGGAGGAGTCAAGGTAATTATTAAAGTCTTCTATTAAAAGCCATGGGGGCATCAGATTTTTTAGAGGTGAAAAGCAGAAAGTCTTTAAATACCTCAGATGAGTATGGAGAAGGTACCGTATTTATCGTGCTATAACGCACCCCGGCGTATAGCGCGCACCCCCGAACTTGAAGGAAAATTCCTGAAAAAAAAAAAATTACTTACAGTTTGGATGCCCCTCGTCGGTGTCTTGCCCATTGCCGATCGTGTCCTGCCCGTCGTCCATCGCGTCTATCGGCGGCCTCGTCCGGTCCGGCGTCCTTCTGCGGCCATCGTGGTGTCCTCCCCGCTTCCCGCGCTGTGTTTGAACCACTGCGCCGGCATATACCGAGCGCAGTACACTCGGGTATAGTCGGGCAGGCTCGGCTCCTCTCGCGTAAAGGACGTACAGGACATGACCGTGAGAGGAGCCGAGCCTGCCCGACTATACCCGAGTGTACTGCGCTCAGTATATGCCAGCGCAGTGGTTCAAACACAGCGCGGGAAGCGGGTATCGGCGTATATCACGCACCCACGATCTTGCCCTGATTTTCAGGGCAAAAAAGTACGCGGTATACGCCGATATATACAGTATGTATATGTTGGCTATCACATATAGTTTTCTGTACATTGTACCATACAGAAAAACATAGTGACCCCTGGCATAAGGCATTGCTTGATTTTGCATTTGACCAGTGTCAATCTTTCTTTGTTTTTCCCTTTGTTGAATGTCTGGCCTGGGCACAGGAAGGTATTTGGTTATCAATGTACCAGTGCATGATGCTTTAAGGGAAAAAGTAGAAAAGGTAATTCAAACTGTGAACCCTACTCTATGTTCATGGTTGGATGGTAAGCACACCTGTGTGTTGTGTTTCTCTGACTCAGTTTCCGACTCCTCCTTTAAATCCCCTGCCGCCATGCTAATGTCTGAACGGTTCCTCACCCTGGCCCTTGATGCCCCCTACTACTCAGTCCTTGACCAGCAGTTCTCTCCTGCTTGTGAGAGATATCATTTTGTTGCTCTATCAATCTGTACTGAGTTCTCCTGACAACAACGCTATTTCTGTAAAAGACCTTTTAAGACTAAACTGCCAATGCCCCATAGGTAAATATAATACAGTAAAACCTTGGTTTGCAGCATAATTCGTTCCAGAAACATGCTTGTAATCCAAAGCACTTGTATATCAAAGCATTTTTTTTACAGAGTATAAAAGAGAAGAGAGACACCTCTAAGTGTAGCAATAAGGTGCTAAATGTTGTACCTTCATTAAATACCATAAATAACCATATTGCTACACTTTTATACTCAGTTGTGACATGACGCTACTCTTATATCAAGACATCGCCTGTATATCAAAGCAAAATTTATTAAAACATTTTACTTGTCTTGCAAAACGCTCTCAAACCAAGGTTTTACTGTACATTGTTTGCTCTTTCATGGAGTCTGGTGTTTTTTTGTAATTGACTACTGGGTGAAGTTTGTGTTCAGTTCAAAAACCATCACTGGGTATCATTTCTCTCTTACTTCTTTCTTTTTCAATATTTTATTGAATTTTTCCCAAAAAATTATAACAAGCCATGGTTTGCCCACGCAGGGGCGACATAGAACACACAACAAAAAAAATATAAGAAATAGCGCATGAACACATAATAGACACCAAGTTCAATTATAACCCAGGCCATGGAGGACCAGGTTGAAATATAGGTCTATGTCATAAACACAAATATCATTCTGTACCTAGGAGTACAGCAGCTTACATTGTTGGCCCTTATATCGAAGAACAATGACAGAAAAAGCAAACAGGAAAGAAAGAGAAAGAGAAAGCGAAAGAGTAGAGAGAAAGAGGAGCCCCAAAAGAGGGCAAGTATCACAGACACGGGACCCGCCGGAGCATGACTTCCTAAAGCCGACCATAACTGGTCGGGGGCAGGGATGGAAAGGAATAACTTATCCATGGTTCCCAAACTTTCAGAAATTTTGCATGCGAATCCTTCAATATACTGGACATCTGCTCATTAATCATCATAGCCGTCATTCTGGATCTCACCCCCTGGAAAGCAACCGACGGAGTCTTCCAGGCCTGAGCAATAGTCCTTTTGGCAGAAATAAAAAGATACATGGCCAATTTCTGTTGGGGCGCAAATAGGCCCGGGCAGTGTAAAAGAGCCAGTCGGGCATCCTTACGGACTGTCACATGAAATAATGTCTGTAATAGGCCAAAGACCCTTGACCAAAAGCCAATCAAGCGTGGGCACGACCACCATACATGTAGGACCTCCCCACGTTGACCCTCTCTTACTTCTTTCAAGTTTTATGTGGTAAGCCTCGTACACACGATCAAACTTTCAGACGGGAATTGTGTGATGGCAGGCTGTTGGTGGAAAATCTGACGGCTTGTATGCTCCATCGGACAATTGCTGTTGGATTTTTCGGACAAAGGTTGGATAGCATGCTTTAAAATTTTCTGCCAACAATTGTGTGTTGTCAGATTTTCTGAGCGTGTGTACACAAGTCTGTCGGACAAAATTAAAAACCTACAAACAGGCATGCTCGGAAACAATGCTCACCATAACACAACATTAGCAGAAGTTGCCCAAAGAGTGTCTCTAAAGAGCTGAAAAAACACATTGTTTCGAGTTTGTTGGCCAACAATTCTTTGCCGTTTGTATGCAAGACAAGTTCCTTTGGACAAAAGTCCTACGAAAAAATCCGATCGTGCGTACCAGGCTTAACTTGTCACTCTCCTGGATAGAATGGCCCACCACAGTTCATTTTTTAGGCCAATCTGGGTGCAGTTGTATTAGTCAGTTCCAGTCCTGCAAAGATTACTACTTGCTGGATGAAGGAGTGGTAGATTTAAAGCGGCGTTCCACCCATTTAAAAGTCAGCAGCTACAAAAAATTGTAGCTGCTGACTTTTCATAAACAGACACTAACCTGTCCCATGGTCCTGCGATGCGGGTGACAAAGCGTCGCTCCTCTCTGCATCCAGGCATTGTAACTGCGGGTGGCCGGCTGTGGCTTCACAGCCGCGCTGCGTGTTGTGAATGGCCGGGAAATCTTCTGGGATCTGTGACGTGTCCCAGAAGATTGCAGGGAGGGAGGAGAGGTGAACCTTCTGAAGCCAGGGGAGGAAGTGGAAGTTGGGTGCCTGTCAAAATTATTTATTATTATTATTATTATTATTTTTAACTAAGCTTGCATAGCAGAAATGACATCAAGTTGGGACATCATTGTTGGTAAGAAGTGTTCATTAGTATCTAGTAAAACACCAACCTTGTAAGTGTTTTTTTTTATTTTTACGGTGGACACATAAATGCAATTACAACAATTGCCTGCAGATCCTTACCTGCCATTAACCACTTAACCCCCGGACCATTTCGCTGGCCAAAGACCAGGCCACTTTTTGCGACTCGGCACTGCGCCGCTTAAAC
This sequence comes from Rana temporaria, assembly GCF_905171775.1. Lineage (NCBI taxonomy): Eukaryota > Metazoa > Chordata > Amphibia > Anura > Ranidae > Rana > Rana temporaria. The sequence continues at coordinate 267,032,366 of NC_053493.1, read as the reverse complement.
TGACAATTGCGCGGTCGTGCGACGTGGCTCCCAAACAAAATTGACGTCCTTTTTTCCCCACAAATAGAGCTTTCTTTCTATTTGATCACCTCTGCGGTTTTTATTTTTTACGCTATAAACAAAAATAGAGTGACAAATTTGAAATAAATTCAATATATTTTACTTTTTGCTATAATAAATATCCTCAATTTTTTTTTTTTTAAATGTTTTTCCTCAGTTTAGGCCGATACGTATTCTTCTACATATTTTTGGTGTGAGCTAGGGAATGCTTCTAACTGTTAGGGGGCGTGGCTTGCCGTGACACGTCACTGATCGCTGTTCCCGATGACAGGGAACAGACGATCAGTGACATGTCAGGGGAAGGACGGGAAGATGTTGTGTTTACACTGACATCTCCCCGTTCTTCAGCTCTGTGACCCGATAGCAGGACACCAGCAGACATCGAGTCTGCGGGTCCCGCAGGCACGGTTACGGAGCTCGCGACAACAGGGATTGCAAATTAAAGGGAATGTATATATACGCCCATTTGAGCAGATTCTGTTGACGTATATCCTCGTGCGGCGGTCGAGAAGCAGTCAGAAGCTCTTCTGTTTTCTTACCAGTTAGGCTCCATGCACACTGGCTTACAAAACGTTGGTTCTACAGGAGTTTTGTGTTCTTCCTGTAGAAGCAGCTCAATGTTATCCTATGTGTTCATGCACATTAGGATGTTAAGAGGCCTATTTTGAGTTTAACGTTTAGAGTCAGGAAAAAAAACAAAACCTTCTGGTTCATGTTTCTGATTGGAGCTTGGAGGCAGAAAAAACGTAAAACTGAGCGTTTTTTTAACTCCTGAGAGAACAGATGTTGTTTTTTAAACCCAGTGTGCATGGAGCCTCAAAGTAGTACTGTCTTCTTCATACTATTTTAGAGTAGAGTTGGATAATGTTAACTTTATTCTACTAGCAAATAATTTGACTTTGTAGACACAGGGGACCAAGCCTTTATTCATTATTTTGTGAGACAATGCAGTGTAAAGCCTCGTACAACCTTGTTTCTCGGCAAGAAAACTGCTGGCAGAGCTTTCTTGCGAGCGTGTGTACGAGGCTTCTTGTCACGAAAACTGCCCAGAATCTCTCTATTTTCTCGTTGTGAGATTCTCAACAGTGTTTTCCTGCCAAGAAACCCAAGCGTGTGTATACCTCTCCATGGAAACACGCGCATGCCTCAAAATGACTTTGACGCATGCACGGTAGCTTCCATGGCATAGGTAGGGTGAAGCAAGATGGTTGGCGATGGCATCGAATGTGACATCGTAGTCGATGACGTCACCGCGTTCGTGCCATTTAAAAGAATGGCAGTTCTTTTGAATGGTGTGTATACACCCGGCCGGCAAGAGAATCTTGCCAAGAACCTTGTCAGGAAAAAAACATCGGCCGTGTGTACAGGGCTTTATGGACTAAAAATGTTTCTGAGGTTCTCCGAAATATCTTGAATGTTCCATATTGCAGTTCAAAAGAATTATTTTGCAGGGTAGGTGACCTAAATAAACAATTATATACTGTATATATTTTCTAAATGTTATATATTTTCCCATTAATCCCCTTGATTGTTTAAGCCATTATTCAATAAAATATAGACATACAAAATGTTGTGTACTTTGTGAAAGAAGAAAACACATATGATCTTAAAAAACACATCAAAGGACCATGCAATTCAAAAAAAATCCCAAAGAAAAAGGACAATACTCAGCTTTCAAGCTGTCTATGCCACCAGAACCGGGTCCTGTAAGTCAGCAGAAGGAACCACTAACAAGAAATATGTATTTTAAATTATTTAATAATCCTTCATACATATTACATTATAAACCCAAAGTGTGTAAATATGGCTTTATCGCAGGTTACATTGTGAAGTAATAACAGTTGGTGGTTAGCTGAAAATGATGCATTTTTTGGAGTTGCTATTTAAATATATTACATTTAAAATGAGCAAAGATGATGTTTAAAGCCACCTACATTGTAGGGTATCTGACCATTACATAAGCTAATATTAAGCTGAATCCGGCTGTAAATCGCAGATGGTGCTGTAATAGAATACGCTTGAACGAGTCAATTCAAATAAACCGCCAACACATTGGCTCTCAATGATCCTAATTTTTTATTGCAGTCAAGCCTCCTCTGATGCATTTAAAACAGATGGCAATTAATAATATAGTGGAGAGTACCAGCACAGTGTATATATATATATATATTATATATATACACACACATATACACATATATTGTAGATAATTATGGTAATTATAAATCTAAAAAAGGTCCTATAATCATAAAAAAAATGAATGCATCATATTCATAGTTCTTTCCAAAGTTTTATGACTTTGTGCTCTAAATATCAAATACATTATGCATCTGCATAGACGTATGAATGCATTCCCACATCTAGTAGCTTGCGCTGTATTTATTCAGACAAAAAAAAAAGGAGGGGATTCGTGCCCCTTAACAAAATATTTATTTAATGTTTATTTTTTCTGATATCATATAGATAACCTCTAATTTGATCACATCTATCACTTTTAAGTAATCACAGTAATTACAGTGCCTTGAAAAAGTATTCACACCCCTTGAATTTTCCACATTTTGTCATGTTACAACCAAAAACGTATATATCTATTTTATTGGGATTTTATGTGATAGCTATGACCAAAACAAAGTGGCACATAATTGTGAAGTGGAAGGAAAATGATAAATGGTTTTCAATTTTTTTTACAAATAAATATCTGAAAACTATGACGTGCATTTCTATTTAGACCCCTTTATTCTAAAACGGCTATGGCCGCTCGCTGTATCACAGGAGCGCGCCCGCAATTACTCACCACCATGCAAGCTCTCTCGCATGACTGTGGTCAGTACTTGCGGGGAGGACCAGAGACAGCTGCCGAGGGACCCCAGAAGAACGAACTGCACAGTGGAGGTAAGTATAACATGCTTGTTATTTTAAAGGAAAAACATTTTTTCCTTTACTAACCCTTTAATCTCAGCATAACTACAGCTGTTCTGTGAATCCCTCAGAGGTGTGTTAGAGAACTTTAGTGAACAAACAGCATCATGATCCCAAGCTTCGAACATCTCACGGAGCACTGTTCAATCCATCATCTGAAAATGGAAAGAGTATGGCACAACTGCAAACCTACCAAGACATGGCTGTCAACCTAAACTGACTGGCCAGGGCAAGGAGAGCATTAATCAGAGAAGCAGCCAAGAAGCCCATGGTAACTCTGGAGGAGCTGCAGAGATCCACAGCTCAGGTGGGAGAATCTGTCCACGTGACATTTTTTAGTTGTACACTCCACAAATCTGGCCTTTATGAAAGAATGGCAAGAAGAAAACCATCGTTGAAAGAAAGCCATAAGAAGTTCAGTTTGTAGTTTGTGAGAAGCCATGTGGGGGACACAGCAAACATGTGGAAGAAGGTGCTCTGATCAGATGAGACCACAACTTTACTTTTTGTTTAAAAGAAAAATGCTATGTGTGGCGGAAAAAACTAACACTGCACATCACCCTGAACACACCATCCCCACCGTGAAACATGGTGGTGGCAGCATCAAGTGGGGATACTTTTTACAGCAGGGACAGCTGGTCAGAGTTTATATGAAGATGAATGGAAATACAGGGCAATGTTAGAAGAAAACCTGTTAGAGTCTACAAAACACTTGAGACTGGGGCGGAGGTTCACCTTCCAGCAAGACAACGACCCTAAACATACAGCCAGAGCTACATTGGAATGGTTTAGATCAACGCATAATCATGTGTTAAAATGGTCCAGACCTAAATCCAATTCAGAATCTGTGGCCAGACTTAAAACTTGCTGTTCACAGATGCTCTCCATCTAAACTGAGAGCGATTGAGCTATTTTACATAAAGAAGAGGCGGGCAAAAATGTTACTCTCTAGATGTGCAAAGCTGGTAGAGACATCCCCAAAAAGACTTGCAGATGTAATTGCAGTAAAAGGTGGTTCTACAAAATGTTGAAAACCATTTATCATTTTCCTTTCACTTCACAATTATGTGCCACTTTGTGTTGCTCTATTACATAAAATACATTTACGTTTTTAGTAGTAAGATGACAAAATGTGGACAATTCCTAAGGGTATGAATACTATTTCAAGGCACTGTATATATTTGTTTTGAAAATGAACATTTTATACTCGCTGCCCTGACAACAAAGGCTTCCTTGAACACTCTCGATTTCATAATGAGAAAACCAGAATTTATTTGCTTTCAGACACCCTGTTCCTTTTTTAACCTTGTACAGAGGCATTTGTAAAGACATCCAGAGCTTTGATCTCATAGTTCAAAACCCATATTGGAATATTGGAAGTGTTCAATGTTCAGTTTATTTTAGACCCAGCAATGACATCATTGATTCTCTTTAGTTCTCTATGCAAGGTAGGCAGTTCATAGGTGTTGGGATGGTATGCACATGGCTTCCTGAAATCATCACAGCACCTTGCCTCAGTGCTACCTCGGCCCTAATGCAAATATCAAATTATAGGATAGTTGGATGTTAGTCTGGAGCAGTAATGCCGCGTACACACGGTCGTTTTTCGGCATGAAAAAACCCGTCATTTTTTAAAACGTCATTTAAAATCATCGTGTGTGGGCTTCACATCGTTTTTCGGCTTCTGAAAAACGACAAAAAAAAAATTCGAACATGCTGCATTTTTTCATGTCGTTTTTCAAAATGTCTTTTGTAAAAAATGATCGTATGTGGGCAAAAACGACGTTTTAAACCGGCACATGCCCAGAAGCAAGTTATGAGACGGGAGCGCTCGTTCAGGTAAAACTACCATTCATAATGGAGTAAGCACATTCATCACGCTGGAACAGACAAAAAAGCGCAAATCGTCTATTACTAACAAGGAATCAGCTAAAAGCAGCCCAAAGGCGAATAGAACTTCCCCTTTAGAGTGCCGTCGTACGTGTTGTACGTCACCGCGATTTGTTCATCATTTTTAAAAAACGATGGTGTGTGGGCAACATCGTTTTTAATGATGAAGTTGGAAAAATTTTGTTTTTTGGACATGCTGAAAAATTACATTTTTTTTCATGCCGAAAAACGACCGTGTGTACGCGGCATTAGAATTCCTAGGCATGCTGCATTTGCATGCAGTCCAACCTAGGCAGTGCCTAAACGTGATTCTGAGCCTCCATGATTGAAAGAAATGAAATCCAATAAATTAAAAGGGTGGGCCAGATACAGTTCAGCTGTGGGAAAAAAGAGAATGCTGGGTGTCCTCCAGCCAGGAAATAAGACTGGCTCTATCTGATTTGCTGCAGCTTCTAAAGCACAATTGTGAGAATCCCACAGTACTGAAATCTGTGTAAGCAATTTTAGTACAGGAAAGAAGCCATTGAATACAAACCACTTACAATTGTAGGGAAACAATACAGGATATACAGAGATATACAGAGTATGCATGCACATGCTATCTAACCTTCCTAACAAATGAGCATTAACCATTATCTGTATCCTATAAGGGTACAGTACACTAAAAAGCCACTTTGTTTAGGTTACAGCTGGTCTGCGTTTTGTGTAGCAAACAGGACTCCAGGCATCTCAAAGCGATTGCTGAAAAACAGGTTCTTTGTATTGTATTGTTTCTCTCCTGTAGTGTGACTTCTGGTGTTATCCTCACGGGCAGAGACTTCTTGTTCTTATGGAGTCCTCCTTTCAGATTGTGCTGCTGGCCTTTAGAAAGTTTGGGTAGCAATTCCCTTAAAGGGTCACTAAAGGAAATTTTTTTTTTTTTTTGCTGAAATGACTGTTTACAGGGTATAGAGACCTAAAAGTTAACCGATTCCTTTTAAAAATGATTACAAATAGATAAAAAAATCAATCATATAATGTGCCTGCAGGTTAGTTTCACTTTTAAACTGTTTTCATGTTCCTGTGAACTAGAGAGACACACAGAACAAAAACAAACAAATCCAGGGCAGTGTTTTGTTTTTAAAATTAATCTGATTTGTTCTGTTAAGTTTTAGACACACAGTAATGACAGCTTAGACCTACAGTGAAAAGCTCCCAGTACGATGGTTATAAGGAAACAGACAACCAGAAAGTGTGGCGATCAGAGCAGAATTACAGCCACTTCAAAGCAAAAACGAACAATAAGGACATGAAACCAGTACTGCAGTAAGGTAAAGGAAGCTATTTAGCTAAAAAAAAAAATTCCTTTAGTGATCCTTTAATGGTGTGTTTTTTTCTACCGCTTCCTTTGTACATCAGCATTGTCTAACTCCAAACTCTGCACTGTAGTATCATAAGTGCCATGGGTCATATATGGAAAAAAAAAGGTAAATTGTTTGACAAGGGCTCCTCCAAAACAATGGCAATAGCTGAAAATGTGTACACTGTTCAGATATACAGAATAGTATCAATTTCCCAATTTTTTTCAGAAGACAGCAAAATTTGTCTTGTGCAAACACCTTTAGACCCGGTTCACACTGGGGTGACACGTCAGGCGGCTCAGCCGCCTGACGAGTCGCGTCCCATTCAATGCAATGGAACCGTTCTAATAGGAGCGACGCAAGTTGCTCCGACTTAGAAAAAGGTTCCTGTACGACTTCGGGGGCGGCTCGGGGCGACCAGCATTGACTACTATACAGAAGTCGTTTTGCAGAGTCGCCCCCGAAGTCGTGCCGCTGCTGTGTGAACCGACTCTTACTGATAGAACAATTACATGTTTAGAAATATTGCTGCCAGAAATTATGGGCCAGATTCACAGAAAAAGTACGCCGGAGTATCTGCTGATACTCCGGCGTACTTTCAAATTTGCCGCGTCGTATCTTTATTTGTCATTCACAAACAAAGATACAACGGCTTTTGGCTAAGATCCGACAGGCTTACGGCTTCGTACGCCTTCGGATCTTAGGTGTAATTCTCCGGCGGCTGCTGGGTGGAGTTTGTGTCGTTTTCCAGCGTTGGGTATGCAAATGAGCTGATTACGGCGATCCACAAAGATACGCGTGTTCGTCGCAATCTCTTACGTCGTTGCTAGTCGTTTTTTTCCCGTCGCAAAACTAGGCATGCTTTTTCATGGCTTACATTTAGAACAGCCATGTTAAAGTATGGCCGTCGTTCCCGCATCAAATTTTTTTTTGCGTAAGACGCCGGGAATACAAAAATACGTTACGCACGTCGCCATTTAAAAAACACGTTGCGGCGCCGTAATTTCGCACAAAGCACGGCGGGAAATTTCCCAACGGAGCATCCGCCTAATTTAAATGGTACATGCCCCATTTGCTTGCGCCAGACGGCTTTACGTTACACCGCCGTAAGTTTACACGCAAGTGCTTGGTGAATCAGGCACTTGCGCTGAAAACTTGCAGCGGTGTAACTTAAAGACGATACGTTACGCCGCCGCAGTTCTCTATGAATCTGGCCCTATGCTTTTTTCCTGGAAAATCTTTTTTTTTTTTATACAAGTCTGAAAAATAATGACAGATGTCGGTCTTTCATGCTGGGGAGGAGTGTTCATGTCCCTCACAGTTCTGGGAACATTGGTCATTGCCAAGCTCACCATCAACATCCTGGAGTTGCAAGCAATGAGATTGCCTCTGCAAAGGCACCCAATCAGTAATTCATAATGATACCACAGTGACTCCAAATTGTCAGATCCACTCCACTCAGGGCCAGATTAAGAGCATCATGGGCCTGGTGCTGAGGATTTTGGTGGGGCCTTTTAGGCTACATTCACACCTCCGTGACAAGTAACGCCGCGTACGCGGCGTATTTTGCCCCAAATAGTGTAACTTTTTTTTTACAAATCCTTCCTATTGCTTTGTATGGCCGAACGCCAATGCCGCCTGAAAAAAAGGGTCCGGGACTTTTTTTCATGCCGCAGGTGTACGGCGTCTATGAGATGTGAACAGCAATGGGAATTCTCCCCTCCAGCGGCACGAGCGGCCGGCGTCGGGCGTTTTGTCGCGGAGGTGTGAATGGGGTGTAATAAATAATAAATAAATGCGTGGGAATGACATGAACGCAGCCCAGCCAAGGCAAGTGACCAAAGGCACAGAACCCAGAAGGAAGACCGGGTGAAGATGGAAGCGCCCGGGCCCCGCCTGATTCATCGCAGCACTGGAGGGCTCAGTCTGAAAATTTAAGTGTACACTAATGTGCTAATATGCTGTGCATACTTGTACATTGTGGCATAACCTACCCCAGGGCCTCTAAAAAGTAGTAATGTCAGGAAAGTTTACTACCGCTTTATTATCACAGGATCCCAGGAGCCTCTCATGGGGCCCCCTACTGACCCGGTGGACGGTGGTCCTTGGGCAACATTTGCCAACATTTAAAAAATATTTTCAGGGCCACTTTTTTATATAAGTGCTATATTTAGAGTAGCTGAGATCCCCGATGTTCCTCTATACATCATAGTAGTAATCACAAAATTAAAGGAGTACTAATAATGGGGCAGAACAAATATGAGAACTGATATTTCCTTTAGTTGAACTAACAAAAGTGTGTCCATTCTAGAGCTGGTAACATTGAGGATATTCAGTATAATTTTAAAGAACTGTTTTTGTGGGTAAGCGACATAGGGGAGGAGTATGGACGGTATATAAGTGGGAAGTATGTGCAGGTGAGGGAGAGGAATGTGGAGGGTCTAACAGTGGGCACTATGTACAGGAGAGGAGTACAAAGGGTACGGAAAAAAGCACTATGTACAGGAGAGGAGTGTGAAGGGTATGACAATGGGCAGTATGTACAGGAAGAGTGAGGGGGTATGACAGAGGGTAGTACGTACCAGAAAGAAGTGTGGAGGGTATGATGGGGCAGTATGTACAGGAGAGGAGTGTGGAGGGTATGACAGTGGGCAGTATGTACAGGAGAGGAATGTAGACGGTATGATAGTGGGCTCTATGTATATGAGAGGAGTGTGGAGGGTATGACAGTGAACACTATGTATAGGAGAGGAGTGTGGAGGGTATGACAGTGGGCACTATGTATAGGAGAGGAGTGTGGGGGGTATGACAGTGAGCAGTATGTACAGGAGAGGAGTGTGGAGGGTGCGACAGTGGGCACTAAGTACAGGAGAGAAGTGTATGACAGCAGGCACTATGTACAGGAGAGGAGTGTGAAGGGTATGACAGTGGGCGCTATGTATAGGAGAGGAGTGTGGAGGGTATGACAGTGGGCACTATGTACAGGAGAGGAGTGTGTAGGGTATGACAGTAGGTACTATGTATAGGAGAGAAGTGTGGAGAGTATGACAGTGGGCACTATGTACAGGAGAGGAGTGTGGAGAGTATGACAGTGAGCACTATGTACAGGAGTGGAAGGATATTTAGGGACTGAGTAGTGGTTAAGCGGGTCATACATGGATTGAAATTACGCCAATTATGCAGAGACCAGCCATAGTCAATCTATGTATGGGCTAGCTGGTTTTACACAAGTCAATCTATTAATCAACTTGAGTACAACCAGCCTGTTTTTTTTTCTTAAAACAATCAGTGCTGCCAGCTAAAGTTAGCAACACTGATCATTGTACGCACTGGCAGAACACAATAACACTGCAGGAGTGATTCCCCCATCCACAGGTCAGCAGGTGAGAGGGTGTGTGGGGACAGGCTGGGGAGAGATACTAGTCAGTGGCTGGGTAGGCACTGGTAGTATCAGAGCCAGATACACACAGGTTACATATGCCATGATCGTTAGAGCGAGAACAATAATTCTAGTACTAGACCTCCTCTGTAACTCTAAACATGTAACCTAAAAAAATGTAAAGCATCGCTTAGGATACCAAAAAAAATTGTGCTAACTTAACTAACTGTTTTTTTAATGAATGAAACATTTTTTTCCAAAAAAACATGTTTGAAAAATTGCTGCGCAAATACCGTGCTAGAGCTGCACAATTAATCGTTAATAAAATCGTGATCTCGATTTAACCCCCCTGACGATCTTCAATGCAGAGTTTGCTGATTCTTTCATATAACAAGTGGAGAGACTTTCAGCTGTCAAAAGAAAATATCCGGGCAGTCTGCCAAGTTTTTAACAGGAAACATTGTAACTGACACTTCCTTCTTAGATCAAAGGGATACACTTCTGTGTGTGAAGAACAAATCTGGGCAGTCTGCAAAGTTTGTAAACAAAATGAAACATTGTAACTAACTAACATTGTAACTAAATTTAACCACTTAAAGTCCAACACTTGTTTCTTAAGTTAAAAAGCAATATTATTTGCTAGAAAATTACTTGGAACTGCCAAACATTATATATATTTTAGCAGAGACTCTAGGGAATACAATGGCTATTGCTGCAATATGTTATGTCACACTGCATTTGCCCACTTCAATGAATAATAAAAACAAAACATTGAAGTTAGCCCATTTTTTTTTTGTTTTGTTTTAATGTGAAAGATGATGTTACGCCGCAACAATCGTGAGAGAATCGTGATCTATCTTCTAAGCAAAAAAATTGCAATTCTCATTTTAGCCAGAATCGTGCAGCTCTGTACCGTGCAACATAAAAAGTGCAAAGACCACCATAGAGTAATTTTCTAGCAAAAAACAAATGATGATTTTTACATGTAATAGAGAAGTGTCAGAATTGGCCTGGGTGGCAAGGGGTTAATTACCATGAGTAATATACAAATAATTATTATAAGCCCTGTGATCCTATCAGTCTGCTGTAGTGTGTCAGCTTGTATTTATATTGGCCGCTCTGAATGTAGCTTCTGACAGGCTGTGCAAGCAGGTCCGTATCTCCGGAACCATAAATGATAGCCGTCCCATATTTTAACCAGTTGTGGGGTAGCTCTTCCCATGCCTACCCCCAAATGTGGGGTTTCTGTGACCTCTGGTCATCGAGCTACAACCCCCCAAATTCGATCTTAAAAAAAAAAAAAATTCTTAAAAAAAAAAAAAAAAATTTTTTTTTTTTTTTTTTTTTTGGGCAAATGGGCCTATCTTGAGAAAGGGGCCTGGAGCTGCAGCTCCATCAGCCCCATTGTTAATCCGGCCCTGACTCCACTCATGTGCTAGTATCATTGGAGTCAATGTTTTTTCCACACCACATTCTTCCTCTGCTCATCTTATCTGCCTTGAAAAAGGCACCTTACCATCCTGGAAGCCTGTTAAAGTGCATCAGTGACAATCTTATGCCGCGTACACAGGACCGTTTTTCATGTCATGCGAAAAAAACGACGTTACTCAACGTGATTTGTCACGAATCCTCTCAAGCCTGCCTTGCATACACACGATCGTGAAAAAAAATGCTCGAGCAAAGCGCGGTGACGTACAACACGTACGTCAACACGTACACCGGCACTATAAAGGCGAAGTTCCATTCGAATGGCGCCACCCTTTGGGCTGCTTTTGCTAATTTCCCCGTCTCATAACTTGCTCCTGAGCAATGCCGTCCCCCCCCCCCCCCCCCCCATCCCCTCGTTAAAGCCTACACACAAAAGAAAAAGAATGACATGAAAAACTAGAGCAGGTTCTAAACTTTTTTAGGCCAGTTTTCTCGTCGAGAAAAATTCTCTGGAGCATACACACGACCGTTTTTCACGACCAATTTAAAAAAATGATTTTTTCTTGTCATGAAAAAACGGTCATGTGTACGCAGCAATAACAGGGGCTGCAAGCAAAGTTAGCTTTGTCATAAAAACCCCCGAGAACACCTGCATTTTCAGTTCAATTGTGCCTCACGATTGCCCAGTTAAGATGCTCATTATAGCAATAAGGTAATAGGAAGGCACAGGTAACAAGAGGAGGTAGAGCTATGTACAGACCGTAAAATAAAATGTGCCTAGTTGTTGGGTTTAAGGACTTTCATGGTGCTCCGAGACAAAGATCATCCAGCATACAGGCTGGGCCGCGGTTAGAAATTATGGGGCCCCCGTACAGCCTACCTGATGGGGTCCCCTTCAACCCCACCCCTAACCCGTTTTAAAACAAAAGGCAGGTTTGTTGCCGTTTACACGTGCGTGCGGGGCCAACATGTGCGTTCGCAATTGCACGTAAGCATTTTGTTAATAAAATTACATTGTAGCTTTCATGATACCTCGTGATAGCAGACAGCATACCCTCGTGATAGCAGAGCCATGACAGGTCCTCTTTTACTTTTGTGCAGAATCACTGGGGCTAAAAAATGATCATTGCTGCAGTGATGGGGGTAAAATGCAGCTCCACTGCACATGTTTACTGCTCCCCCAACTGAAGTAGCATTACAATCATCATCACAGGCAGCACAGTAAGCAGGGGCTCTATCGTGGCTGTATGTGACATGGCTGTTTGCTGACTTTGTTCACTTATGGCTGTACTGTATATAACAGACTGTAACACAGCACAGCCATAATAAAGTCAGCAGCCATGAGATACATAGCCTTGATAGAGTCCCTACTTACTGTGCTGCCTGTGAAGACCATTGGAATGTTAATGATAACCTGCTGAGTTCTATTCTAAGGACACAGTGAGCATTCTATGCTTTATTCTTCACTCACTGTGTCCACTCACTGCAGCCAGGCTCCTTGCATCTCAGCACCTGAGAACGGCCGGCACCGGGAGCAGAATCATAGTATCACTCCGCCGGCCGGGACTAATTGAGCGAGTAGTGGTCGGGCTGCATATACATCCGCTCTCGAAAATGAAGAAATATTCCCTTCTCTGTGCACACCTGGGCCCCTCTGTTGACCTGCCGGGGCCCAGGAAAATGGTACAACCCCGCTCCATAAATCAAGTAGGAGCGGTGGAAAAGTTTAACAAGCTTGATTTTTATTTTTTTTATTTAATGCAGCAATGAGCTGTAATGCTGGCCGGGCCCCTCTATGCAGCCGATAGGGCCGGGCCCCGTACAACAGGGCTGGTTGTACTGCCCTATCAGCGGCCCTGCATACAGGTACCTGGAAGTGTCCGCTACTGGATGACAATGCCTGTTTAGCAGGTAGTAGACCAACAGAGTTTCACTTTAAGCACTAGGGAACCTAAACAGCAGTCCATGGGAAAACTACCTACCCTTCTCCAGCGTGAAGGAGAAAATCCAGGGATGGTGGATATATTAAAGGACAACTATGGCTAATGTACACACTTTTAGGTACTTTTTAGTAATATTTATATTATGTCCCCATAAAAATTGCTTAGAAAAACAGATTATTGTGGATCATAAACAACATTTTAAACCATACACTTTTACTTAAGGTTCTCAGCATGATATTCCTCCTTGCCTCCTGGCATATTAACAGATTTAAGTCCTAGTTCAAGATGCATCTTAGCCAGACAATTTCCCCAAAAATAAACACCACCTGCAAGCCAAATTTCACAAAGCTGAAAATCAAACCTTAATAACAAACATGCTATAGATATATCAAATGTGTGCACAGGGTTTATGGGCTACCATTTAAGTACTTTAGAGACTAATAAAATATTTTATATCTTAAAGTGGTTGTAAACATAGTTTTTTTTTATCTTAATGCATTCTATGCATTAAGATAAAAAGCCACCTGTGTGCAGCAGCCCCCCTCAGCCCTAATAATTACCTGAGCCTCATCTCTGTCCAGCGATGACCTTGAGTCCCTCCAGATTGGCTGAGACACAGCAGCGGCGCCATTGGCTCCCGCTGCTGTCAAAGTCAGTCAATCAGAATAGAAAGGGGGTGAGGCCAACCCATAGCTCTGTGTCTGAATGGACATCAGGCGCCCCCATAGCAAGTTGCAAATAGCAATCTGTGCAAATCAACTGTTACAGAACTAGAACATGTTTTTTTTTTTAAAAAACGAGACTTTACAATCACTTTGCCACTTGCCACAGCATTTCTTAATGCTAGGTTAGGGTTAGATGGGTTAGGGTTTCCCATTGAAGAATTTGGCTAGGACTCAGGAATTGGAACAGGGACCTCCCCCAAAGGTCAGAAGGCGGGTTCCCAAAGGTCAAAGGTCACAGGGTGTGGCTGACCCACCCCCACCAAAGTGTACCACCTACCCCAACTAAGTCGGGGAATGAACAAGTCTGGGAAAGCTAGGTTAAAGAAAACACCAAGCTCCCTAATAGAAAATGTATTAATACCAACTGTGATTATTATTCTGTGAAAGAAGAAATTTTGTGTGAAAATTTGCTAATTTGCCGACAAAAGAAAACGTAGACAAGTATAACAACAAATGATAAACTATTGAATGGTAATAAAAGAGATTTGAATAATTAAAGTAAAACTGAAGAGGAGATTCATACTCTTCATTTATCCTTTTATCATAAAGCCAACATTTTGAGTAGTCAACAGACAGGAAGAGAGGAAAAATCTTCAACTGATGAACCTAGTGGCTACCAGAGAGTTTCCTTGCTTAAAGCCTCGTACACACGATAGGTTAACCAGAGGATAACGGTCTGATGGACCGTTTTCATTGGTCAAAACCGATCGTGTGTAGGCCCCATAGGTTATTTAACCTTCGGTTAAAAAAAAGACAACTTGCTTTAAAATTAACCTATGGATTGGTAACCGATAGGTCAAAACCGATCGTTAGTAGGCACGACCATCGGTTAAAAATCCACGCATGCTCAGAATCAAGTCGACGCATGCTTGGAAGCATTGAACTTCGTTTTTTCAGCACGTCGTCGTGTTTTACGTCACCGTGTTCTGACACGATCGGTTATTTAACCTATAGTGTGTAGGCGTGACAGACCATCAGTCAGCTTCATCGGTTAACCTATGACAACGGTCCTTCAGACCGTTGTCCTCTGGTTAACCTATCGTGTGTACGAGGCTTTAGAGGAACTTCCTCTCACTTCCCGTTTTGGCTGTGGAACAGAAAGTATAGGGAAATCTCCAAGATGGAACACAAATGGCAAAAATACCTGACAAGGGTTAACCCCCCCTGCCCCAACTCTATCCAAAATGAAAACGTTTCCTCTTCAGTTCTACTTTAAAGTAAACAGATCAATGTGCACAGCAGCCATTGTTATCTTTTGCTTATGTGAACAGGCTCATTCAAATCTAAAAATGTAATGGATTTATTTTTTTATTTTTTAACAACATCAAGAACACTACTTATCAGCAGTGAAGTGTGTCCCATGTCCTGAGGGGACACAATTGTTTTGTGTAATCTTCAGTTGTAGAAAGTATGTCGTCTTTTATCCTTTATATGCTGATGATTAGTACATCTTGCAACCTGAACTAACACTATGCCATGTCAGAAAAAAAAACATGTCATACTTACCTGCTCTGTGCAGTGGTTTTGCACAGAGCAGCCATGATCCTCATCTTCTCAGATCCCCTGCTGGCACACATTTATGTAGAGTCGCTAGTATATTTGGTGCTCTTTTCAATAGTGGAGCATTGTGGTTAATCTACTGCTGATTTGGGGCCCAATATCAGCATAATATTATGGTATGTCAACCTACTATAGTGGAGTTTACCGGATTTAAAAAGGTAATATGAAAAATAAAGAAGGGAAGGGGTTTACAACGAGGAGGGGAAAGAAAGCAAGTAGGAAGAGGGAGGGATAGGAGGTATCCGAAGGTAGGTTACTCCCAGAGGGTAATAATATATCTACACATTAAATCCTAATCTACTATGGTAAAATAATTTGGTCTTTGAAGTCTGGTGGCAAGCAATGTTTAATCCATGGTTTCCATAGATAATTACATTTTTTTAGACTGTTTTTATCTAAAGCTTCCATCTTTGCATGTAACAGCTAAATTCAGAGTAGGTGTTTTCCAAGCTTTAGCTATAGTCTTGTTTAGCAGCTGTTTAGAGTTGTATTAATTTAAACTGTTTTTGTTGTAGAAATTCCGGTCTTAAGTTTAGAAGGGCCAATGCCGGGTCAGGTATAATAGTGCTTTCAATAGTGCATGAAAATAGATTTCCAAAATTCTTGTACCACTGGACATTTCCACCATATGTGTAATGCCACATACACGTAAACGGGCCGATGGATTTTTTCATCAGATATCCGATAAAGCTGACTTTCATCAGTCTTGCCTACACACCATCAGTTAAAAATCCGATCGTGTCCAACGCGGTGACGTAAAACACAACGACGTGCAGAGAAAAATTAAGTTCAATGCTTCCGAGCATGCGTCGACTTGATTCTGAGCATGCGTAGATTTTTGACCGATGGATTTCCCCACAGACGATCGTTTTTTTCTATCGGTTTTTTAACCATCAGAAAGTTTTAAAACAGGTTCCATTTTTTTTCACCGATTGGAAAAAAAACGAAGGGGCCCACACACGATCTGTTCATCCGATGAAAACGGTCTATCGGACCGTTTATCAGACGAACCGATCGTGTGTACAGGGCATAAATGTGAATCCAGCTCTGAACAGCCGCGAAAACAGGAAGCCGAATGATCCAGAACATATTTAGAGATTCTAGCTGGAACCAAGTACCATTGTGTGAGTATTTTCTATGCAGTCTCAACTGCTGTTATGCTAAAGCCTTTAGAGGCACCTTCAGTTCCAGTAAGGGGATGTCAAATACACGTTTAAGTGCTGACTGTCACTTTAAACAAACCCCTAGTGGGCTTTCAACAAACTTTAACAAGCAAATCTAAAGTCTTTTAGCCACTTGTTTAAAGTGATAGTCGGCACTCCCATCAAGATCTGTGTTTAACATCTAACTGAACATTTAAGTGAGGAGTCCCGCAATCAAAAATACAAGGGCACAGCAGGGAGGATTCCTCCATCCACTCTGCATGCTTTATGACCCCTAGGGGAGTACAGCCAACAGCCCGTTTGTTAAATAGGAACAGGGTCTGCTGTTTCTAAGTCTAGAGGTGTTAATATCACCAAAAGTGTTTGCACCCTCTAGTAGCCAATTTACAAATCATTGTATTTGATAGAACACCAAAATACAGTGGAACCTCGGATTATGAGCATAATTCATTTCAGGAGAATGCTCGTAATCCAATGCACTCGCATATCAAAGCTAGTTTCCCCATTGAAGTTAATGGAAACTAAAATAATTTGTTCCGCATTGACTTCAATGGCATGCAATACTGCATGTGGCCAAAGGTGTGGGGCGCAAGAGAGCCTCGAAAACAGCTGGAAAGGCCCGAAGACAGCTCGGCTGACCTTGGCAAACCTCTGAAAGGCTCGAGCATTTCTGAACGGCACCCTCCCCACCTCAGGCCAAACGCAGTACTGCACCCCGCTACAGTGCTCGTATTAACAGCGTTACTCACAATCCGAGGTTCCACTGTAATAAAAAACATGAAAGTCACATAAAACTACTTTTAGGTGAGCAAATGATCATGGAAAATTCGCCTTGTCTTTCTCTTTAACATGTTTACCTATAATTTCCTCATGACTCATGTATGATGACATTGAAATGCCAAATATATTACCCATTAGTAGTAAACTTCTAAAGAGTAAATACAAATAACGTGTCTCTCCTAAACAAATTATGTTCTTTCTATATCTGTAAACAAGTGTGTAAGCAAAGGTATAAAGACCCCAAATAAATACAGCCCACTGTGTCTCAGTGTGTGATTTCATACAGACCTTAGAATAATAAACTAACAGTTACTGGGTAGTGACTGATCATACCATTTATCTCAGCACTCACTACAAGACCCATGCCAGTACCTTTTGCCATTTAAAATTCAAGCTAGTAGTTTATCATTGCTGACATTTTCTTTTCTGACCAGACATCAGGAGACACAGAGTAACACTCCTGTTTATTCATTGTCTCACTAGGACTTGTTTACTTTGTTGAACCAGAGATTTCTTGTGACTTCTTAATTACGGATCATGCATCCATTAGACGGATGTTTCACAGTATGATTAATCCCATAATAGAAAGCACCTGTAGGTTATTTGGTGGCTGCCTTATCCATGGAAAACAAGAGCAGATCCTCACAGAAAAACATTCTTTTTTAATACTACCTGTTTAGTTAAGTGCAAATTGATGCAATAAGTAAAACCATTCATTGCACTATTAAAGCAAACCCGGAAACATTGCGTAATCAACGAAGCTAGAAATAAGGGAACATGTCAAATCACATGCCGAAACTGAGCCCATTACCGGCAACACCACCGCCAAATCAGTGCAACACCGACTTTGCGGCGATGCACCAATTCCCAAAAATAGGTCCTGCACTACTTTTGGTGACTTCGGGGGCGATTTTAATAGACATATGTGCATGAACCCGCACAGATGTCTCAGATCGCCCCCAAAGTCGGACTGAAATGCCGCCCCCAAAGTCGGACTGAAATGCCGGTTTGAAATTGTGTGAGTTTAGTTGAACTCACAAGATCTGTAATATATAACATTTTTGTTTTTAGATTTAAATACTCTTTATTGCAAGCTCAGGAGTATTTTTTTCAATACTGAGTGTAGCTGGCAGTGCGCACTGGTTGCTGCAGCCCTTAAAATGGATGTTTATAGCAATCACACTGGAAACTCTCATATACTTGTAGCGCTCTGCTACTTTTTTCTGGTGGGTGCTGCCTTAAATTTAGAGGGTAGCCAGAGATTTAACTACCTCTGACTGTATTGTTTTGCCAAATTTGGGCTTCTGTTCCAGCCGTAGCTGTGCTGTGAGTGACCCCTATTGTTGTCTGGGGTGCGATACCCCTCCAGGCCAAGGGGGGCAGCAGTCGAGTCAGGGCGTATTGGGTATTTTTCCTCGGCAGCCAATCAGTGGGGGTTGATCGCCTCGCTGTGCATGCTGGGGGAGAGTATTTAAGGGACAGACATCACTAGTTTGGGGTCATCGTCCGTCCCTGGTCAATCGTCCCACCACCCCCCGTGAGTGGCCCTCCTGGCCGGGGGTGCGTGTTCAAGAGTTTCTGGCACCGGGACCACGCTGGTTCGGAGTTGTGATCTGTCAGGTAGGCCCAGTATTCAGACTGGGTCTACGTTTACAAGGTGGTCCTGTGCTGTCCGTCCTAGAGGGAGGAAGCCACTCAAAGTGGTTGTAAACCCACTTTATCACCTTTACCTACAGGTAAGCCTATAATAAGGCTTACCTGTAAGTATAAAGAATATCTCCTAAACCTGTACGGTTTAGGAGATATTCCCCTCGCAATGCGGGCGGCGCATGCGCAGGGGGGAATCCACGGCGAAAGGACCGGCATCCGCCGGACCCTGCCGATTTTAAATCTCCCACGCGCACGTGCGGGAGTGACGTCATCGCCGCTTGAGCGGCAAAAAACCCAGAAGACACGCCGGAGCAAGATGACATCTCGCTCGGCGTGGACCAGGTAAGTGTAATTCACCTCGTTCCGAGGTAAGTATTTCCTAATCAGCTAGTATGCGGTGCATACTAGCTGATTATGTCTTTTGCCTTGCAGGTTTAAAAAAAAAAAAAAAAAAGAGTTTATGCGGTTTACAACCGCTTTAATGAAGCACATGTTCTGGAGAGCACCGAGCACGAGGCTGGTACGCTCAGGAGAGGCCTGGAACTTCATTGAAGGACGCACAGTTACTGAGGGGCTGAGTGAAGGTCACCCAACAGTTCTGAGTTCACAAGAGTTGTTCAAGAAGAGATCCGGGTGCTTAATCCTATGTTGAGAGGATTCTGGACCATACATAGCTTAACTTTTTGGGAAGGTCGGTGGCAGAGACTTTACCAAAATTCTGTGTGACACCCTGGCTGCTAGGTTAGTGAGAGAGGCCTATCCAGGTGCACAGCACCCACTCTAGCTAGAGTGGCGACGAGGGCTACATTGCTGGAAGCAGGAGTGTTTCCGACAAAAGTTATACACCTGAACCTATTACCTAAACCCTTCCACCTCTATGTTCGTTCTTTTACCACGTTTGGTAAATAAAGCAGAGAAAAAGAAATGCAACGTGTGGACCTTGAACTTTCTTTCAGCTCTCATCAAGTACCCTAGACGGCGAAGGAACAGAGGTAACATGCCACCCAAAACAAACCAGCAGCTCCTTCAGGGGTAGTGCTACATACCATTAGAAAAAGGAAAGGGATAATTGGGCACTTAGGATGACATCCAAAAAAATAGTATTCCTTTATTGAAAAACAGCCTGTGCGTTTCAAATGTTAGTCCTTAGCCATGACTAAGCACTAACATCGGAAACGCATAAGCTGTTTTTTCAGCATTGTGCAGGTCTTTTCAATAAAGGAATTAGGAGGTGCACCAAATGGAAAATTTGGTGCCGAAACTGAAAATGAAGGATGCACTTTGCCGAAAACAGAAACCAAAAATTACAGTTTATAAAAACATATTTATATAAAATTGTAATATATTCAACTTTTTAATTAATATTATGAATTGAAATGAATTGTCTGCCAATATTGCCCAAGAAAAGCTAAAGAAAAATGCATCCCTTTTATGTATATTTTCACACTGGTCCATTCTGCTTCCTTGTGGTGTTAAAAATCTTGCTTGCTGCATTTTTGATCAGTTCAAAAAATGCACCTCTTAGTTGAAATGCATTGAAAACGCAGCAAGAACGCATCAATAACGATGGC
This sequence comes from Rana temporaria, assembly GCF_905171775.1. Classification (NCBI taxonomy): domain Eukaryota; kingdom Metazoa; phylum Chordata; class Amphibia; order Anura; family Ranidae; genus Rana; species Rana temporaria. Next base: position 267,011,958 of record NC_053493.1, on the reverse strand, counting down.
GAACAACTGGTCGTGTGTAAATGACCTTTTTTAGGCGTTTACAAAATCCAGAGCAATACAATTCACTTTTGAACTATACAACATTCAAAAGCCTAGTGCAATCAAATTCAACAGTCGTCTACATGGCACCACAGGCTCTTGTCTGATAACTGCATTAAGCAATCTCCCCATCTTAACTTTTAGGGAAAAATGGCCAAAACAAGATAAATGTTAAGGCAGCTGTGCCAAAGCAGTGTATATCTGGATATGTAGCAGAAAATGTACCTTACTTTAGAGAAAGCTCTAGTCCTTAGGGTTCCATATCACAGACTACCTATGACATAAATAGCAGTTCCATCTAGAGGAAAAATCTCTGCAATCAACAACCACAATCCTCACTTGTGCAGAGGCGACTTGTAACTGTCGGATATTACAAATGGGAATAAAATATACGATTCAGTGATAAAACTTGGCATAACTCTATTGGTACACATTCCAACAAAGGCAATCTTTTTGTAGTGGTTTCTGTTACTTACAATGTTGAATTGCTTCACAAGTTTACCATAAGCCTTGCAGTACAGGATGGCATTTGGCCATTACCATACACAAACACTGATAGGGCTATTGTTTTTGCAATACTGTCTTCACATTACCATGGTCTTTGAGCCTAAAAGGTATGCTCCTCATTATCCTGTAGCTGCTAACCTTTAATAAAAGGGACACGTAAGTGTCCAGGGAAGCAGTGCAGTCTTCACCCAAGCTGATTCTTCAATGAGCTTTGTGTCCAGGCACCGGCATCTTAACTAAGGGAAACCAGAAGTGAAACCTTGTGGGGCTGCTTTGTGAGTGCTCCAGCAGTCTTTTGGGACCTGTGATGTGTCCTAAAATGCTGCGGGCAAAGGGGGACGGACGTGGATCACTGTGATGATCAAAACCAGGTACCCACTCCCCTCACCCAAAAATAAGTACCAAATTGTAAAGAGGAAAGGAAGAGAAGAGGCAAACAAGCCTTTTGGGTGAAGTTCCGCAGAAACATATTTTGGTATGGTGCTATGTATTATGTTGGTGGTGCTATGGTGTGGTCCTATGTATTATGTTGGTGGTGCTATGGTGTGGTCCTATGTATTATGTTGGTGGTGCTATGTATTATGTTAATGGTCCTATGTATTATGTTGGTGGTGCTATGTATTATGTTGATGGTGCTATGTATTATGTTGATGGTGCTATGTATTATGTTGGTGGTGCTATGGTGTGGTCCTATGTATTATGTTGGTGGTGCTATGTATTATGTTGGTGATGCTATGGTGTGGTCCTATGTTGGTGGTGCTATGGTGTGGTCCTATGTATTATGTTGGTGGTGCTATGTATTATGTTGGTGGTCCTATGTATTATGTTGGTGGTGCTATGGTGTGGTCCTATGTATTATGTTGGTGGTGCTATGGTGTGGTCCTATGTATTATGTTGGTGTTGCTATATGGTATGGTCCTATGTATTATGTTGGTGGTGCTATGGTGTGGTCCTATGTATTATGTTGGTGGTGCTATGGTGTGGTCCTATGTATTATGTTGGTGGTGCTATGGTGTGGTCCTATGTATTATGTTGGTGTGGCTATCGTGTGGTCCTATGTATTATGTTGGTGGTGCTATGGTGTGGTCCTATGTATTATGTTGGTGTTGCTATATGGTATGGTCCTATGTATTATGTTGGTGGTGCTATATGGTGTGGTCCTATGTATTGTTGGTGGTGCTATATGGTGTGGTCCTATGTATTATGTTGGTGGTGCTATATGGTGTGGTCCTATGTATTATGTTGGTGGTGCTATATGGTGTGGTCCTATGTATTATGTTGGTGGTGCTATGGTGTGGTCCTATGTATTGTTGGTGGTGCTATATGGTGTGGTCCTATGTATTATGTTGGTGTTGCTATATGGTATGGTCCTATGTATAATGTTGGTGGTGCTATATGGTGTGGTCCTATGTATTGTTGGTGGTGCTATATGGTGTGGTCCTATGTATTATGTTGGTGGTGCTATGGTGTGGTCCTATGTATTATGTTGGTGGTGCTATGGTGTGGTCCTATGTATTATGTTGGTGGTGCTATGGTGTGGTCCTATGTATTATGTTGGTGGTGCTATGGTGTGGTCCCATGTATTATGTTGGTGGTGCTATATGGTGTGGTCCTATGTATTATGTTGGTGGTGCTATGGTGTGGTCCTATGTATTATGTTGGTGCATGATAATGGTAAAAATTTGAATAATAATAAAGTAGCAAACGTTGGTACAAATAGAAATACAGTGAAAGGCTAAAGTTGTAAAATTGTTTTATTGATACAAATATACATATGAATAAACCCCTGTAACCTGTAATATAAGTGAATATCTATGTTACTGTATTGTCAAAAATGTTTTTTTACTTTATTTACAGCAGTTAGTAATTTTCAAAAATGGCCTAATAGAAGCAAAACTTATATGTCAAAACGCAGGACGGCAGGACGTGTCATCTCCCATCATCAAAGCAAATAATAACTAGAGTCTATGTAAATAGTTGTGCTGTTATTACATTATTGTATATCTCCAGTCATTGTGTACAAGATGTGGGTCCATGCTTGTGCTTATTAATAAGTGCATGAATAGATATCTTTATGTACAAGCACAGGAAGGAGAAAAGATTCCTACCAGAGGATGTAAAAACATTTTCCAATCATCATATATATATATATATATGCATGTAAAGAGATATTTGTTTATATATATATTTACCATTTATACAAATAATCATTAGTGTGCTCTGTTAATTACAATGTGCAATTGCTTACATAGAGAGACAGAAGAGACTTGACAGCTACAACTCCATTTTGTAGAAGTACATAAAATTAGTAACTGGCGTGACAATTTAGAGCTCACTCAGTAAAGCAGTGCAGAGAAATCTATAAAACTCTGTAGTGAAATGAGGTCCAGAGATTCTCTCCGTTTCATTGCTGTGTGCTATGATTGTTCTCTGCACAACCTTAGTAAATAAGAATGTCAAAGTCGTGTACCATTGCTGTTTGGGGGGGAAGGGAATGGACTACAATTACACTTGAAATCCCAGGACATACAAACAAGGTGCATAAATCAAATGATAGTAAATCAACATGGAAGCTAAGAGTAAAATGCTATGGAGGGTTGAATGGCAGTGTTGCAAACAGATGTTTAAATAAAAACAAACTCTTTTTCAACCTCCTCCCCCGAGTCACTGGACTTGCTTTGCTGGTGAGAGTCTTTGCTGGACGACCTTGGTTTTCGCTCCTGCCCTTCAGCGGCAATCTGTCCATGATTTTTTTTTGGTGATGAGTCAGATGGAGTCACTGGTCGTGCTAATGAAAAAAAGAAATAAAAGAAAAACACTTCATTAAAAGAACTCAAATAGATCATATTGGTTATTGCTCATTAAATAAAACGACACAAGATATAGCAGATGCAACCTTGGCTCTGCACTGTACATGAAAGCAAAATGGTGTTACCCAACGCTTCCAATATACTTGCCACTTATGGGAGTGCCATAGAAGCCAATGGAAGGGGCATTTAGTTAGAATTGTTTATCCAGCTCATTATTGTTCCTTCATTGTAAGCACCATACAAAACAGTTGTATTATACACGTGTACTCATCACAGGCTATATGTTGATGTGAACAGTATAAAGAAAGCATCAATCTATTGGTGGGCAGCCAGACACAAAGGCATTAGACTATTCTTCAAACAAAGTCAGTGCTAACCTTCTGCTTGCAATATTTGAATTACATATATTTATATATCGTATTTATCGGCGTATACCGCACACTTTTTTGCCCTGAAAATCAGGGAAAAATTGTGGGTGAGCGATATACGCCGATACCCACTTTCCCGCGCAGAGTTTGAATACTGCGCGGGCATATACCGAGCGCAGTACACTCGTGCATAGTCGGCAAGTCTCGGCTCCTCTCGCGCTCACGTCCTGGACGTACAGGACCTGAGCGCGAGAGGAGCCAAACCTGCCTGACTATACACGAGTGTACTGCGCTCGGTATATGCCGGCGAAGTATTCAAACTCTGCGCGGGAAACGAGCGGGGAGGACGCCGCAGAAGGACGCCGGACCCGATGAAGAGGACACCCGAAGCCGCAGACGGACCCGACGAGGCCGCCGATGGACGCCGCACAAGACACCAAAACTAAGTACAAAAATCTTTTTTCCACAGGAATGCGGGTCCACTTTAGGGGTGCGCGCTATACGCCGGAGCGCGCAATACCCAGATAAATACGGTACACTATATTGTCAAAGTATTGTGACGCCTGCCTTTACATGCACATACATATTACTGGCATCCCAGTCTTAGTCCGTAGGGTTCAGTATTGAGTTGGCCCACCCATTGCAGCTATAACAGCTTCAAGTCTTCTGGGAAGGCTGTCCTCAAGTTTAGGAGTGTATCTATGGGAATGTTCGACCATTCTTCCAGAAGCGCATTTGTGAGGTCAGGCACTAATATTGGATGAGAAGGCCTGGCTGGCTTGCAGTGTCCACTCCAATTCATCCCAAAGGTGTTCTATCGAGTTGAGGTCGGGACTCTGTGCAGGCCAGTCAAGTTCCTCCACCCCGAACTCGCTCATCCATGTCTTTATGGACCTTGTTTTGTGCACTGGTCCAAATCATTTGGTGGAGGGGGATTGTGGTGTGGGGTTGTTTTTCAGGGGTTGGGCCTCTTAGTTCCAGTGAACTCTTAGGCCTTGTACACACGGTCGGACCAAACCAATGTGACTGGTCCGTCGGACCGTTTTCATCGGTTCACCTCTGAAGTCAGTCAGTCCAAAATCCGATCGGGTCAGAATGCGGTGACGTCAAACACACGACGTGCTAAATATAAAACAAAGTTCAATGCTTCCAAGCATGCGTCGACTTGATTCTGAGCATGCGCGGGTTTTGAACCGATGCTTTTCTGTACTAAAAGATCGGTTTGGACCGATCGGGCAGCGGGCCATCGGTTCGAATTTAAAGCATGTTTTAAAATTTTGGACCGAAGGAAAACAGACCGATGGCCTATACACACAGTCGGTTTGGTCCGATGAAACTGAACTTCGGTTCATTCTCATCGGTTTGGTCCGACCGTGTGTACAAGGCCTTAAGGTATCAGCATACCAAGACATTTTAGACAATTTCATGCTCCTAACTTTGTGGGAACAGTTTGGGGATGGCCCCTTCCTGTTCCAACATTACTGCACATCAGTGCACAAAGAAAGGTCCATAAAGACATGGATGAGTTTACGGTGGAGGAAATTGACTGGCCTGTGCTAGAAAACCTTTGGGATGAATTGGAGCGGAGACTGCGGGTCAGGCCTTCTTGTCCAACAACAGTGCCTGACCTTACAAATGCACTTCTGAAAGAATGGTCACAACTTCCCATAGACACACTCCTAAACCTTGTGGACAACCTTCCCAACAGAGTTGAAGCTGTTATAGCTGCAATGGATGGGCAAACTCAATACTGAACCCAACGGAGTAAAACTCATGTGTGTGTGTAAGGGCAGGCGTCCCAATACTTTTGACAACATAGCATATATTTCAGGACACATTCATTTTAGACTTTCTATATTTTTCATACAAAAGGGCTCCAGTCCTTTACAAAGTCTGTCATCACCACCTGAGAGCAGCAAGGAATTGGATCAAAGTTTCCAAGCAACATATCAGTTATTTTTTTTTGCACAGAGGAAATAGATGCTTTTACCCACCAACAAAACTCTCTGATGCAAAACTGAAAATTACTAATACAGACCTTGTACATAAGTACCTTTATATTTGTTTAGTATAAAATTTGTTTCAGTAATCCACTCTTTTTTTAGTTTCAGTGGCCCGGATTCAGAGAGATCTGCCTATCTCTCGGCGGGCGTAACGTATCTCAGATACGTTACGCCGCCGTAAATTAGGGCGCAAGTTCCGTATTCAGAAAGAACTTGCGCCCTAAGTTACGTCGGTGTAACGTATGTGGTCCGGCGTAAGCCCGCCTAATTCAAATGTGGATGATGTGGGCGTGTTTTATATAAATGTAGTGTGACTCCACGTATTTGACGTTTTTTTTATGAACGGCGCATGCGCCGTTCATGAAAGAATCCCAGTGCGCATGCTCGAAATTATGCCGCAAATCGTCAATGCTTTAGACGTGAACGTAACTTGTGTACAGCCCTATTCGCGAACGACTTACGCAATCAACGTAAAATTTTCAAAATTCGACGCGGGAACGACGTCCATACTTAACATAGGATACCCCTCATATAGCAGGGGTAACTTTACGTCGGAAAAAAGCCTAACGTAAACGACGTAAAAAAATGCGCCGGGCGGACGTACGTTTCTGAATCGGCGTATCTACCTAATTTGCATATTCCTCGTGTAAATATACGGAAGCGCCACCTAGCGGCCAGCGTAAATATGCAGCCTAAGATACGACGGTGTAAGACACTTACGCCGGTCGGATCTTAGGGAAATCTATGCGTAACTGATTCTATGAATCAGTCGCATAGATACGACCCCGCAACTCAGAGTTACGACGGCGTATCCGGAGATACGTCGTTGTATCTTCTCTCTGAATCCGGGCCAGTGTCTCCAAGTTCTGGAATCGCAGTAATTTCAAAGCAAATACATTTTCTAATAGATCTTTTCCTATACAAAATGCTTGTCTGTAATATACTTGAACCATCCTTAAATCTGCCAATAACCCAAGCTTTAGCAGCTGAACAGTTGTGGACAGATTCAGAGTTTTCATGCCAGCTGTAAAATTGGCACCCTCTACAATATTTGTACAGTTATACAATCATTATACAAAACATTGCATGTATTTACAGCCATGAGATACCGAAGCTTACTCGTGTGTTTAAAGTGGGCAACACACTGGAATTCAGTGCTTAGTGCGCCACCATGTGCCTGAAAAGAATACTTCCAAAGACACATTTTGAGCCCCCAAGCAGCAACATTGCAAACAACCCAGAATTAGAGGATATGTTCACCTTTAAAAAAAAATAATAATAATAATTACAGCTGGCATGGAAACTGAATCTGTCCACAACTGTTCAGCTGCATCGTTTTGCGGGTAAAAGGTGTATTTTTTATTAGGAATCTGTAAAACAATCTCAAGCTCCTGCAGACTGTCAGTGTATCATTCTGTCTGGAACTTGAGTGCTAAAAAAAATGGTAATTGACTTTTTTTTCTATGATTTTTAGAATGCACAAGAAAATGAAAGCTGCTGTGTATACCCTAAACTGATTACGTACTCATATTTAGCATCTGTTTGATGTCAGCTTGAAGCTGTGGGTGACATGGGAGTGAATGTTGCTTTTAAATCAAGTTTCAGCTACAGTAAACACACAATGCTTTGAACATTCAAGGGGGGTCTTTTGAAATGAATGTAAAGACAAAAATAAATAAAGATACCGTTCTCCTTACCTTCCTCTGTAACGGGTCGAGGAGATGGCTGTGGGCTGCTCTGGCCGTCTCTGTCCTTTTCAGATGGGACCCTCTTTAGTGCTGAAGGCAGGACTGTAGTTTTGGGGGAACATGGCCCAGACGGAGAATCAGGAATGTCTTCTATTAATATGAAAAACACAAAACACAGGTCATGGTGTGAATTATGGTGGAGTCTGATTAGGAGAGGAGCAAACTCTACGTTTTTTTCTTAGCATACAGATTTTTAAAAAGGTACAGAAATATTGTCGGTCAAGCCTAAATATAACTAGCTGATGCATTCCCACATCTATATACCGTGTTTCCCCCAAAATAAGCCTGGGTCTTATATTCATTTTGGCAACAAAAGACACAGTATGGCTTATTTTCAGGGTAGGTCTTACCATGTAATGTGCCCTCTTCTCTTCCCTCTCCCTCCCTGCCTGACAGGAATCCCCAGTGTGAACTGAGTTATAAGCTTGAAAAATCCGATAATCCACTCTATTACAGTATATAATGTATAATGTGTGTTTCTGTAATATACCATATTTATCGGCGTATAACACGCACCCCAATTTAAGAGGGAAGTTTCAGCAAAAAAAATGTTTTTTTTTTTTTTTAATAAACCACTTTGAAGCAAAATGATGGTATCCGAGCACCAATGCAGCCTGATCTGTGCCCATCTGCAGTCTCAATGCAGCCTGATCTGTGCCCATCTGCAGTCTCAATGCAGCCTGATCTGTGCCCATCTGCAGCCTCAATACAGCCTGATCTGTGCCCATCTGCAGCCTCAATGCAGCCTGATCTGTGCCCATCTGCAGCCTCAATGCAGCCTGATCTGTGCCCATCTGCAGCCTCAATGCAGCCTGATCTGTGCCCATCTGCAGCCTCAATGCAGCCTGATCTGTGCCCATCTGCAGCCTCAATGCAGCCAGATCTGTGCCCATTTGCAGCCTCAATGCAGCCAGATCTGTGTCCATCAACAGCTTCAGTGCAGCCTGATCTGTGCTCATATGCAGCCTCAATGCAGCCAGATCTGTGTCCATCAACAGCTTCAGTGCAGCCTGATCTGTGCCCATCTGCAGCCTCAATGCAGCCTGATCTGTGCCCATCTGCAACATTGCTCCTCACTGTAGCCTGATTAGTGCCCATCTTACAGTCTATACATTTGTCAAAATGCCCTGCCTGTCCAGTGCCCATCTGCAGTCTCACCTTTTATTGTCAGATCATCCCTGCTGTCTCCGAGGGAAGAGGGGGAGCGAGCGCCACTGAATTACATAGAGCCTTCCTGTGTACCCGGCACTCATATGATAGACAGTACAGTGGTCCAATGCGGAGCCAGGAGGCGTGGCTGTGCGTGACGGAGCGCTGGATACACAGGAAGGAGATCACGGCTCTATGTAATTCAACAGCGCTCTCTCCTCTTCCCCTCAGAGACAGCGGGGATCGGCGTATAACACACACACGCGATTTTCCCCTGATTTTAAGGGGAAACAAGTGTGTGTTATACGCCGATAAATACGGTAATTGTGCCAAATACCTTTGTTATAGCGCCGCTCTGCGCTTCTGTGACTCGACAGAGCTCTCTTCCTAACATTCATATTACAGAAACACACACATTGTACATTATATACTAAAGTAATAGAGTGGATTATAGGATTTTACAAGAATTTTTAACTAGGGCTTATTTTATATATGCTAGGTCTTTTTTCGGGGTAGGTCTTATTTTCAGAGAAAAGTACATGGATAGATCTGTTTATCCTACACCCAGAATTTTCATCATACCACATAATTCTTACTGCCATGCAGAAAACCTAAGAGCACTTCCTCTAATGCAGGACCTGGAGACAATGACATGAGTGGGGATGCAAAATGCACATGAAATTTTTCTGCCCATACACAGAAGGTGCAGGGGGGTACCTTCAATGTATAACCATCAATAATTCATTATTTAGGCAAAGTAAAGCAATGCAGAATGGCTAGAAGTTTCTTATTCTTCTGACCATCCAAAATCAGTGGAGACCAAAATCTACATGGAAGCATTACAACACTGACCTGAAGTGATTCTCTCATATTTTTTTTTTTTTAAATCTGTTCCATACAAGTGTAGTTTTAAAGGAAAACTCCAGCCAAACAAATAAACGGTTAAGGCCCCTTTCACACAGCGCTAAAAATCGCGCCTAAATACCACCTGAAAAACTCAGAGGGCTTTCACACTGAGGCGATGGCAGGAGAAAAAAAAATCTCCTGCAAGCAGCATCTTTGGAGCGGTGAGAGGAGCGGTATGTATGTATACCGCTCCTTCCCATTTAAAACAATGGGAAACTGCGGTAATACCGCCCACAATGCACCTCTGCAGAGGCGCATTGCGGGCAGTATTAACACTATATCGGCCGCTAGCGGGGGTTAATACCGCACTGCTAGCAGCCGAATCCTGTGGCAATTCCGACGGTATAGCGCCGCTATTTTTAGCGGCGCTATACCGCCACCACGCGCCTCCCGCCCCAGTGTGAAAGGGGCCTTAAGCTCAGCTATAGCCAAAAGTTTTTTTTTTTTTTTAAATACAGTGGGGATATGTTAGAGTCTGCCAGCTTTGCATGAATGAGGTGGTGGAAACCAGGAATGAAATAAACAAAAGGAGTTGTAAAGTCTATGCATGAAGGTAAAAAATCTTCTGTGCTGCAGCTGCCCTCCAAAGCCCCCTTTTTCTTACCTGAACCAGATCGTTCTAGCGACGAGCACAAGCCCAGCAGCTTCAGCCCATGTCTGAGGTCCTCATTGAATAGATTGATAGCAGCAGGGGCCATTGGCTCCCGCTGCTGTCAATCAAATCCAGTGACACAGAAGCCGGGGCGGGGCCGAGTCCTGCAGTCTGTGTCAATGGACGCAGCAGTAGGACTCGAGAGTGCCCCTATGGAAATTGACTCTCCGTGGGGGCACTCGCCGAAGATAAGGAGCCATGAGCGCAGCCGAGGGACCCCAGAAAAGGAGGATCAGGGCCACTCTGTGCAAAACCCTTGCACAGAGCAGGTAAGTATGAGATGTTTGTTATTTAAAAAAAAAACAAAAAAACCTAGACCCAATAAGTTAACTGGACTCGATACATAAAGATGAAACAAATTCTCCTACATAAGTTGTACCTGTTTATCTGCAGTCTTATCTTCTCTACATCTGTATAAATTCCAGAATCTATAAAGCTTGTCTGAGCGTTCAAAAAAAAAAGGGGGTGGAGAGCTGAAGTCACACTCTGCAGAGCTCAGTGAGGAGAGCTTTGACAGCTGATTGGAGGGAAGGGACACACCCCATTCACACAGGAACAGAAGTGAGGCTGTCAATCAGCTGGAGGTCCCTCTCCGGTCACCATTTTTCTCTTGGTGCCAGGAAAACTTGTCAGAAGTGATTTATGCTGATAGCAGAGGAACAAAGCAGCAGACAGAAATTACACGTAATTGAGACAAGTACACAAATTTCTTCAGGGAGAGCCCTACTTGTGTGCATTAGCTCCCATAGACAAGGGTGCAAAGGAGAACACGGGACCTTTATGACAACTGTCAAGAACCCAGGGATGACATCTCAAAGACGCAGACCCCAGAAGTGGAAATCTAACTCAGATTGGACCATTTTGGGTAATGAACTTATGATATCATTCTGGATCTGGACTAAAACTTGACCCGAGTTTCCTCAGTGCAGAACCCTTAGCTGAGAAATCTTCTGCTTCCCTATGCCCAGGTCCCCCATCATCTACCTCAGCATTCAGCCTTTGCTTTTTCAAACAAGGAGAGGGAAGTGGATAAGATCGCCTCCTAAATACAGAAGCTGGTGTCCTGGAAGTAGCCACAACAACTGAAAAAGTTCAGAAATGCCTGAAACCATAGTAATTTCAAGGGATACTGATGATGAGGGACCCAGTCTACAATCCTCTTGACCTGACAGAGGCACTACCCCTCGCCCAGCTGCTCCATGTGGAAGACATATCACCTGCTGACCTGAACAGGACTTGGCAATCCTGAATCAGCAGATCCTGTACATGGACAAACAGGTTACCTAGGAGATTCCAGCTGCTAGTGCCCTTCCTCATTAGGAGTACTTATGTGATCTGCCATCAAGGCTGTAGAGCTTGTCCTATGTCCCGAAATGTCAGAGCGTGCCTGGCTTAGCTATGCTTCTCCGTTATAGCGGCCAGTACATGCATGATTACAAAACACAGCCACCACAAAGCCCAGTCTCTGATGTTATCATGGCGTGCTTGCGCTCATGAACAGGGACGGATGCACACCAACCCGTTGCACCGCTTCGAACTGCTGGCAGTCCCGCCATTCTCAGAGAAAAAAATGATGGCCGGCATTCTTAATTAATGTGCTCAATACAAATTAAAGCACCAATGTAAAATGCAGCCTGTTCATGCCATTGCACCATCTCCCTTAGTGGAGAGAAAGAGAAGGGACACGCTCTACAGGCAGCTAAAAACCTTTGGAAGAAGCCGAATATCATCCCTAGTAATCAGGTACAGAATGCTTACAGAGGCAGTCACCATTCCAGCTGCAAGATCTAGACTTACAAATCAAAGGTTCAATCTTCACCTATCATGGTAAACATTGTCATACCCGACCTTTAGAGACTCGATTCCCCTTTCTTGGGGTCCAGCTCCAAGACGTCACATTACAGACAGTCCCTGTGTCCAGACTTCCTTCATTGCAGTGGGTCCATGTACCACCTATTTGTACGTAACAGCTACAGCAAGACCCCTTTCACACTGCAGGCGCTATAGCGTTAAAAATAGCGCCCGCAATCCGTCCTTAAAAAGCTGCTCCATTGTCTCCAGTGTGAAAGCCTGAGGGCTTTCACACTGGAGCATTGCACTAACAGGATGGTAAAAAAAAGTCCTGCTAGCCACATCTTTGGAGAGGTTACGTATACCGCTCCTCCACCGCTGCTGCCCATTGAAATCAATGCGACAGCGCAGCTACACTGCCCGCAATGCGCTGCTTCTGTTTTAATCCTTTCTCGGCCACTAGCAGGGTTAAATGCGCCCCGTAGCGGCAGTAATGCACCGCAAATCCACCCATAGCGTCGGCGGTAAAAATATTAGCGTTTTACCGCTGACGCTATGGTCCGCTCAGCGTGAAAGGGGTCTAACAGATCTGGATATTACCGATCTATTAATCCCTGCTGGAACTATCTGAGCCTCTGTGTTTTGTGCAAAGAGCTGCACATCAGTGGCCATCACCTTTAGACACTGGCCAAGAAACTGAGGTACTTCTTATATGGGAGGGGTTATATAGGGGAGGACTTGCCTGTAGGTGGCGCATAATCCTATGACTAAGTAACAATATGGTGGTTTTGTGTCCCGTCATGTACGATAACGAAAGTTTTGTTTGCCATTTGTTATAGGTAACTGGCTTACCAGTGCGGGAACTACTTCTGGGCTTCAGAGGCACAGTCGGACGCACTGTCAAAGAAGGCTTGGATGACTGAAGAGGTGGCTTTGGACTAGTTGGTGTACTAGAGGAACTCTTGGACCGTACACTGGCCTCTGGTTTGACTTCACTTTTGGCACTTTTTTCTGGGGATGAGTTGGTAGAATCCCCTCTCGTCATAGGGAATTTACTTCCTGCAAAAGTTATTCATAAATACATTCTTTACTCAAAATAATTCTGTTAAACCTTAACCAAGGTAGACATGAGACAAAGGAAATGAACGTGTAAGCAAATATTGTCTGGCATACATTGTGAAGTAGAACATATTTTAATAATAATTTGCTCAACCCATTTGGGCACACAAGCTGACAAACTCTACACTCATCAAGCCTCCCTGCAATCCTGACACGTTTCAAATATTTTTTTTCCTCATAGAGACTTTGTTTACACTATAAGGAAGACAAGACACATTTTTAACTTGCCGTGTATATTCTACAATTGAATCCACATAATGCGAACATCACGTCACTAAACTTACAATTTCAGAGTGATCATAGGATATGTCAGCCAAAAACAAATGAAAACCTGTATTCAAAGGGTATGAGGTGCAATCCCTATACTGGACCCCACAGGCCTAAGTGCCACAAGGACCTAGGGACTCCAAAACTATGAAAAAAATATATGTATAAGTAAAGAGTGTACAGACACAATCAAAACTGTGGGGCAGATCCACAAAGCGAGTACGCCGGCGTATCTACTGATACGCCGGCGTACTTTTAAATTTCCTGCGTCGTTTCTTTGTTTTGAATCCTCAAAACAAGATACGACGGCATCTGGGTTAGATCCGACAGGCGTACGCCTTCGGATCTAAGATGCAATTCTTCGGCGTCCGCTGGGTGGCGTTCCCGTCGTAATCTGCGTCGAGTATGCAAATTAGCTATTTCCGACGATCCGCGAACGTACGAGCGGCCGTCGCATTCTTTTACGTTGCCTCTAGTCGGCTTTTTCCGGTGTATAGTTAAAGCTGCTGTTTGGTGGCGTATAGTTAAATCTGCTATGTTAAGTATGGCCGTCGTTCCCGCGTTTAATTTGATTTTTTTTTTTTCGTTTGCGCAAGTCGTCCGTGAATCGGGATGGACGTAATTTAGGTCCACGTGAAAACAAGGACGTCCTTGCGACATCATTTAGCGCAATGCACGGCGGGAAATTTAGGGACGGCGCATGCGCAGTTCGTTCGGCGCAGGGACGCGCTTCATTTCGTTACGCGGCGAGAGATACACTATGCCGCCGTAACTTACGGCGCAAATTCTTCCAGGATTCAAACCAAAAAAAGTAAGTTACGGCGGCGTAGCGTATCTCAGATACGCTGCGCCGGGGCAGATCTTTGTGAATCTGCCCCTGTATCTGTAAGCACCGAAACTAAATACTCCACCCCCAGAGAAAAACACATGCACAAACCTCCATCAATAGAGTTGCCAAAACACATAATTACAATAGCCCATCAAAACAGTAAAAAAAAAAGTCTATATTCAAATTACAGTGGAACCTCAAATTACGAGCATAATCCATTCCAGGAGAATGCTTGTAATCCAAAGTACTCGCATATCAAAGCGAGTTTCCCCATTGAAGTCATTGGAAATGAAAATAATTAGTTCCACATTGACTTCAATGGAGAGCCTCGGAAACAGCCGGAAAGGCCCAAGGACAGTTCGGCTGACCTCGGCAAACCTTGGAAAGGCTCGGGAATATAGTATTTCTAATGCCGCGTACACACCATCACTTTATGTGATGAAAAAAAACGACGTTTTTAAAAACGTCAATTTAAATGACCCATTGTTTTCTGTCTTGTTGTTTTATGTCTTGTGAAAAACGCCAAAAAAAAATTGAAGCATGCTTCAATTTTTTGTGTCGATTTTCAAAACGTCGTTTTCAAAACGTCGTTAAATTTACCGTGTGTAGCAAAAAACGATGTTTAAAACAACGTTTTTAAACCCGCGCATGCCCAGAAGCTAATTATGAAGCGAGCTTCAATGGAAAAAAGTGGTGAACGTAACCTCGCTTTGCTAGAGCATTGTGAAAAAACGATGGTGTGTAGGCAACGTCGTTTTTGAAAATTGAAGTTTCAAAAATGTTGTTTTTTACTTCACAGAAAATGTCGTTTTTTTTTCATCACATAAAGTGATGGTGTGTACGCGGCATTAGTCTTTACGAATGGCTCCGGCGCCCCCTCCCCCACCTCAGGCCAAATGCGGTATTGCACACCGCTTTGGCCTGAATCCTGCTCGTATTATGACACAACACTCGCAAACCGAGTTAGGTTTTTTCAAGAAACAGTGCTCGTATTGCGAAACGCTTGTTAACCACGTTTCTCGCAATCCGAGGTTCCACTGTATTCTATAACTAATGGGTACATACTACAAAAAATAAATAAAAATAAAATATTAGTAAAGACATGTAAATGTTCAAAAATACCTCCAAGGTCTGGGGTTAGAGATAAGAAGTGTTCTTATATTAAAGGGACACTGTTCTCCTCAAATAATGATCTACAATAGAGCAAAAAATATATACATCTGGGGATGGAGTATTTTATTTCATTGTTTACACATACAGTTTGATTGGTGGCTTGTCAGGTTTTCCCTTGTTTTTGGCTGATATACCTTATAGTCGCTCTGGAGTTGTAAGTTTAATGACGCAATATTCACATTGTATGGGTAAAATTATAGAATATTCACTTTGTCATGTATTCCTTATAGTGTGAAGGCTCTTCTCCCCCGAGAAAGAAAATAAATTCAAAACGCGTCAGGGGCAAAGGATGTTTTTATATAAATCTGTATGCACACCTCGTTTTAAATCTGTGATATCAAAATAACTTTTTATATAAATTGTGTACGCATATGAGGAATGCATAAAAAGTCACAGGCTAGCTTTTGTGTTAAAAAAAAAATCTAAATGTACAACTTTAAATCATAAATTCTTGTATAAGTAATAATGTGATGAGTAATGCTAATCAGTTTAAATGTTCACCAACTGATCAGTGCATCTGACATTGCACAAGCACTTGAATACACATGCACCAATTTTCCCAGTTCATGGTAGAACAGATGAAAGATAAATTCCAGTTGGAAGAATTCGTGATATGTGTGATTTGCTGCAGATCAAGTCAACTAGTACATGCAAATTCATGAGAGTCGGTGAATCCCAGTTTGCCTGTTCAATATCAGATTTTCAATTTTTGGAGACAATATTGTAATTTGGTATATCAGAGACTAATAGTAGGAACTGACAGTTCGCTGTGCATGTTCGTATTTTCAGCTGTGGAAAATCAATAGAATCAAACAAACCTGTTCCACTTCCTTCTGATTTCTCCACATCTATAGAGTTTTTGGTATCGCTACCAAGTTTCTGTAAAACAAAAATGTACAAATTACATAAACTTGGATTATCATGTAGTCGCTGCCAACGTTGGGGCACATTTGTACCGAATACTGGGTCCAGTTGTGATATAATCATCAAGTTTCTTGCCTTGTACCTGACAAATATACATACAAGCATAGCATGACCAGTGTTAGTCTGGTATTATGAAGTATGTATGCAATATCAGGCAATAAAAATGGCACTTAGCAGAAGGTTTGCCATGTAAAAATCAACATATGGCATCAGAACCTGCAGACATCGTCCTGCACTGAATATATCCACTTCAAGACCACAATGCGTATATATACACGTTACGTCTTTGAAGTAGTTTACCGGGGTTATGGCTGAAGCCATCAGCCATAACCCAGTATTTTTTTTTTTAAACTGGCGATTCTTTTTTTTCATAAAAGTGTTCCCAGTGGCTGATTAGCCGCTGGATTGGTTTTAGAAGCAGTGGGAGGGGCCAAGAAACGATCTGACGATTTGCGCGACTGGCCATAGGTGAAGAGAGGACAGATCGCCTGATCACCTTTATGACCTAGGAGGAGCAATGTCATGACATCACTTCCGGTCAAAGGTGAAAGTAAACAATTTTTTAACCCCTTCCCACCCTATACCTGAATAATGGCTACAGTGTGTGCTTACTTTACTGGGAGGGTGCCTATTGACGGCCTCCCGTGATTGAGCTTTCCTGTGCCATGATGGCAGCGCGTTCTGTAATTGCCGAGTACTTGGAACTCAGCTGATCACAGATCAGGGTAAAGGGCCAATCAAAGCAGCCCTTTACCACACGATCAACTGTGTTCGATGACAGTAAATCACAGATGTCAACACAAACCAGTTATCGGCTTTTCTTTCCTCACGCTGACAGCGTGAAGAGAGAAGGATAGATCGTAACCGGCTTTTGTTAAAGGGACATCGACACTGATAATAGGTGCCTCCTCATCAGTGTCACCTATCAGTGCTGCCTATTACTGCTGCCTATCAGTGCCCAATCAGTACTGCCTCATCAGAGCACATCAGTGAAGGAGAAAAATTACCTGTTTGCAAAAAATTTTAATAAACTATAAAACAATTTGTTTTATTATTTTGGTATTTTTTTGTTTAGCAAAAATTAAATACCACCAAAAGAAAGCTTTATTGTGTGAAAAAATGTAATATGGGTTCAGTGTGACAGTGTTGAAAGCTACATATTGGCCTGTGCAGAAAGGGGGTAAAAGTGCCCAGTAGGCAGGTGGTTAATGCATAAGAGCAATGTTTTTTTTTTTTCTGATCTTTTGCTTTCAAAAAGGTAAAAGGAGACATTTGGGGTCATATAGACCCCAGATCTCTCTATAAAGAAGACCTGTCATCCCTTATTTCTATCACAAGGGATGTTTACATTTCTTGTAATAAGAATAAAATAATTAAAAAGGGACAGTGTAAAATAAATAAGGAATTTTTTTTTGAAAAAAACGCACCCATCCCGTGCTTGCCCGCAGAAGAAAACGCATACGCAAGTCAAGCCCACATATGTAAATGCTGTTCACATCACACATGCGAGGTATTGCTACAAACGTTATAGTGAGATTTTTAGTAATGTAATGGAGATTTTTTAGGTATCATAGTTTATCGCCATTCCACGAGCGTGTGCAATTTTAAAGCGTGACATGTTAGGTATCTATTTACTTGCCATAACATCATATTTTATATCGTACCAAAAATTGGGTTATATATTGTGTTTTTTGCATTAGAATCTATTCCAAAAATTGGGTTTGAAAAACTACTGCACAAATACTGTGTGACATAAAAAATTGCAAAGACTGCCATTTTATTCTCTAGGGTCTCTTGAGATTATATATATATATATATATATATATATATATATATATATATATATATATATATATAATGTTTGGGTGTTCTATGTAATTTTCTAGCACAAAATACAGATTTTTAATTGTAAACAAAAAGTAAACAATGTAAACAAAAAGTGCCAGAAAAGGACTGGTCCTGTGGATATTCTGGCCTATACAGTGTGATTACTGTCAGCACGCTTGGCCCAGCAAAATGTATTTCTAATCAAATCAACAGCAGACGTTCTGTAAATAATTGTTCAATTGATCTATGTTAACATGTTCAATTTTTTTGGTGAAAACACCCAAATATTCCTCCCATGAAAGGGGTTTTAGTTTGATGTCCCTACCACAATTGCACACTCTAAGCGTGTGATACACAGCCAAACATATAAGCTATAAGCGGGTACAATCCCTTGTTTAAATTAGAAAAAAAATCTTGTCGGTCTTAAAAAAGCCTGGAATTTTGAGTCTTGTGAAATCAGGTTGGCAGGCAAGGACCCAAACGTGGGCACTGATCTACTGTGTATGTAGCTATAAACAAAAAAAGTGCTATGGCATATGACTCCATTTTGCAAGGTCAGCTAAAGGGTGTCTCCTTTGAAGAAGACCTTCATTTAAATCATTCCGAGTGGATGACCTTGACAGATGAAATGTTGTTGTTGGAGGCAAGCAGCTTGCTATGGTCCTGTGATCACTTGTAATACATTCCCTGATAACGAAGCAACAAGAAGCTGCACTTTGCAGAACACTAGATGGCGACAGAGAACTTAAAAACCTTCACTGCTGCCTCTCTAATTAGAGTTTATTGCCTTGCAGCACCAGATGTTATTTCAGCAGCAGCCATCCCATCTCACTATCTGCATCCTCTATGAATTATTAATTGATGTAGTTAAGTTCTAGACTTTAATTCACTTGTACATGTAGGCTTTTAATACAATGATGATCAGACAGGCAGGCACGTCACCCAACAAAAAAACATGATAATGAAAAATAATTTAATTCCCAGCAGGTACCAAGGAGACAGAGATGGTGGCGGTTGATAACGACTAAATCTTTCAAGATGAAAATAAAGCAATGTGATAATAAGAACACAGCAGATAAATGCTCAATAGGAATCCTGCAATGGTCTATTAAAGCTCTGGGTGCAAGCAGATGCATATACCTCCATCAACCTCTTCTTATGAAATACATTTACTGTATTTATTGGCGTATAACACTCACTTTTTTACCCTGAAAATAGAGGGTAAACTGTGCCTGCGTGTTATACGCAGAGGGCTGTGGAAAGTTTTTTTCCTGAAACTTCCCTCCTAAAGTTAGGGTGCGTGTTATACGCCGATAAATACGGTACATATCAGACATTTGTCCATCTAGTTCTTCCAACCCAGCAAGTTCAGACAGGTTAAATTGAGCTCAGCCCCTTTCACACAGGCGCCCCCGCTATGTGGAATTCGCTTGCTCGGCGCGGGATTTCTCTGCTGATACCCGCTGATCAGGCGGATGATAGGTCCGTGGTCGCTGTGCTATGCAGAGCGGACACAGTGCTGCTCTCCTCTATGGGGCATTTAGATGGAATTGGACCACCATCCATCTGTTTTTGGTGGACAGGATCAGATAGCGGCAGGTGTCAGCAGACATGTGTTTTCTGACATCTGCAGCTCCATAGAGGACAATGTAGGGTCCAATCAGGTCCGCCTAAAAAACTGACAGTCAGACCTGACTGGACAGCCAGTCCAGTCAAGGGGCCAAGTAATATGGTCAATCCGCACATTTAGGACCAAGTGACATCTTCTCCTGATAACACTACTTCCCCTACCTTCCTTATACATGCAAGACACACACACACACACACACACACACACACACACACACACACACACACACACACACCTGGCTTGTGATACTTTGCCACGTTTTCCCAACTCTCTAGTTGCCTGCCAGAACCATTAGAAATACCTGGGTACAATCCTGGTATAGTGGGGCATTGATCCTTGCACCTTTTTCCCATAGGACAGTGCTCAGTGCTTTAGTGACCAATTAGCATGCCTGTGTACTGTCATTTGGGACCAGAAAGGACGTCATTAACCATGCACAAAATATTTATCAGTAGGAGGGAGTAGGACTACCAAGAGAACCTGTCACTTTGACCAGGATTGGAATTGGAGTACAATGCCCTGTGACATCAAAGAGACACTATTAAAAACAGGGCTGTGGAGTCGGTAGATAAATGTTCCGACTCCGACTCCTCAGTTTTATGTACTTCCGACTCCGACTCCTCTGTATTAATATGCAAATGTATTTTATACATTCCTTGAGGGAAAGAACACAACCTACCACAGGACTACTGGCTGGGAAGCCACCAGTCTACTGTATTGCACAGTTTAAGCAAAAGACAAACACAATGAAAACAATCAAGTGGCTGGATAGTAGCAGCAGGCATAAACATCAGGAACAGGATTTTTACCAGTTCAAAAATACAAACCACATTATTTGGTTGTTTTAGAACAAAAACAAAGCTTATCTATAATGAACCAAAAACAAAATCTGTAAAACCTAGAAATGGTTTATATTAATCTTGAAATGTAGTTATAGGCTTAGCAAATGCAAATAAATGCAATGTAGAGTTCTAAGGAAGAGAATTGCCTCTGCCAGATCCTCTTTCATAGAGGCTCTTAAAGCGGAGTTCCGGCCACAATTTCACTTTTTAAATATAAATACCCCTGTAATACACAAGCTTAATGTATTCTAGTAAAGTTAGTCTGTAAACTAAGGTCCGTTTTGTTAGGTTGTTACAGCATTTAGACACTTTATAAAATAGAAATTGACTGGGGCCATCTTAAGTGTAGGCATCATGAAGCCAGACTGTATGACTTCCTGGATTTCAGCCTTGCAGATCTAGCACATGCTCAGTGCTGCACAAGCAGTGTCAGATCAGGTTTCAGCACCTGTGCTGTCCAAGTCACATGATTCTTTGAGACTGGGGATTGCACAGACTCCTGGAAAGTTACACCCACTACATTCCCAGGAGTCTGTGCGGTGTAGGTTAGGAAGCATTAAGCACCTAGGTGCAGGAAGTGGGAAGATTAACTATTCTACCTAGCAACAACACTTTGAAGGCATCTAAAAAAAAATTTTTTTTTCGTAAAGGACTAATGACATTTTTTTAAAACTACTGATGTAATGTTATATTTATGGGTGGAACTCCACTTTAAGTCAGGCTTTATTATTTTTAGGGCTGAAAATAATCTTAGAGAGGTAGTTGGGCTGCTGCTTTCTCCTTTGTGTGCTTATCTGCTGCTGAAGATCAGGCAGTGGGAGGATCCAGGAAGGGGCATTTATTCTAAAACATGATTTTCCTAGGAGAATCCCATAGTCATGTTTAAAGTTTAAGCTAACAATCGGACTTTACAAGTTTTTATAGCCTTAGCTAAATGACAGCAGTTTTTCCAATGGTTTACAGCTTCAGTCTTGAACTATTGGCCCTCCATTCCCTTCACTTATACAAGTGTCTCACTCTCTAGTCCTGCAAAAAACATATTTATTTAATCCCTTATTAGTGAGAGGCTAGGTTACACATGGACGCTGCGTTCCCTGTAAAAGCAGAACACAACACTATGGAAAGTATAAGTATTGCAGCTCCTAATTGTGCGTTGCGTGCCATATAGGGAAGCACATGAAAAGCATGCTTCTTCACGGTCACTTAACGTGTTTGTTTTGCGGTTACGTGAGGCACTGCATGCATTGGTCTTTATTCTTACAGTAGCGGAGTCATTAATTATAACTTTTTGTGAATTGGGACATTTAAACTTGCTTTTTTTTTTTTAAATTCCAATCTAAATTTAGTAGGAGTCGGAGTCGGAGTCGGTGCATTGTTTGCCGACTCCGACTCCAGGTACCCAAAATTTCCCCCGACTCCGACTCCACAGCCCTGATTAAAAATGTAACAAACATAAAGTACTAGTTTTCCCCAATTTGGGGGGAAAAGTGGAATTACACTTTAAAGTAGTTGTAGACCCTTACATATACCCAGTGAAGGACCTAGGTAATACACAGATATGAAATAAAAGCTCCCACATAAGTTGCACCTGTCTATCGGCAGTCCTCTCTTCTCTACACCTGTGCTGAATTTATAAGCGTGTCTGATAGTTCCAAAAAAAAAAAAGGCGTAGGGAGCTGAAATTACGCTCAGTGAGGAGAGCTCTGAGAGCTGATTGGAGAAAAGGGACACACACCCTTTTCACACCGCTCACAGGAACAGGACTGAGGCTGCCAAACTGCTGGAGGTCCCTCCCATGTCACCATTTTTCTCTTGTTATCAGGAAAACTTGTCAGAAGTGATTTATGTTGATAGCAGAGGAATAAAGCATCAGACAGAAATGACACTTAGTGCTCTTAAGACAAGTGCACACTATAGTGGGATATGCTTTCTTCATATTTCATGTCTGAGGTTTATACAACCACTTTAAGGCTAAATTCAATCCAAGTTTGATTTATTGCAATGACAAACCTGGCACTATTACTTTCATATAAGGATCATTCAGATCCTTTGTTTTTGTTTCCTGTACACTATACACTAGTGTTAAACCCTGATCCAAGACTCTATGATCAGAAAGGGACTTAGCCAAACCTTGATGTATAAATGCATGTAGCGCCCCCTTACTTTCAGTATGGGCACTACGCTAAAGTTAGTGGGGAATAGGAGAGTTACCTTGCTCCCATTCACTATTTGTTCAAATTGTGGGACTTCTGTCATTCCAGAAATGTCCACTGGGTCAGTCTGTGGTCCAGGGATGCAATGTCATCCCTGGCCAGCAGTTGGCGCCAGAGGGGTTCTGGCAGAGTAAGTTTCTCCAGCAGCCAATCAGAGGAGTTTTTCCCTCAAGGGGCGTGCTGGAGAGGAGTATATCTGTGACAGGTGTCATGTGTGACCTGTATACCTGTGACAGGTGTTCTAAAATCTTCGTGGGGTCCCGGTTCCAGATGTGGCATCCACCTTCAGGGTGCGCACATCCATGGACCCCGCCGGTGTGGCCCACCTGGCCATGATTGCAGACTACATGGGACCTCACCCGGAGGCACCAGGGGACCCCAGCGACTTGCTGGGTTCCCGATTCTACTGAAAGGATCCCAGGCTGGGTGCCGTTCGATTGGGGAGTCTGTTTGAGGAGGACCCGGAGGCAGGTCGTCCAACAGAGCCTGAACAAACCAATTGGGGATCCGGTGACCAGAGTACTGACAGGTATGTTTGCTGTCATCTGGTGACCGATGCAGAAATCTACTGGGAGGATTCGCTCCATCTATCTATCTAGCTCAGTTATTGTAATTGGCCTGTGGCAGAGGCCCGAGCCGGGTCTGCGGGAGAGGCCTGTTCCTCCCAGACGTCTCGGCTGCCAGGCCTGTAAAAAAGGGTCTGTCCGGGGGCACTTTACCCACTCAGTTGGAGTGGCGACGAGTTACTAATTGGTACTACGCAGAGCAGTACTGACTGCTCTATTCGATATCCAGGCCTGATACTGAAAGGTTCTTCCTCTCTTTCTATTCATCAACTTTGTCCTTCCCAATTGATGTTGATGTTGGCCTGGAAAATAAAGCATTGGAAAAAACCTTTATTCACTGTCTGGACCTCCGCTCATTGTTTGTCTCTGCAATTGCACCCCTAGACAACGCCAGGGTAACTTAAATAGGTCGATCCCAAATCAATCAGCGGCTCCTTCTGGGGTAGCGCTACATGTATATTCTATGTTTGTTGGGCAACAACTTTAATTATACATTACTTGGAATAATACTCCATTAATATTCTTTAATAATGCAACTCTGTTGAGAGAAATAAATTGTGAACCAATGTATTTAATCTGTCCTTCAATTTGTTGTTCTATTCTGTGCAGTAGTAAAATACCTGTTTTTATAACTACACACAATACTGTATTTGGTTGAAAAAAAAAATCTATAGTACATTCTCAGCAGGAGGCATGCCATTTCAAAAAATGACAGTTGGATGGGAGGAATTTATGCTCTATTATCCGCAGATGCTCCACAATACAATATGCATTGCTATTAGCTGTCCAAGCAAACGCATGATCATTGCTAAGCTTTGTTATTACTTGCACTTGGATAAAATAAGAACAAGAATACATTTTAAGGCTCCTTTGATACTTACAGGAATTGGCATCCAACTTGTGAGACCCCAAGTCACAGGACAAGAAAAATTCAATGTACCGTATTTATCGGCGTATAACACGCACCCTAACTTTAATAGGGAAGTTTCAGGAAAAAAATGTTCCACAGCCTCCTGCGTATAACACGCAGGCACAGTTTACCCTCTATTTTCAGGGTAAAAAAGTGAGTGTTATACGCCAATAAATACAGTATTTCTATGAGAGCCATTCCTACTGACACTACACAAGTCGCTGGATCTTTAGAAAAGGTTCCTGCGCTACTTTGGTCTGAATTTTGATGTGATTTTGGTCCAGAAAACAAAGTCAGATCAAGGTTGCATCAAAAGTCGCATCACAGTCACACTGTAAAGTCGCAATGCAACTCTCACGAGCGCCCGGTTTTTGAAGAACATACTGTATACTAAAAATGAATGCCTCCAATGCCCCGTACACACCATCACTTTATGTGATGAAAAAAAACGACGTTTTTAAAAACGTCACTTTAATTGACCGTGTGTGGGGGAAAACGTCGTTTTATGTCTTGTAAAAAACTACCAAAAAAAATTGAAGCATGCTTCAATTTTATGTGTCGTTTTTCAAAACGTCGTTTTTTACTTCACAGAAATTGACCATGTGTAGCAAAAAACGTTGTTTAAAAAGACGTTTTTACACCCGTGCATGCCCAGAAGCTAGTTATGAAGCAAGCTTCAATGGAAAAACGTGGTGGAACGTAACCTCGCTTTGCTAGAACATTGTGAGAAAAACGATGGTGTGTAGGCAACTTCGTCTTTGAAAATTGAAGTTTCAAAAAAGTCGTTTTTTACTTCACAGAAAATGTCGTTTTTTTCATCACATAAAGTGATGGTGTTTATGCGGCATTAAAGCACCTACCTTATTTGCGGCTCTTCTTTCCTGCTTGGCTTTCATCTCTGCTAGCAACCCGCTCCCCATCACTTGCACTCCATATCTCCTTCCACTTTGTGGACTGCTTTTGCTATCGGCCCGCTCGGTTTTAGGGACTTCATCGATTTGTAGAATTTCCTCCATAGAGTCTGGGGTTTTTAGCTCCTCTGACCTCTCTGTACTGCTGCTTGGACCACTACTTGCAGCACTTGCGCTTGAACTCACTGCTCCATTGGTGTCAGTTACTTTCTCTTTCTCTTTTCTGCCACTGTCAGGAGCAGGGCTTTTGACAGACGGTCTAGGAGACAGGGGCTCTTCAGACACAATAACAGTTTGCGGACGCTCAGACTTGGACCTAGATTTAATTAAATTGAGAAAGCCACTCTTCCTGGACTCTCTCCTCTTCTTTTCATCGCCTTCACTGCTGTCGTCTGCACCTTTGAAAGAGTGTTTCCTATGAAAGGATAGATAAAAATCATTAGGAAGGTCAATGTCGGATGGACAATTCTGCCGCTAGAGACAAATTGCCAGCAGCAGGATCACGAAAGAGGTTGCCTGTGTGTCCCTATGGAATCGCCCCCTCGGTAGCCAGATGCAGTGATAAGTTACTCCGTTGCTGACTCGAACGCTGCTAAATCTTTACAGCTAGCAATGGAGCGACAGCTTGCTGATTCAGCTAGAGTGAGCGATTGCATAGGGACAAACGCGCAGCCTCCTAGCGATTTGCCGCCGATTGTGGCAATTTGTCAGCAGCATGATCTCTAGAAGCAGTGTCGCACATCTGACAGAATAAGATGTTAGAAGCAGACATGATGTTTGAGAATCAATAACTTAACATAAAACATCAGGCTTGTTTTAAAGCTTTTTTACGGCTTGTTAACCACTTAAAGGAGTTGTAAAGGAAAATGTTTTTTCACCTTAATGCAATCTATGCATTAAGGTGAAAAAACATCTGATGCTGCTGCACCCCCCTCCCCCCCCCCCCGAGCCCCCGTTATACTTACCTGACCCCTCGAAAGTCCCGATATCCTCTCCGCCGCTCAGCCTGGCCGCTGATTGGCTAGAGCGGATGGATTGAGAGCAGCGCAGCCATTGGCTGGTGCTGCTGTCAATCACATCCAGTGACGAGGGGCGGGGCAGAGTGATACAGTGAGCGGCTATGGCCGCTCGCTGTATTACGGGAGCGCGCCCGCAATTACCATGCTCTCGCATTACTGTGGTGGCTAATTGCGGAGAGGACCAGAGACCACCGCCAAGGGACCCCAAAAGACATGGATCGGGGCCACTCTGTGCAAAACGAACTGCACAGTGGAGGTAAGTATAACATGGTTGTTATTTTAAGAAAAAAAACATTTCCTTTAGTAACCCTTTAAGGACCGAGCCTCTTTTTGAGATTCGGTGTTTACCAGTTAAAAACATTTTTTTTTGCTAGAAAATTACTTGGAACCCCCAAACATTATATATTTTTTTCCCAACATCCTGAAGAATAAAATGGCCATCATTGCAATACTTTCTGTCACACTGTATTTGTGCAGCGGTTTTACAAGCGCAATTTTTGGGGAAATTTTTTTTAATTAAAAAATAAAACAGTAAAATTAGCACAATTATTTTTTTATATTGTGAAAGATGATATTACGCCAAGTAAATTGATACCAAACATGTCACGCTTCAAAACTGTGCCTGTTCGTGGAATGGCGACAAACTTTTACCCCTTAGAAATCTCCATAGGTGACGTTTAAGGTTGCATGTTTGGAGTTACTGAGGAGATCTAGGGCTAGAATTGCTCTTGCTCGAATGATCGCGGCGATACCTCACGTGTGGTTTGAACACAATTTTCATATGTGGGCACTGTTCTTTTTTTAAAAGAAAAAAAAATTGACACTTTTATTCCCATTACAAAGAATGTAAACTTCCCTTGTAATAAAAAAAAAAAGCATGACAGGACCTCTTAAATATGAGATATGGGGTAAAAGACAACAACTCAGTTCTCATATTTACACGAAAATGCAATAATAATAAAAAATAAAATTAAATAACATTTTTTTAAAAAAATGTCTCTTTAACCCCTTCCATACAGGGCATTTTCACCCCCGTCCTGCCCAGACCAATTTTTAGTTTTCAGCGCTGTCTCACTTTGAATGACAATTGCGTGGTCATGCAACACTGTAACCAAACTAAGGGCCAGATTCACGTAGAATCGCGGCGGCGTAACGTATCGTAGATACGTAACACCGCCGCAAGTTTTCATCGCAAGTGCCTGATTCACAAAGCACTTGCGTGAAAACTTCCGCCGGCGGCCTCCAGCGTAAGCCAGCGTAATTCAAAGGGGCGTGTGCCATTTAAATTAGGCGCGCTCCCGCGCCGGATCTACTGCGCATGCTCCCTTTTGAATTTCCCGCCGTGCTTTGCTGGAAGTGACGTCATTTTTTCGAACGGCGACGTGCGTAGCGTACTTCCGTATTCCCGGACGTCTTACGCAAGAAGGAAAATTTTTTACATTTCGACGCGGGAACGACGGCCATACATTATACAGCACATACGTGTGCTGTGTAAAGTTAGGGCACCTAAAACGACGACTAACTTTGCGACGGGAAACTAGACTAGCAGCGACGAAACGAATGCGAAAAACCGTCGTGGATCGCCGTAACTACCAATTTGCATACCCGACGCTGGTTTACGACGCAAACTCCCCCCAGCGGCGGCCGCGGTATTGCATCCTAAGATCCGACAGTGTAAAACAATTACACCTGTCGGATCTAAGGGATATCTATGCGTAACTGATTCTATGAATCAGTCGCATAGATACTCTGAGAGATACGACGGAGTATCTGAGATACTCCGTCGTATCTCCGCTGTTAATCTGGCCCAAAATCTTTATGTTTTTTTCCCCCCCACAAATAGAGCTTTCGTTTGGTGGTATTTGATCATCTCTGCGGTTTTTATTTTTTGCGCTATAAACAAAAGAACAGCGAGAATTTAAAAAAAAAAACACAATATTTTTTACTTTTTGATTTAATAAATATCAAATTTAAAAAAAAAAAAAAAAAAAATTCCCCTCAGTTTAGGCCGATACGTATTCTTCTACATATTTTTGGTAAAAAAAAACAAAAAACGCAATAATCGTATATTGATTGGTTTGCGCAAAAGTTATAGCGTCTACAAAATAGGTGATAGATTTCTGGCATTTTTATTATATAATTTTTTTTACTAGTATTGGCGGCGATTTGCGATTTTTTATTGTGACCGTGACATTGCAGCGAACACTTTTTTGGGACCATTCACATTTATACAGCGATTAGTGCTATAAATATGCATTGATTACTGTGTAAATGTGACTGGCAGAGAAGGGGTTAACCACTAGGGGGCGCTAAAGGGGTTAATATGTTCCCTAAGGTGTGTTCTAACTGTAGGGGGGAAGGGACTCACAAGGGGAGGAGACCGATGTGTGTTCCTCTGTACTACACACACAGATCCACACTCCTGCCGTGATCACCGCCAATTACGATCGGTGACACGGGCGCACGCACACTGCCGCCGGCGGCGTGTGCCCTAGATCGCCGGGAACACAGGACGTCACATGACATCCACCTGGATCGAGGGAGGGTTCCTGCCGGCATCATTTTACAATGCGCCGGTAGGGAAGGGGTTAAGAGCTATGGGCGGAAGTGACGTTTTGATGTCAGTTCTGCCCTGCAATGGTATGGAGCTGGGTGGGGCCATCTTCCCCTCAATTGTCTCCATACCAAGCCAGGGAAGAGGACCTGATCGTCTCCGGTAAGCGGCGCAGGGCACCGGAGAGACGGGACCACTTTTACCTGAAACCAGATGGCTCACTGAAGAAGGAGGGGTTATAGTAGCTAGCTGCTGCCATAAAAACTATATTTCTCACATTCTCAAGAGCTGTTTTTGACAGCTCAGTCCCTGTGCTGGGAATGGGCTCTCTGCACAGAAACAGCAACTGCCCAGTGACGTATATGTGCGACAAGTAGGCGATAAAGCCCACTCCTTTGCCGCCACACATTTGCGTCCTGCAGAGTTAATAATAGGTTAAAGACCTTCTGTAACACCTGGCAAACAGATTCAAACTTCCCAGGCAAATCTAATGCCGATTGCTGGATTCATCACAAAAAAAATTGTTTTTCGGGGGGTGGGCATTACATTTATCCAAGAGGCCAGAAATGGAATGTTGTGAAGGACTGAAAATTCTGCTCAATATCAATTTTGGAGCTGGGAAGGTCCGTAAGTACATAAACATAAAGAAAACAAAAACCTGGTGCTAGAAATAATATGTACAACTCCTCATGAAATATGTCTCTTTCAGACCTCTTTCTTCAGGCAATTGCAGGGTAGTAAAAATGAAAGACTGAGCCATGGTTTACTGCCCACCAGCCACCCACTCACCCAAACTGTAAAGTAACAGTCAGATGGGGATGTTCACATGCCACGGCTGCTGCATTTTTAGCTCAGGGTGCAGAGTTTGACAAGCAGCACTCACCCACTGTTGCAGTACTGTGTAGTGG
This sequence comes from Rana temporaria, assembly GCF_905171775.1. Lineage (NCBI taxonomy): Eukaryota > Metazoa > Chordata > Amphibia > Anura > Ranidae > Rana > Rana temporaria. Next base: position 266,982,293 of record NC_053493.1, on the reverse strand, counting down.
TAGTGCAGCATTATAGGGTTAATCAGGTGGTAAGGAGACGATATAACACCCCCTCGCTGCCTGTTAAATGCCCTCTGAAAAGCACTGTGACTGGAAGGAGACAGCCTGAGGTTGGTACAGCGGGGATTTCTGGGGATCTTGACCTGGTGTGAAGAACAGGTACATGGCTCCTGGTGTTTGCATTGTCCAGGCACAAACACAGGAAGAAATTGACAAGGATAGTAGAGTGTTGGGAGAGCTTCAGGACAACTAGACAATGCCCTCCTGCCAGAACCGAGCCTCCCTACTGTACCGATCAGCTCCTCAGGCCATCTTCTTCCAGTTCTTGCAGATCTCCACATGGACACATCAGCTTTCTCAGTGAGGCTCAGAGAGGCATGGCAACAGTGGAGGCAACGAGCGCCAGATAGCCAAAGAGCCGGATGTGGCCCTGGGACTCAGTGGCGGCCTGTCTATTAGGGGCACAGGGGCACCACCCCCTATCCATGCATCCGGCCCCCTAATCTACATGCAGGGCACCAGACGCATGGATTCCAATGGGGTTTTACTATTTACTATTAGAAGCTCCAATAGGCTTCAAAATTGGATGGACTTGGGGCACCTGAGCTCACCCAGTTGTGTGACAATAGCAATTGAAAATTCACTTATTTCACACTGATTTTTCTCCTGGCCAATCAAGAAGCGGGTCTTGAGACCCGTCACCTGATTGGATAAAAGGACAGGCAATTCTATTGGATGCCTAGGAGGAGGGGTGCTGCTGCCGGGGGGGGGACCCCCCCCAAAAAAAATTAAATAAATAAAAAAAACACACCAGCAGCCAATGCTAGGACTGCAAATTGCTTAAGTCTGCTGTAGTTCTTAGTAATAGAACATTGCTATACCAAACCGTACCTATCCAATTCAAACCCTGTAAAATCCTATCACAAATATAACCAATTTATACATATTCACATAACTGACCCCCCTGTAATGGCTTAGATTGACTATATACCCTATAGATATTGCGAGATGGGAGTATTTAAGCATCCTATTTGACAGGCTACTTGGTATAAGGAATGTGCACAACTGTTCCTTATGTAATCCCTAAACAATTAACTTCTCTTATTTAAACCATATTAGTCTGTTAAATACACCAGTAAACGTGTTTTGTTATATCTGTTAGATATGTGCAAAAAAACACCTCTTGATCCTACCAGAAATGCATTTTTGTCTCATGTCTGATGCGCTCTGTAGTGTAATCTGTTATTAAAAATTGGGATAGGACTACAGAACACCTCCCCTATACTATGGAGAAGAAGGGAGCAGAAGTTGTTCTGTAATCCTAGCTTTTTTCCTGCCCTTGGGTGACAGAACTGCTCCCCATAGATAGAGTACAATGAGTGTGCGTTGTCACTCAAGGACAGGAAATGTGTTATTGGCAGGATTACCAGTTGGAAATAAACAAAAAGTCTAACAAATGAAAAAGAATGCATATCTAAGAACTAGTAAGCAGCATATATATATATATACACACACACACACACACACACACACACACACAAACACACACACAAACACACACACACACACACACACACACACATTTTTTTATATAGTGCCAACCAGTCAATATAATTCATACCCATCCTTTTTTCGTTGCCTGATCCAGGAATACAATGGAAGGGTTTCCCTATCACAGCATCCCTACTTCACAAGTCTGTGGAGTGATAGTTTTGAATTTAATATGCAAAGCCACTGCTGGGAAAACCAGAAATCTCTAAAAGGCTGTTCTGCTATAATTATGGTCTATGAAGCCAATTATATTTTTAATCTTTTGGCAAACGTAAATGTTATTATGTGGATTTGATCCAGGAGGGCTTCTGCAGGAAGAAGCACGCTTACAATTCGTGAGCACCCATTAATTTACAGCCCTCTATAATATTTTACATTCTTTCAGGATTATTAAGAGCAGCAAGTCAGCGTGCATCATTGCCTGTATGTAGGACAAGTGGGCATTTTCTTCATGCCATCCACAGGGGGAACTACCCTACGCAAGACTCTCATGCCAACATCTTTCCTTCCTATACTATATAATGAAAAATATTCAATTAAGAGTCCATTCACACTTGTGCGACTTGTCGTGCGACTTTGGCCCCCAAATTTGCATGACCAATCGCACTCTGTTTCGCAATGATAACCATTCATATCTATGTGACTTCAAGTCGCAGTGACTTCAAAGTAGTTACTGCACTACTGGTACAACTTTCATGTGACTTGAGGTCCATGAAGCTACGGTAAAAAACATTTTTTTCATTGGTGACATTATTTTTTACATTCAGCTGTCAGTCATCAATTGTTAAGGATGTGGTGGCCAGGTTCCCGGCCCACTCCTTAGCAACCAGCTATTCTTCACACAGAATTTGTATTGATTTATTTTTAACTGTTTTGAATAGGAATAGTTCTGAAAATGTGGAATTTATTAGAAAGTTAAAAAAAATTAAAATCATTTTTTTCTGTTCTGCACATGCCTAGTGACTTTGTGGAGCACAAACAAAATGATCACATTGGTCAAAGTCATAACAAAGTGGCACTCGTCCAAAGTTGCATCAAAATTTCATCAAATGGCACGGTAAAGGCGCAATGGAAATCAGATGATTTTTAAGTCACACAAGTGTGAATGGACTTTGTTTCTTTATAATTCAAAAGAATAATTCTGGAAAACTGAGCAAATCAGCAAGAAAGGGATACAGGAAATAAACCAAAATATTGTAGCTTTTTAAGACACAAAAGCAGTGAATGGCTTTACTTAACTATGAAGTATACATTCTAACACAGCTACAAAACTGAAACAGATTTACATAAATATATTTAAGTTGAACTATGATCTTTGTAACGGTATGGCCCGTGGGACACAGAGGCTCTTGAAGGATGTGGGGTACTCCTGTTTCAGCTTCACCAATGACTCTTGTGTCTAGGGTCATCCTATGTCCACTAGGGGCATAGGATGACTGAGAAATTATATCTTGGATTACTTGAGATGGGACAGTAAGGGTAATTCACAATGTATTGCAGGATATCTTGAAATATTACAGGTGGTTAATTCTGAACACAACCGGTCAATAATAGTGTGATACATTCAATGTGGGGACACATACTGTTAAGATGTTAATCACCTCCAGCTACCTGGCTGTAGTGATAAAAGCTTGCTGCGATTGCATTCTATTGTCTATTGTGTTAATTAAGTCTGGCTCCTAAGATATTTCATTGTGCTATGCTAATTTACACTGTATTGTGTGAAAGTCTATTGATGATAATATGTGATGTGACTTAGCACCCTCTAAAGGTCAGACGTCTGACTTATGTTTACCAAAGGAATGTGTATTGAATAGAAGGTGAAAAGAGCCGGAGTCATGACATCTGCCATGTCAGATATAGCAATTAATTGCCAGAAAGTCTAAGATGTGGATTGAGGGGGACTCGTTAGCACCCATTGTGTGATGTTGTGGGTGGAGTGTGTCATTGTCCCTTTGATTACTGCAGCATGCTTTCAACTGTATAAAAAGAGCCCAAGTTTACCATTAAAGTGTCATTTGTTTGGAACCAGAGAACAGAGCTGTGTGTGTCTCGTTCTTCTGGGGGAAATCCAATGGGTCCTGTCTGCTGGATTGTGGTGTGTCGGAAGCTGTCGTGGGTTGGTGGAATGGAATATCGCAACGGCATTAACCCCTGACCGTTACAATCTTTATTGCAGAATTACATTGGTTCAGTTTGGCACAAAGTATACTGTTAGATTTTGAATTTATTACTATTTTAAGTGATAAAAGTTTCTTTCATCTCCATTGAAACATGTTAATTTTGAAGGTTGCTGAGGATAAGAGGAAGGTCATTTGCTGTACGTTACATCTATTTTTGAAGTTCTATGTCAGGACAATGGGTGGGGTTATGTTACTTAATATACACAAGCGGGTGTTACTTTTGAGACAGTAGCACCATCACCTTCCTTGGAGCGATGCTAAAAGTAAATATGCTTAGCTTAGCTTTAAGAACAGCATAAGAAACCATGTGGTTTGGCTAGCGAGTTAGGAAGAGGGTGGGGAAGTGACCCTTCACTATGGAAGGTCGGAGGAAGGGACCCGATACCTCATTCCTCCTTCTGAAGCAACCATCTTACCATGTGTTACCAGCTGTCATTATGTAAGCATTGTCTTTTGCTTGACTTTCTTGAAGAATAAACTCACACTTTTAAAGATAGCCGAAGTCTTGAATTTTGGGAACGAAATGCCTAGGAAGAAGACACTAATAGAAATGACAAGTGTCCTCTACATTCTTCATATACATATCACATAACTGAGGGGGATCGTATAATCACTGCAGTAGTTGGCGCTGCTACAGTAATAGCTGCAATCTTCCGGGTACCACTCATAATTCTGTGCGAGTGGTTTCTCCTCTGCACACAAGCCAAAAAGACTTGCTTACTCACTCAGCACTGTCCCCATTGGATTGGGGCATTTTTCTATTTTACATGAAAAAGTGGAGGGGCAAAGGATAACCATATTTTAACTTAAAACGTTTTATTTATGTATTTTTTTTGGAATATAGCAGGGGCTTAAAATCCCTGTTGCTTTTTTTCTTTGTTGTCTGTCTTGTTAGGTAGATTTCTCTTCAGTTTTTTTTTCAATACTCTCTAAAGTGAATGAAATTCTCTCTTAAAACAGAAAGTGGTGGAGTTCAAACACGCAGATTGCCAGAAATGTGCATCTAGATATTTTTATTTTACAGGGTGTGCCATTTCCAGCCACAATTTGTGTATTGATGCCCTCTGGCACTGTGCCCCATGCTGAGAGATCATTAACTTACGCTCCATTTTAGAACGAGCATGTTTCCCAGTGGTGTGATCACCATGACAGCCAATCATGGCGATTACAGGAGGCACAGAGAGAGACACACACAGTTGTGAGGCTATAAGGCTGGAGCTGTCACTGTATTTTACTGTGAGTAAGAAAAAATATAAATCAAGTTCTTAAAATTTGTGAATAAATTGGTGTAAAATTTCCAAAACTGCATTTTTAAAATAGGTTTCTCCACTTGTCAGCTTATTAAAATAAAAATAAACAGGAGTAGATTATTTTTTTAAACTATGCATCATACTAAAGCTTTTCTTGTGTTTAAAAAACAAATTCTAATTATTTAGGTAGTCAATTAGCCATAACGATATTGCCATGTTAACTAGCGCATACCGTTGCAGCTAGATTTAGTCCAGGCATCTAGAAGTCAATGACCTATGGTTAAAAAAGGGTTAAAATGAAGATCCCACATTTTTAAAGCATGCATATTACATCTTAGGGGACCTGGTAGAGATGCTACAAATGAAATCCTGCAGGGCAATTTAAAACATATTGGTTGCCTCAGATCAGGACCAATGGCGAAGATAAAAAGTCTGAACTGCCAGAGAATACAAATCATAATCTGGTACAGCAAGACTGTCAACTTGGATGTCAAGATTTGAAGACAAAAAAAAATACAAAATGCCAATTTATTTTGTGTTATAGCTACAGACTTAAGGGGAAACCCCATGTGACGTAGCATTAACCACTTCCTTACTGGGCACTTAAACCCCTTCCTGACCAGAGGACTTTTTGCGATTCGGCACTGCGTCGCTTTAACTGACAATTGCGCGGTCGTGCGACGTGGCTCGAAAACAAAATTAACGTCCTTTTTTCCCCACAAATAGAGCTTTCTTTTGGTGGTATTTGATCACCTCTGCGGTTTTTATTTTTTGCGCTATAAACAAAAATAGAGCGACAATTTTGAAAAAAAAAAAAATATTTTTACTTGTTGCTATAATAAATAGCTCAATTTTTTTTTTTTACGTTTTTTTTTATCCTCAGTCTAGGCCGATACGTATTCTACATATTTTTAGTAAAAAAAAAAAAAAAAAAATCGCAATAAGCGACTGGTTTGCGCAAAAGTTATAGCGCCTACAAAATAAGGGACAGAATTATTATTATTATTTTTTTTTTTTTACTAGAAATGGCGGCGATCTGCGATTTTTATTGGGACTGCGACGTTATGGCGGACACATCGGACACTTTTGACACGTTTTTGGCGCCATTCACATTTATACTGCAATCAGTGCTATAAATATGCACTAATTACTGTATAAATTTTTTTTTTACTAGAAATGGCGGCGATCTGCGATTTTTATTGGGACTGCAACGTTATGGCGGACACATCGGACACTTTTGACACATTTTTGGCGCCATTCACATTTATACTGCAATCAGTGCTATAAATATGCACTAATTACTGTATAAAATTTTTTTTTTACTAGAAATGGCGGCGATCTGCGATTTTTATTGGGACTGCGACGTTATGGCGGACACATCGGACACTTTTGACACATTTTTGGCGCCATTCACATTTATACTGCAATCAGTGCTATAAATATGCACTAATTACTGTATAAATGTGACTGGCAGGGAAGGGGTTAACACTAGGGGGTGAGGAAGGGGTTAAATGTGTATCCTAATTAGTGTTCTAACTGTGGGGGAGGGGGGGTGACTGGGGGGGTGACCGATCTGTGTCCCTATGTACAAGGGACACAGATCCGTCTCCTCTCTCCCCTGACAGCACCGCTGTCTGCGAGAGCCGGGAATGAGAGATGATCTCATATGTAAACATATGGGATCATCTCTCATTGGCCGCACAGATCGCCTAGGAAACGGCCGCTCCGATTGGCCGTTCACGGCGATCTGTGACTGGCTGTGTCCAAGGGACACGGCCAGCACAGCAGTTCCCCGCTGCGCGCTCGGGAGCGCGCGCGGGGAACGCGAAAAGGGGCGGCCGTAAAAACACGGCCTCCCAGAGAAGTAGAGCCACCCGGCGGCCGTATATAGTCGTACGGCCGTCGGGAAGTGGTTAAAATGCCTTTAATTAAGTTTGGTCCTCCTTTGGTGTTCAGCGGTAGTTTAGACTATGACTGAATGTTAATTATTACATGGAACAAAATCATGAAAGTGTGAAAATTATTGGGGAGATCTAGATATTTGGATAACAAGATGTCCCGCGGTTTTAAACCACTTAAAGGGTAGGGAGCTTTTAGCAGCGGATGTGGTTAAACCTAAATTTAACAAAATCACCAAGCTACCTTAGAATAATTCAGAAACATTGGCTCCACAGCTGGATCTTTCAGTCATTTAGTATGTCACTAAGCAACATAATCCGAGAAATACTGCCAACATGCTCTGAGAAGTAAATTTTTCATTGTGTTCAATATCACTTGCTGGCTGCCCCAGCAATGTGAAGATAGATACTTTCAAAGGGATTTCACAGTATTCTTTAACCACATATTAAAGTATCAATTTAAGCCCGGATTCACAAAGCACTTACGCCGACGTATCTCGAGATACACCGCGTAAGTGTAACTATGCGCCGTCGTATCTGTGCGCCGTGCCCACAATCTGAGATACGCCTAAAAATAGGCTTCCTTCGACCGACGTAACTTGCCTAAGCCGTCGTATCGTGGGCGCATATTTACGCTGGGCACATTTGCCGCTCCCATTGATTTTCTATGCACATATGCAAATGAGGGAGATACGCCGATTCACGAACTTAGTTGCGCCCAGGCGCATAATATACGCGGTTTGCGTAAGTCGTACATCCGGCGTAAAGTTATTACCCATATAGGAGGCGCAACTCATGCAAAGGTATGGACCAGGGAACAGAGCCGTCGTATTTTACTTTGTTTACGTAGTACGTGAATAGGGCTGGGCGTAGGTTACGTTCACGTCGTAGGCAGTGATCCGTCGTATCTTAGGGAGTAGTTCCGACGTGATTCTGCGCATGCGCACTGGGATGTGTCCTCGGGACGGCGCATGCGCCGGTCGTTTTAAGTACTTCTATGGCGCTTGGCCATCATTTGCATGGGGTCACGCCTCATTAGCATGGCTCACGCCCACTTCCACCTATGCTGGCTTACGTCGAGGAAACCCAGCGTAGATTTGAGAGCGAGTGGGAACACTGGCTTCCTGAATACTGTGCTTGCCTCTGTGCGCTGCGTCGGCGTAGCGTATATTAGATATGCTACGCCCGCATAAATATACGCCGATGTATGTGAATCCGGGCCTTAGTCTTTTGCTCTTCAAATATTTTTTAAATTACACTTTTTTCTACTCCTCAGCATCCCTCACTAATCTGTGCACTAGAAATTAATTGGCTTTTTTTTTCTGCATCACTTACTGTAACATTCCTGTATTTATTTTTTACTTCCTCCTCCTCGGTCGTGGCCCCTGCGTGTCATTTCCGATTTGTAATGCCTCCTGGGAGATGGGTGTCATCAATCCCAGAAGGCAATAGGCAACCTGACCTGCAATCTTTTACACTGCTTGTGCTGCACTGAGCATGTGCGAGATCTGTAGGTGCATGCTGGGTAAGCAGAATGAATTTGAATACAGGAAGAGATCTCACACAGGAGATGCCCACACAAATGTGCACATATCCATGTGCATATACATAAGACCATAAAATATAAAAACAGATATGAAAATGACAATCCAGGTATGTGAAAAAAAAAGACAGAAGAGAGAGGAAAAAAAAAAAAAAAAAAAAGCACTGGGGAGAGGCATTCTATTGTAAATGCAAATCCAGATCTGGCGATCTAGTTTTTAATCTAAAGATCCACCATGCTTTTCTCAGTAGCCTTCTCTCCCTATCACCTCCTCTGGGCGAGTTCTATTCCTCTAAAGCCAAATAAGGAAAGATTGCCCCGGTGACATTTTCTAAAGTGAAGTGTTGCATTCAAGATATTTCTAGCATTCGGATTATTTGTGTGACAATAATGTTCCCTATACAGGCTTTCAAAGGACGTGTGGTACAGCCTACATTGGAGGCTGCATGAAATACAGGTGATCAGGTAAATTACATAGTTTGTGCCACAGTTAATATATTGCTGTATAGTGAATTCTTCATCTGTAGTGGCAATAAACATTTTACCCAATACACACAAATTACAGTACCTACAGGTTTTTGTGTTACAAGGGTAACTTCCAGGATAGAAGAACCAGGTGGATTGACTTTGCTGGATGAGAAAAGACTAGGTGTTGGCGCACGTCTGCCAGAGAAGCCGCAATTTGCATGCAATATCCTATTTAAATCTTTGTCTGTATACAGTATTAGCAGATTCTTTTTTAACCACTTCAGCTCCGGACAATTTGGTTGCCAAATGACCGGGCCACTTTTTGCGATTCAGCACTGTGTCGCTTTACTGGACAATTGTGCGGTCGTGCGACGTGGCTCCCACACAAAATTGACGTCCTTTTTTCCCACAAATAGAGCTGTATTTTGGTGGTATTTGATCACCTCTGGGGTTTTTATTTTTTGCGCTATAAACAAAAATAGAGCGCCAATGTTGAAAAAAAAAGTAATATTTTGTACTTTTTGCTATAATAAATATCCCCAATTTTTGGGGGGAAAAAAGCAATTTTCTCAGTTTAGGCCAATACGTATTCTTCTACATATTTTTAGTAAAAAAAAAAAAAATAATAATAATAATAAAAAAAAAAAATCACAATATGGGGGTGATCTGCAATTTTTTCATGACTGCGATATTATGGCGGACACATCGGACACTATTTTGGGACCATTAACATTTATATAGCGATCAGTGCTATAAAAATGCACCAATTACTGTATACATGTCACTGGCAGTGAATGGGGTTAACCAGTAGGGGGCAGGGAAGGGGTTAAGTGTGTCCTAGGGAGTGAGTCTAACTGTTAGGGGGCGTGGCTTACGGTGCTGCTTCTGATGAGAGGAAGCAGACAATAAGTGCTGTTTACAAAGGCATCCCTCCATTCTGCTGTTCCGTGACCCGGTTGCGGGACACCGGCGAACATAGAGTCCACTGGTCCCGCAGGCACGGTCATGGATATATACGTTGCTTTCCCTGCCCGTGCCATTCTGCCGACGTACAGGTGAAACTCAAAAAATTTGAATATTCCGCAAAAGTTCATTTATTTTACTAATGCAACTTAAAAGGTGAAACTAATATATGAGATAGACTCATTACATGCAAAGCAAGATAGTTCAACCCGTGCTTTGTCATAATTGTGATGATTATGGCTTACAGCTCATGAAAACCTCAAATCCACAATCTCAGAAAATTAGAAGATTGTGAAAAGGTGCAATATTCTAGGCTCAAAGGGCCAGATTCACAGATGAAATACGCCGGCGTATTTTCAAATTTCCCGCGTCGTATCTTTAGTTTAAATCCTCAAACCAAGATACAACGGCATTTGGGTAAGATCCGACAGGTGTACGGCTTCGTACGCCTTCGGATCTTAGGATGCAATACTTCGGCGTCCGCTGGGTGGAGTTTGCGTCGTTTTCCGTGTTGGGTATGCTAATTAGCTGTTTACGGCGATCCACAAAGCTACGCGCGCTCGTCGCATTCTCTTACGTCGGCTTTTCCCGTCATAAAGTTACGGATGCTATTTCAATGGCTTATATTTAGACTAGCCATGTTAAAGTATGGCCGTCGTTCCCGCGTCGAATTTAGAATTTTTTTTTTTGCGTAAGTCGTCCGGGAATAGGAAAGGATGTAACGCACGTCGCCGTTCAAAAAATTATGTCGGTGCGACATCATTTCGCGCAAAGCACGGCGGGAAATGACAAAACGGAGCATGCGCAGTACGTTCGGCGCGGGAACACGCCTAATTTAAATGATACACGCCCCATTTGAATTAGGCGGGCTTGCGCCGGACGGATTTACGCTACGCCGCCGCAAGTTTACAGGCAAGTGCTTTGTGAATCAAGCACTTGCGCTGAAAACTTGCGGCGGTGTAACGTAAATGGGATACGTTACGCCGCCGGAATTGTACATGAATCTGGCCCAAAGTGTCCCATCAGCTAATTAAGCCATAACACCTGCAACGGGTTCCTGAGCCTTTAAATGGTCTCTAAGTCTAGTTCAGTAGGAATCACAATCATGGGGAAGACTGCTGACCTGACAGTTGAGCAGAAAACCATCATTGATACCCTCCATAAGGAGGGAAAGCCTGAAAAAGTAATTGAAAAAGAAGTTGGATGTTCCCAAAATGCTGTATCAAAGCACATTTATAGAAAATTATATGGAAGGGAAAAGTGTGGAAGAAAAAAGGTGCACAAGCAGCAAGGATGACTAAAGAACTGGAGAGAATTGTCAGGCAAAGACCATTCAAAAGTGTTGGGGACTTTCACAAGGAGTGGACTGAGGCAGGAGTCAGTGCATCAAGAGCCACCACACACGCAAGCCACTCCTGAACAACAAACCATGTCATAAGCATCTTACCTGGGCTAAAGAAAAACAGACCTGGTCTGTTGCTCAGTGGTCCAAAGTCCTCTTTTTAGATGAGAGCAAATTTTGCATCTCATTTGGAAATCAAGGACCCAGAGTATGGAGGAAGAATGGAGAGGCACACACTGCAAGATGCTTGAGGTCCAGTGTGAAGCAGTCTGTGTCAATTTGGGGAACCATTTCATCTGCTGGTGTTGGTCCACTGTGCTTCATTAAGTCCAGGGTCAACGCAGCCGTCTACCAGGAGATTTTGGAGCACTTCATGCTTCCTTCCACAGACAAGCTCTATGGGGATGCTGACTTGATTTTCAGGCAGGACTTGGCACCTGCCCACACTGCCAAAAGCACCAAAACCTGGTTCAATGACCATGGGATTACTGTGCTTGATTGGCCAACAAACTCGCCTGACCTGAACCCCATAGAGAATCTATGGGGCATTGCCAAGAGAAAGATGAGAGACATGAGACCGAACAATGCAGAAGAGCTGAAGGCCGCTATTGAAGCATCCTGGTCTTCCATAACACCTTAGCAGTGCCACAGGCTGATAGCTTCCATGCCACGCCGCATTGAGGCAGTAATTTCTGCAAAAGGGGCCCAAACCAAGTACTGAGTACATATGCATGCTTATACATTTCAGAGGTCCGATATTGTACAATCCTTGTTTTATTGATTGCATGTAATATTCTAATTTTGGATTGTGGATTTGGGGTTTTCTCGAGCTGTAAGCCATAATCATCACAATTATGACAAATCATGGCTTTAACTATCTTGCTTTGCATGTAATGAGTCTATCTCATATTAGTTTTACCTTTTAAGTTGCATTAGTGAAATAAAATGAACTTTCGCACAATATTCAAATTTTTCGAGTTTTACCTGTATATCTACATAAGGCTTTCGGCAAGCGGTTAATATTCAAACCATTTGATAATATTCTTGAGAAAATGTAGTTACAAATGTAATGGGTTCCTCCATTTCTGAAGTTGTAAGGTTTATACTTATTTTTATGCTCTCTCTTGGTTTTAGGCCCCGTACACACGGTCAAACATGTCCGCTGAAACTGGTCCGCGGACCAGTTTCCGCGAACATGTCCGACCGTGTGTACGGCCTAGCGGACAGGTTTCCAGCGGACAAAAGTTTCTTAGCAAGCTAAGAAACTTGTCCGCTGGAAACATGTCCATCGGACATGTCCGCTGGTTATGACGTGTAACCAGCGTCCCGAAATCCCGCGCATGCGTCAAATTGATTTGACGCATGCGTAGAAGCATTGCACTTCCGTGTTTGAGAACGTCGGTGCCTTCTACGTCACCGCGTTCTCTGTCCGTGGGGATTTTGGTCTGATGGTGTGTATCGGGAGTATCTTACCAGAAATGAAATTTTTGTTGCAGGGGATGCCAAAATGCTGATTTGCATATTAGTGTAGACTTTTGGGAATATCAATGAGCCAATCACACAAGCAGGGAATGATGTTTTTAGGGGGCGTTCTGTACACCCTCTGTGTACAGAACACCTCCAGGTGGTCACGCTGCATTGCATTTTACAAAAAATTACAGCGGCTGCAGATTGAAAAGGTAATTTTTAATAACATTCAATTACAATCTGACTTGGGTCGCAATTGTATATGCTATATTTATTTTCTTTTGCTATTTTTTTCCCCATGAAAGTGGAGTTACCCTTTAAGTATCTAAAGTATTTACAATGTACTAAGCTTTTCATTCACCCTCGATGCATTTCATTTGCATTGTGCAGGTGCCAATATAAAGTAGTGATGAGTTAAGCACCAGTGGTTTTTCTTAATCACTTTTTATACAAGGTCTGTGCGACTGGAGTATAGCAAGGGTCCTTTGTCCAAATATGATGCACTAAATCATATTCCTCTAAAGCCAAGTTCACATATTCACTGTTCTGGGTGCAGTGATAATTAAACAGTATGGGGCACATCTACAGAGCGAGTACGCCGGCGTATCTACTGATACGTCGGCGTACTTTCAAATTACCCGCGATATACCCGCAAATAACCAAGATAAGATGGCATCTGGGTTAGATCCGACAGGTGTACGTCCTCGTACGCCTTCGGATCTAAGATGCAATACTTCGGCGTCCGCTGGGTGGCGTTCACGTCGTTTCCCATGTCGGGTATGCAAATTAGCTATTTCCGGCGATCCACGAACGTACGAGCGGCCGGCGCATTTTTTTACGGCGTCTCTAGTCGGCTTTTTCCGGCATATAGTTAAAGCTGGTATTTTGTCGCGTATAGTTAGACCTGCCATGTTAAGTATGGCCATCGTTCCCACGTTTATTTTGATTTTTTTTTTGCGCAAGTCGTCCGTGAATCGGGATGGACGTAATTCACGTCTAAGTTAAAAAAAATGACGTCTTTGCGACGTCATTTAGCGCAATGCACGGCGGGAAATTTAGAAACGGAGCATGCGCAGTTCATTCGGCGCGGGGACGCGCTTCATTTAAATGAAACACGCCCCCCTAATCGCCGATTTGAATTCCGCCGCCAGAGATAGACTACGCCGCCGTAACTTACGGCGCAAATTCTTTGGGGATTCGAACGGCCAAAAGTAAGTTACAGCGGCATAGCGTATCTCACATACGCTGCACCCATCTATTTCTATGTGGATCTGCCCCTATGGTGCTAAGGGCTCATTCACACCAGTTTTATTCTCTGAAGAGTTATCCACATTCAGGTTGCTCTTTAGAGAGCATTTGACAATAAGTGAGAAGGCATTTTATTGCTTGCTCACCATCTGATTTAACCCCTTGAAATCTAAAAATGCAGCTCATCGGTGGAGTTTACCGCCCCTCAACTGCAAGTGTGCATGAGCTCTTAAAGTGACTGTCTTTCATTGTCCTAAGGGTGTTCATAAATGAACATTCAGCGGACAATCAAAAACGCTTCCACTGTATAAAAATAGTAATTATTACACAGATGGTCTTTGCAGCTTTGAGTGGTCTCATTCACACAGAAGAATGAGCAAACTATCGTGTGTGCATTACTGTCACTGTCAAAAACAAAACATATAGCTCCAACAGCGTCTTAAAAGATTATGAAATATAAGAGCAATAGGTAGGGAGACATCTAGCTCTCCAGGCCAACCCAAAAATGTTCTTTTTTTTAAATTTTCACATTCAATTTTGACTAGTCATTCCCAGCACAATCTAAGCTATGTTCCATGATCACACCTACTTTGATGTCACCTTCTTGGAGAAGAATTCATCCACACCTTCATCTACTCTAAGCATCAGGCCATTCTGTTCTCCGTCTGCAGGTACCTCAGCCCCAGGTTGCTGGAAAATAAAAAAAGTTTTAATGGACATGAAAAGAAATCCTTCATAGAGAACATTAATACAACCCCAATTCCACAAAAGTTGGGTCATTATGTAAAATATACATAACAGAATGCATGTACCATTTTAAGATAAAAAGAAAGCAATTTTGAAAAAGACAGCAACACATCTCAAAAATGTTAGGACAGGACCCTTTTTTACCATGGTGTAGCATTCCCTCTTCTAACAACACTCCGTAATCATCTGCGAACTGAGGAGACTAGTTGCTGGAATTTTGGGAGAGGAATGGTGTCCCATTTTTGCCAGATATAGGATGCTAACTGCTCAACAGTCCTGGGTCTTCTTTCTTGTATTTTTCATTTCAAGATGCACCAAATATTTACAATTGGTGAAAGGTCTAGACTGCAAACAGGCCAGTTAAGCACCTGGACTATTCCACTAGGAACAAATGCTGTTGTCATAGTTTCAGTATGCAGTTTAGCATTGTCCTGCTGAAATATGCAAGGCCTTCCCTGAAAAAGATGTCATTTGAATGGGAGCTTATGCTGCTCTGAAACCTAGATATATTTTTTAGCATTAATAATACCTTTCCAGGTGTGCAAGCTGTCCATTCCATATGCACTGATGCACCACCATACCATCATTTGAACGGAGTGCTGATAACAAGCCAGAAGGTCCCTCTCTTCTGAAGTTCAAGGATGCGATGCCCACAAATGCCAAAAGGAATATCACATTTTAATTTTCAGTTTGACCACAGTACAGTTTTCCACAAGATCAATTGAGGTCAATAAGCATTGGCCCAGAGAAGATGGAGGCGTTTCTGGATCATGTTTAGATACGGCTTCTTCTTTGCATGATAGAGCATTAGCATTTTTGGATGGCACCCTGAACTAATTTTTAGAAGTACTCTTGAGCACATTGCGGTAATGTCCATCATAGAATCATGCCTGTTTTTAATGCAGTGCCATCCGAGGGCTTGAAGATCACAGGCATCCAATATTGGCCTTGTCCCTTGTGCACAGTGTTTTCTCCAGATTGTCAGCATCTTTTGATATTATGTACTGTAGATGATGATATATAATACATGTCTGCAGTTTTATTCTGAAATTGTTCAACAATTTTTAGATGCAGCTTTCACACACTGATGAACCTCTGCTCATCTTTATTCTGGGGAATCTCTGCCCATCTTTACTTCTGAAACACTCTGACTCTTTAACCACTTAAGGACCCCTTCACGCTGATTTATGTGGGGTCGCGGGCGCGTACACGTGACCCGGTCCAAAGCTCCGTGACCGCGGCCGCGGGACTCGCGGACCCGATCGCCGCTGGAGTCCTGCAATCAGTCCCCGGAGCTGAAGAACGGGGACAGCTGTGTGTAAACACAGCTTCCCCGTTCTTCACTGTGGTGCCGAGATCGATCGTGTGTGTTCCCTTATATAGGGAATCACAATCGATGACGTCACACCTACAGCCACACCCCCCTACAGTTGTTAACACACGAGGTCACACATAACCCCATCAGCACCCCCTTGTGGTTAACTCCCAAACTGCAATTGTCATTTTCACAGTAAACAATGCATTTTAAATGCATTTTTTGCTGTGAAAATTACAATGGTCCCAAAAATGTGTCAAAATTGTCCGAAGTGTCCGCCATAATGTCGCAGTCACGAAAAAAAATTGCTTATCGCCGCCATTAGTAGTAAAAAAAAAAAAAAATTAATAAAAATGCAATAAAACTATCCCCTATTTTGTAAACGCTATACATTTTGTGCAAACCAACCGATAAACGCTTATTGCAATTTTTTTTACCAAAAATAGGTAGAATATGTATCGGCCTAAACTGAGGAAAAAAAATATTTTTTTTATATATTTTTGGGGGATATTTATTATAACAAAAAGTAAAAAATATTGCATTTTTTTTCAAAATTGTCGCTCTATTTTCGTTTATAGCGCAAAAAATAAAAACCGCAGAGGTGATCAAATACCATCAAAAGAAAGCTCTATTTGTGGGAAAAAAAGGACACAAATTTTGTTTGGGAGCCACGTCGCACGACCGCGCAATTGTCAGGTAAATCGACGCAGTGCTGAATCGCAAAAACTGGCCGGGTCCTTTAGCGGTTGCCAATTTACCCAATTAGTTGCAAAATGTCCTTCCAGCTCCTCCTTGTTAGTACCATTAACTTTCTCAGCTTTTTGTTGCCCTGTCCCAACTTTTTTTGGGACGTATTGCTGCTATCATTTTAAAAATTACCTTACTTTCTTTTGACATTTTCTCAGTTTATATTTTCTATTGAGAAAAATGTGTGTTTAATGTGTGTGTAATATTATATATATATATATATATATATATATACACACACATCTATATATACACACATCTATATATATATATATATATATATATATATATATATATATATATATATATATATATATATATATATATATATATATATATATATATATATATATACATACACACATACACATACACACGCACTGTATATATTCTCCAAAATCAGCTATCAAAGAACCAACATATATAGCAAATCGATGAACTAGGATCCATAAATATTTATGTAATGCACATGAACCATGTATTCATTTAGTTGCAGGCACTGAAGTATTTTCAGTGCTTGTGGAGTAAAGTGCCCTTGTTCAGCACCATAATGGAAATCCACGTAAGCTAATGGCTAAAACATAAATGTCTGTAAAATGCCAACCTAAACAAAACAGGAAATTGCACCGCTTTTAAAATAAAACATGTTTTATATATAGTAACTGCACAGGATCAAGGGAAGAGAATACACAAGCTAAGTAATACAAAGTAAAGTGTAGCGATAGCTTCTCCAATCAGGCTATAGTTGTTGTCATCTTAAGCTCATTAATGGTTTCTTTGACCAATGTTATTTTTTTTGGGACTCACAAATTAGCTGAATCAAACGTATGTATTAAATGCTATATAACAACATGACTAGCTAATATATTCTACACTCACTAAGTGGAGGAAAATTACATTTATCCACCAAAATACCACTTTATTTGGAAACCTAAGAGCATCATGGTAATAACAAGCAGGGTGTGCTGTAGGGCAATTATTAAATTCTATTTTTTACCTGGTCTCTAGGTAATGACTGTGTTAAAAGTATGTCTAAAGATCTGATTATCAAGCACTCTTTTTGGAATCATCTAGCCCCTAAAGCTGGAAGATATGCCATACAGATTTGACCAGGCCTGCCAATGCATATGTAGCAGGTACTTCTTCAGATGGATCTAATCTATTAGCGGACAGCTGTCTGCTTCAGCAGCGTGGGCTTTTTCACCACCACTTTCTCCCCACACACAGATCCTCAGAACTGCTTCTTTGGAAACTCCCTATTGGAGATTGTCTGTAAACTCTCTATTGGAAGAGCCTAAGCCAATCATGAGACAGCAGCAAAGGCCAGAGGAACTAGGCCAGTTGATTTTTTGCCTGCACCCCATCAGGAGAGCATCTGAATTCTATGCGTGTGTGGAATCGCGGCCTACCAAGGGACACACAGCCTGCAACTCCAGCCCAGAGGAACAGATTGTTCCTCTGGTCTGGAGCTGCATGAACAATCTGTTCCTCTGGGCTGGAGCTACATGAACAGACTGTCCATGCTAAAGAACGACACCCTGCAACAACTCAAGGACTGAATGCCACTGCGACACACCTGCATCTAAGATCGATCGATCACTCAGGGGAGGACCACCGACTGTGTACAGGATTTGGTGAGGGGGCTTTGCCTAGGAACTCTAAATGCTTTTCATAGAATACCACATTCAAATATTGTCCATAGAGCTCCTACATTGCCTGTGAAGATAATAAAATGCAAAGCTTTGCCTCCAGGACATTACCGCAGTTGCTCTTAAAGGGGACACACCACGGGTATTGATAGCATTTCACTGGGTGTGTATTAGACGTATTGTAGGCCAGCCATTAGCCTCAGCATCCCATACACACCAAAAGTTATTGGGGAGCCTATTTAATCTGTACATATTGTTACCTATTGCTTTTGTTGTTTGCATACTGTTTCTGACTGTTTTCTTTAAACTGTTTCCACCAAGTCCTGGGTACTTACATAGGTCCTGGCTGACTAATGTTAACCTGAATTTTACTTTTCTTCAAGTAAACTACAAGAACAACTGTGTTGTGTATTCCTGCAGAGTTATTCTATTAATCATATTGCTAGGTGTGCCAGAGGGGCTGGGACAGTTCATTGCAGTTGAAAGGCAGAGTAACGGACTGAACAAACAAAAGCAGCTCCCCCTCGGGTTTGCTACACATAGTTAGGATCTTTTGATTGGTAGCCACCCTTTACTTTTGAAGCATACATAAAGCACACATGCTTGTCTACTTAGTGAGAGATCCATTATAATGCCAAGAGCATTTTCTTCCACAAAGGAAGACATGCATAACAGCCTTACGGGGGATAATCAACTTCACTGAAGCATAACTCAGCTTGTCTGGCAGTCTCTAAAACTGTACAACAGGTTTAACTAAGGGAACAGGGAAAACTAGGCAACGGGTTTCAGTAATGGGTATTTTTTTTATTTATTTTTTAGCCAATCGGCCATTTCAAAATTTTGGTGCTGTTTGTGCCAGAGGACAAATTCCAGTAATTTTACAGGTGCTAGCCTGAACTGACTCACTAAAACATACACACGACACACACAATAACCTTTGGACTTTAAAATATAGCCACATTTCTAAGGCCTGCTTCCTGCCTAGAAATTCTATCTTCATGCCAAATCACTCCTACATCCAGCTCCAGACTGCTTGGGTAACACAGTACAGGCTCTAGAGTGCTAGTCTTTCTCTAACTGCCTACAAATGCATTTGCGGATTAAAGAGTTACTTCAGACTGGGCTTCTATTGTGATAATACATCTCAAAAGAAGCCAATGACTACTGTGGGAGTTCTCAACCTTGCTCATGTTGAGTTCCATGTACCATTTTATGAAACTGCACAGTGGATCTAAAACATATACAATAGAACAATAGAAAATTGAGGCGACCCAAACAGGTCACCAAATATTTAAAATGGGCATGTTCCTGTAACGGAGGTAAGACTATGGGGCAGACTGTTTCTGCCATTTTCTGGCCTGTGTCCCACCACCTTGTTCTGGTTCCATCCTCTGATCCCTACATCACTGTGGAGTATTGCAGTAATGTAGGCGTTGGAGAAAGGAACCAGCACACAGTGGAGAACAACAGGCTTCTGACACTCCTGGAAGTGTTGAATGCAGAAGGCGCTTTTCGAAGGCTTCAGGACGGTAATGAAAGAGGAGGAAGGAGAAATGGCCCACTGAAGAAATGTATGCTTTTAAATCTTCAGAGACTAGACTGGATCTCTTTAACCACTTAACGCCCACCGCACGCCTATTTACGTCCACAGAATGGCACGTACAGGCAGATGGGCGTATATATACGTCCCTGCCTTCTAGCGGGTCGGGGGTCCGATCGGGACCCCCTCCGCTCCGTGCGGCAGGCGGCTGACCTCGGGGAGCGATCCGTTTGGGGGGGGGGCGGCTGTTCGTTTCTGTCCGCCCCCTCATGATCGCTCTCGGCCAATCCCGTCGTGTCCCGCCGTGTCACTTCCTCTGCCTGTAAAATGTAAACACTGGCAGAGGAAGTGATGCAGCTCTCCTCTCAGCGGTATTTTCAAACCGCCGAGAGGAGAGAAGACATCACAGTAAGTCGCACCAACACTACACTGACACCACACACATAGGCACACTTAACCCCTTCGGATCACCCCCCCCCCACCCCCGTCACAGTGTCACTGAATGCAGTGATCATATATGTACTGAACACTGCATTTAGTGTCAGTGTGACAGGCAGTTAGTGTTAGGTTCAGGGTAGCCCCGTACCCCCCCTAAT